>NC_055988.1:34251327-34565569 GCF_018446385.1 Zingiber officinale | reverse complement strand
TAAACTGGATCAACGCTTACTGTCCCCTCAATCGAGATGTGTCCTCACTGAGTCGCTCTCATCTAGTGACTTACCTTTACTTACCAACTTGTCATCTATCAACTAGCCTCTCGAACCACAAGATCTTCATGCCAGTTGTCAAGTCCACAGACCCAACTGATTTAGGCCAGCTGTCAGGCCCTGCAGACCCAGCCAAATTTTCTACTAGATATCAAGTCAGCCCTTTAATCTATCTGGGTTTCGTACTAACTATCAGGTACTTAGACCTAGTTGGATTTCATCCTAGTGGTAGGTCGTCTAGACTCGTCAATCTCTACATGCTTGGTAAATGCACTAGATCACAATAACACCTAACTTAACTCACTTATCGTTCATCAAAACTTGAATTTGTCGGTTTGTATAAACTGCACCAATAATCACTCCTTTTTGATGTAATGACAACTTGGGTTAAAGTTAGGAAAAGATATGCAAAAAATGAAATAGTAATAACATGATTCAAGAGAAATTAAGTAATTTCAAATTTCATTTTATTCTCTTGATCATTTTAGGGTTAAACTTTTCAAGATTTCAAAATTTAGTTTATCTTTTTCTTACTTAACCCTTACCCTCTTCATTTGACATTCATAAAAAAAATGTAGATAAATATAGAAAATTATGAAAATTGTAAGTATAAAAGTTTAGTAAGTATAAAATATTCAAAGTAATTACAAAAATTTGTAGGTTTTAATGGAGGGAGGAGTTAATAAAATTTTCTAAAAAAATTTCAAACTTTTCAAAAAGGCTTCAACACTTTTAAACTATTTTCAAGGAAATTTGGCTAAGTGAAATAAGTTAGAAAACATTTTCAAAAAGAGCATTCAAACAAAGGTTTGCCAAATTTAATTTTCAAAGTAAAAGGATAACTTTTGCAAGAGTTTTCTAAAAAATTTTAAAAAACTTTTCAAGATGTTTTAAAAACATCTTTCAAAGTATTTTTCAAAGTATTATGAAGTAACTTTTTCAATACAATTTTCAAAACATTTTCCAAAAGTATTTTTTAAAGTGTGATTTTGCAAAAAAAATCGTTTGAAAAGAGTTCTTCAAATTTTTCTAAAATATTTTCAAAGTAATTTTGAAACAAAATAATTTTTCAAAATATTTTTAAAAATAATTTTCAAAGTACTTTTCAAAGAGATAAAATACTTTTTCAAATTATTTTTGCAACACATTTTCTACCAAAGAAGTTTTTAATGTATTTTTTTAAAACACTTTTATCTTCAGTTTTCAAAACAAACATTTTGAAAAAGTATAAGAATTTTTTGCAAAACAAGTTTGTAAGGTAGTTTTGAAAGTAAATTTTTCAACGAAAAGAGTTTTTCAAACCAATCTCTTTTGTTAATCATTTTTAACTATTTATCAAACAAAGTTTACAAAGGGGGTTTTCAAAACAAATTTTAAAATAATTAACCAAAACATTTAAAAGATTAAGTTTCAAAATCCTCTTTAGTTTGCAAAAAGGAGTAAGAAAGGAAATAAATCATTTTGAATGTAGGTTTCAAATGTCCTCCCCCAGAACCTGAAATATATATATATATTAAAAAAATATTTATCTAAAAATTATCCTTAAATATCTAACTATTGTTACTAGCTGACTATCAAAAGATAGCAGTGTTCACTTGGTTAGTCAAGTTAAGTAAATGTATTAAATTATTGTTTAACCAAAATGGATTGCTTAACATAATCATAGTAATCTTAGTATTTTTCAGCTAGACCTATGGTGATGCACTGATATAAGCATTTGAAGTCCAGGCAATAGGCCTACGCATCTCATACCAATCTAAGTTTTTGAATACACAAACAAGGTAGACCTATTGTGTTTGTGAGATACTCATTACCTAGATCTATAAGATCATGCTTTCCAGGGGATTGTCCTAGACTAAGGCCAAAACACATTTTGAAATACTAAGGAAATGGAAATTTTTAGAAAACATAAATAATGAGTTTTCCTAGAATTAAAAAAATATAGTTAATGCAAATCCTAGTCTATGAAGCACATTCCTAATTGTCAACGTAAATTACTAAATTCACTTTCAGGGAGGGGTTTTGTAAATATGTCAGTTAATTTTGACTTGGACTCAATGTAATTGAGTTCAATATCTTTTTTAATTACATGATCCCTAATAAAGTGGTGCTTGACTTTAATATGTTGGTTCTTGAATGATGCACTGGATTTTTTGTTAAGTTGATTGAGCTAATATTATCAATTAATATTTTTGTATTTTTAAAGTTTAGATTGAAGTCTTTTAGGGTGTGCATCATCCATAATAGTTGTGTGGCATATTCTCCTATTGCTATATATTCTGTCTCAGTAGTAGATAAAGCGACACAGTATTGCTTTCTACTAAACCAGCTGACAAGTGATGGTCCAAGTAGTTGACAACCACCACTTGTACTTTTTCTATCTAGTTTACAATCGGTATAATCTGAGTAAGAGAACCCTATAAGTTCAAAATTGGCTATTTTAGGGTACCACATTCCTACATTGGACGTGCCTTTTAAGTATCTAAAGCTTCTTTTAACATTAACCAAGGGTGACTCCTTGGCGCACGTTTGGTACTTAGCACACATACTTACTGCAAACAAAATATTAGGTCAACTGCAGTTAGGTATAATGGGCTTCCTATGATACTTCTGTAATATTTGAGGTGAATAGGTTTTCCATTTGGGTCACTGTCTATGATTACATTGGTGGCCATTAGAGTTTTAATTTCCTTGGAGTTTTCTATTCCAAACTTCTTGTGTAATTCAAGTGTATATTTTTGTTGATAAACATAATTATCTTCATTTGTTTGTTTAATTTATTGAACTAGGAAGAATGTTAGTTGTCCTACTAGATTCATTTCAAATTCTTGTTCCATTAATGTTATAAATTCTTGTAGAAGTTTACAATTAGTTCACCCAAATATTATATCATCTACATAAACTTAAGCTATAAAGAAATCTTGGTTAATTGTTTTAACGAAGAGGGTTGAGTCTACTTGACCTTGTTTGAAATTGTTTGTGATTAAGTATGTGGTCAACCTTTCATACCAAGCTCTAAGAGTCTGTTTTAAACCATAAAGGGCTTTCTTCAATTTAAACACATGGTTAGGGTGTTCTAAGCTCTCAAACCTTGGGAGCTGACTTACATATACCTCTTCTTTAATTAATTCATTTAGGAAGGCTAATTTTACACCCATTTGATATAATTTGAAACCCTTATGGGCCGCATAGTTTAACAATATTCTAATTGACTCAAGTCTGACAACAGGAGCATAGGTTTCATCGTAGTCATGTCCCTCAACAAGATAATATCCTTTTTCTACAAATCTAATCTTCTTTCTAACGACTTCCCCTTTTTTCATTTAGTTTGTTTCTAAAGACCCATTTCATTTCTATTTATTTTTTATGTTTCGGTAATAGAACTAGATCCCACACTTCATTTCTTTCAAATTGGGTAAGTTCCTCTTGCATAACTAGGATCCAATCTGGGTCACTTAGTGATTCTTCTATTGTTTTGAGTTCAATGTTAGAGATTAAAGCTATTTGTCTTAGGTTTCTAAAGTTTGATCTAGTATAGACCCTTAGGTCTGGGTCACCAATTATTTGTTCGAGTGGGTGGTTTGGGTTAACCCTTATAGTTTTAATTTGTTCATTTTCTTATGGTTGATGTTCTTCTTCTTGTTCTTGATTTAGGTTTTTACTTGCTCTCCCTTGACTAGTACTATCTTTAACAAAATCAATTGATTGAATCTGAGTTTATTCTAAGTTATGGTTAGATTCTTCAAATTTTACATATGTAGTCTCTTCGATTCTTAGTGTATTTTTGTTATATACTCAGTAACCTCAACTATTTAATGAGTAACCTACAAAAATTCTAATTTTTACTTTTGAGGAAAATTTTCCAAAGTATTCTCTATTAATGTAATTTACAATAACGGTTTAACTTAGATTTTGATGAATGACAAGAGAGTTAAGTTAGGTGCTATCGTAATATAACATTGTTACCGAGTGTGTAGGGTTGACTAACTTGATGGGTAAAGAGGACCTGACACCAGGCAGGAAGTCAAGTTGAGATGTTCGATTCCCGAATGACGAAATTTGGATATGCAATTATGGTAGAAGATTGGGATGTGTGATTCCCAAATGGTGAGTAAAGGTAAGCCACTGGAGGAGAGTAACTAAGTGAGGACGTATCCCAGTTAAGGGGACAGTAGGCATTGGCCCAACTTAGGTCTATTTTGGAAACTTAAATTGAGACCCTGACTAGATCTTAGTCTGAAGGACAGGGCCTAAGTCATAAATCGATTATATTATTGTTGTGCTAACTTTATTTTACAAGTTAGATATTGTCGTGTTGGGCTAACCTAACTTGCAGGGCAAAAGGAGCAAAAAGGCCTCAGGTGAATAGTACTCGAGGCACCTTGAAGCATTGGAAGGTGCCTTCGTACTATTCATGGAAGACACCTTAAGTGCTATAAAGGTGCTTTCTAATGGATAAATTTCAAACTTCGTCGTAGATAAGGAGTGAGCTAGTTGGGATCAGATTTCACACATTGGAGGTGCCTTCTGTTATGAAGCCGTAAGTGCATGGCTATGTTATTAGTAATAAATTATCAATCCCACTAGGACTATTGATTAAGCACTAGTTGACTTCTCACAGTGAGTTCCCTAGACAAACAAAAGGTTGGTTGGAAAAGAGAGTAAGAGAAAGATAAGGGAGAAAGAGAGAGAGAAGAAATTAGAGATGATCTTGAAAGGGGATGGATGATAGATGCTAGGATTTCGATTTCATTATGATGCTAGTTAATGTTCCTATGTATTGTTCATCTACCTAACTCTATGCTTACACTTGTGTAGGGATTTTAACTAGAGTCTAGCACAATCCCGCGTAGGTTGTACCGGAGAGTCTACCCAAGTTATAATGTCATTAAGTAGAGAGGTAACCTAGGAAGTTCAATTAAGAGGTAATTCCTATCACTAGGACCCCCAATCATACATTCCAAGATTACATAGTCACTTTCTAATATTAACTTGGGAAAAACTCCTAAAACTCTAATTGAAACCCCTAGTAGAGCATTGATCCCCATTTCAAGGGAATACCGTGGAAAGTAGGGGATACCCCCTGTCATCGGGTCTCATGATCTTATAATCCACAACACCTCTTTTACATGGTGACCAACCCTTTACAGATTAGTCCCTATATTAAGATCTTCTGACTCTAAAAATTAGGTAAGTATTGATGCCCTCTGTCACTAAGGGCATAATATGTTCGGTTGAATGAGTATCCTTTGTCACTACGGATCCCCCAATTATCCAGCTAGTAGCAACCTTAACATAGAGACAAACCTCTCACTTCTATAAGTTTACACCATTCACACATTTTGTCAAACACATAAAAGGTATAACACATAGAACAAGTAGTAAACACATCATTGCATAGGAAAATATCCAAAAATAAGTTATTACATCAACATCATAACATAACTACTTCCTACATCCTAGATCTAGAGATCTACTTCATTTCAAGGGAAATACAACTAAAAGATGATAAATATAGCATCTACAACTCCATATGAATTGAGAGAAAAGAGAATGCTTATCCTCGAAGCATGGCATCCTTGGAGGTGTTCCCTTGCTCTGGAGGGGAGGGGGGGTGGATTGTTAGTTAGAGTTCTAGAGCTAATCATATGATGATTGTTGTATAGACTCATTGCATCATATTCTTGTATATAAATAAAGACATTTGTTTTGGTTATTATACTTACTTGTATTGGTGTCAAATAATGAAGTATAATAGCGTCCTTGAGTAGAAGGTTCTTATCTATATCAATCGATTGGTTGAATCGATAGTGAGATGATATAGAGAACACTATTCTTAATCATTCCTAGTCAAGTATTAACATTCAAGGACAATGTTAATGTGACGAGACTAGCATGTAGGTCAACTCGATGACCTGATCTCATAAGTCATGGATATAGAGATATCAAGTTGACACATGGGTATGCATTGGAGAATGTATACTGAATGACCCGCCATGAGAAAGTATCATGGATCGTTATATGAGTGTCATATACTTTCTCATGTGGCTATTAGTATGACTATTAGTCCATGGACCTGAAGTCACCATGGTTGCCTATATAAGGAGTGACATACTTTGGCTTCGTCAAACGTCATCTGTAACTGGGTGGACTATAAAGGCGATTACGGGGTATGTAACAAATTATGCGGAGGGATGTAAGTGATGTAGATGGGATTTATCCCTCCTATATAACGGGAGTGACATCGTTATTCTTGATAGAGTGAGACCACTAAGTGCATGACCATGCTCAAATGAGTCAATATGAGATATTGAGCTCATTTGATTATAGTGAGTCTACTTGGAGTTCAAAATTTAGATTGATCAGAGGATGACACAGTCTATGCCTCAAATTGATCAATCTAGATGGCAAGGATAGAAGGACATTATCATATATTATGAAGGGTCACAATTAGTAGTCACAAGGTGATGTTGGATCTCAACATTCTTGTAACTTGGGTAGTAATGATATGTTGCTAGATACCGCTCATTACTTATGCTTCTAAATGGGTTTAGGAGCATTGCCAATGTTACAAGAACCTATAGGGTCACACACAAAGGGAAATTAGATGGAGAATGAGTTTATATGATGAACCAAGAGGATTAGGTTCATGTGATGAACCAAATTGGATTAAGAGTAATCCAAATTAAACTAATTGAGTTGGACTCAATTTGATTCATGTGTCCAATGAGTCTAATTTATATTATGACTCATTGAATCAATTTAATTTAATGAATAGAGATTCATTAAATCAAATTGACTTGAATCTATGGTTGGATTTGATCATCCATGGGAGATAAAAGGGTCAAGTTTGACTTGACCAATGCTTCCTCATTTGTGAGTTGGCATAGAGTGGGCCAATGATGATGTTCCACATCATCAAGGATAGTACATGTGTATGCCACCTCATGAGGAAGATCAAGAGTTGTGACTCTTGGTATTCCATGGAGTTTAAAAACCCCTCTTGAAGTGGTCGGCCACATGATTGTGTGGGTTACAATTTAGTGCTCATTCACTCCTTCTTCTTCCTCCTCTCATCTTCTTCTCTCCCTCTCCTCCACCTTGGCTGAAACCTTCAAGAGTGCTAGCACACTCTAAGTTTTCTTCTCCATTGTTTTACTCATGTGGATACACATAGAGGGGTGTTCACTTGACACCCTTGGGATCCGACAAATTTTAGACGAGCAGGATAAGCGAAGGGCTTCGCATCAAAGGTATAACTTCTCTACCATGTAGATCTAGTGTAGATCTAGGATTATAAAACATGTACATGAAAATTTTAATC
Source organism: Zingiber officinale (assembly GCF_018446385.1). Taxonomy (NCBI): domain Eukaryota; kingdom Viridiplantae; phylum Streptophyta; class Magnoliopsida; order Zingiberales; family Zingiberaceae; genus Zingiber; species Zingiber officinale. Next base: position 34,558,185 of record NC_055988.1, on the reverse strand, counting down.
TTCGCACGGATCCGGTGGCATGGAACTTCGAGGTTTCCACAACAAAAAAACTGGTTTTTGCGGCCCGAAATTCCCAACAGTGGTATCAGAGCCACGTGCGAAGCGTGTACTTGTTTTATTTTAATTTTTATGAAAAATTATAGTTCTGTAAATTTATGTGATTTTATTAATTTTATGGTTTTATGAGTATTTTTCTCGTAGAAGCGAAGCAACAAGTGTTTAAACACTTGTAGGCTTCGACTACCGAGAAACACCTTCCGTAATGGTAAGGTCTTGCCCAAAATGTTTTGGGACAGTGGCTAAAGGCACTGTAAAATCGTCGTGGGACACTTGTGAGACTCATTTTGTGAGAAGGGGTGCTTCCCCTAACCCCGCAAGGGGCATTGTCCTGCGATCACTCTCGAAAATCGCTAAACGAGACCGCCGGGAAGTTGCGACTCATAAAATCATAAAAACAGTAATAAAATTACAGAAATTTATATAAAATATATAATTTAGAATTATGTATGATTTGTGATGGTCATGACCCAAAAAAACCCCAATTGGATTGGTTACATGTATTGTAATTCATAATATGGCCTGCGCGCCATTTTTGTGTGATTGTGCATGTTGTATATGTGATATGCGACCTGCGCGTCGTGCCTTTCTATTTTATTTCCTGTTGTAAAATAGTTTATACTCGAATGTAACTCGAGTTTCATCTTTGTAATGTACAAAATGGAGCTGTGGAAGGTCCACTCGAGGAGGAGTTACGAGGAGGGTGCGAGCAACACATGGCGGTCAAAGGGAAGAGCTTGGAGAAGCTGTTGACCTTAGGTTGACCATCCGATCTTCTCATTAGCTTGAGAAGATCGTAGCAGGGCCATGACCTAATCATAGTTTAATTAATTGCTTGTGTGTGTATGTGATGCATGCTAGAGTAGAGTAATTAATCAGTGCCTTGACGATTAGATTATATCTTAATCGCATATATGATACACATCAACGATTAGATTAGATCTTAATCGCGTCAACCCAAAATGCCTACCATGCCGTGATACCCATCACTACCTCAATCACATGTTGTTGTTGAATATGCTAAAGTATAGCAACACATATTATCTTGGTAGGGTGCGAAGGGACAATCTTGGTCCCGCCAATCAACGCCGGGTGAGTACAAACTCAATCAGATTGAGTAAAACTAGTTAAACACAATTGGATCGGGTTTAACTATAGGCATTTTCCAATGGTTGTAGATAGGTCAAAATCACATTTATATTAACTCTTGGGCGATTTAGCCAAAGCTTACTCAAGTTTTAATATACATGCGGATCTTGATCCTATAAACAAGAGTTGCATAGAGATGTAATTGGTAATTAGTTACCTACCGATCATACTAAGTCTTGGGCGATTTAGCCAAAGCTAACTCAAGGCGTAGTATGATGTGGATCTTGTCCCGCAAGAGTTATAGCTAGTTGGTTAGAATCTAGTAGGTGTGGTTTGACCACATCCATGACTTTATTCTACAAAAGTTCTATAATTCAGTGGGAGCATCATTTAATTAAAGTCCTAATTAAATGATTAGTGGAATATGATATTTATTTTCTGCATTTTCTGTTGTAGATTGTCATGTCATCAAACACGAACACCTTCTCCCTGCGTTCTGTCCTTGATAAGGACAAGCTCAATGGAGCTAATTTCCTGGACTGGTACAGGAACCTGAAAATTGTTCTCACTCAAGAAAGGAAACTGTACATCCTGGAGATGCTCATCCCAAGGCACCTCCTGCCATTGCCACACGAGCTGACCGTGATGCTTATAAGAAGCATCAAGATGACGCATTAGATGTGTCCTATCTCATGCTTGCGACTATGAACTCTGAGCTTCAGAAGCAACACAAGTTGATGGGTGCTTATGATATGGTTGAACATCTTCGTCAACTATATCAAGGACAAGCTAGGCACGAGAGATTTGAGATCTCTAAGGCACTGTTTCAGTGCAAGATGCAAGACGGGAAAACCTACAGAGGTTGGGATTTCCCCTTGGCCAAGAGCTGGCCACTCACTTGATCTTGCAATCCTTGCCGGAGAGCTACAGTCAATTTGTCATGAATTACAACATGAATGAAATTGACAAGCCACTACCTGAGCTGCTTAGCATGTTGAGAACTATTGAGCTCAACCTTAAGAAGGTTAAGCCCAACTCCATTTTGATGGTACAAAAACATAAGGGCAAGGACAAGCCTAAAGGTAAGGGAAAGTCCCAAGCCAAGGGCAAAGACAAGCCTAAAGGTAAGGGAAAGTCCCAAGCCAAGGGCAAAGGCAAGGCACTGAAACCCAAAGGAGGGGTTGCCAAGGATGCTACTTGCTTCCACTGTAGTCAGATCGGGCATTGGAAGAGGAACTGCAAAGTTTACATGGAAGATCTTAAGAAGAAGAGAAGTGAGACTTCTACTTCAGCTATATATGTTATCGAAGTCAATCTATCTATTTCTTCATCATGGATATTAGATACCAGATGTGCTTCTCACATTTGTACTAATGTGCAGGCATTGAGAAATAGCAGGGCATTGACGAAGGGCGAGGTGGACCTACGAGTAGGCAATGGAGCACGGGTTACTGCTGTTGCTGTAGGGATTTACTATCTATCTCTGCCCTCTGGGCTTGTACTAGAACTAGATGAATGTTGTTATGTGTCTGCTCTTACTAAGAACATAATTTCAGTTTCTTGTTTGGACAAGAAAGGTTTTTCGTTTATAATAAAGAACAAATGTTGTTCAGTTTATTTAAATAATATGTTCTATTGTAGTGCACCTCTGATGAATGGACTATATATTCTAGACTTAGAGAACCCCATCTATAACATAAATAACAAAAGGTTCAAATCAAATGAAATGAACCAAACCTATCTCTGTCACTGTCGCTTAGGTCATATAAATGACAAACGCTTATCCCAACTCCATAAGGATGGTTTGCTGGACTCATTTGATTTCGAATCATATGAGACATGCAAGTCATGCTTACTAGGCAAGATGACCAAGACTCCCTTTAGTGGATACAGTGAAAGAGAGACTGACTTGTTAGGTCTTATACATAGCGATGTATGTGGTCCTTTCAATGTCACTGCTAGAGGTGGTTATAGGTACTTCATTACATTTACTGATGACTTTAGTAGATATGGTTATGTGTACTTGATGACACATAAGTCAGAATTCTTTGAAAAGTTCAAAGCATTCAAGAATGAAGTACAAACCCAGCTTGGCAAGAGTATTAAGATACTTCGATCAGATCAAGGTGGTGAATACCTTAGCCATGAGTTTCGTGACTATCTAGCTGAGTGTGAGATTCTATCCCAACTCACTCCTCCTGGAACACCACAGTGGAATGGTATATCCGAAAGGAGGAATCGTACCCTATTAGATATGGTACGGTCTATGATGAGTCACACCGATCTTCCTATCTCACTTGGGGCTATGCTCTGGACACAGAAGCCTTCATACTCAACCGTGTTCCAACCAAGGTTGTGATAAAGACACCATATAGGATATGGACTGGGAGAGATGTCCAGATGTCTTTTATGAGGATTTGGGGTTGTGAGGCTTACGTTCGACGTCAGGTCTCGGATAAACTGGGATCCAAATCTGATAAGTGCTATTTTATTGGATATCCTAAGGAAACGAAGGGATATTACTTCTACATTCCCAGTCAACACAAGGTAGTTGTGGCTAATACTGGGGTATTTCTAGAAAGGGATTTTGTTTCTAGAAAAACTAGTGGGAGTACATTCAATCTTGAAGAAGTTCAGGATATGGACCATAGCACTGAAGCCTTGATGGAAGTTGAACTGGAACCACAAAGTGTTGTGGATGATGAGATTGTTCCACAAGGAGTTGAGGAACAACAACCAGTTCAAGTAGACATACCTCTTCGCAGGTCTGATAGGGTACGTCGTCAGCCTGAGAGATACTTATTTATCTTGTCTGGCCATGATGACACTATGCTCATTGAGAATGAGCCTACCTCTTATTAGGAAGCTGTGATGACATTAGATTCTGAGAAATGGCTAGAGGCCATGAGATCCGAAATGGAATCCATGTACACCAACCAAGTATGGACTTTGGTCGATCCACCTGAAGGGGTCAAACCCATTGGGTCTAAGTGAGTCTTTAAAAGAAAGACCGACATGGATGGACTTATATATAAGGATCATCTGGTAGCTAAAGGTTTCAAACAAATTCATGGTATTGACTATGATGGAACTTTTTCTCCAGTAGCGATGTTTAAGTCCATTCGGATCATGCTTGCTATTGTAGCATACCATGATTATGAGATCTGGCAGATGGATGTTAAAACATCGTTTCTGAATGGAAACTTGCTCGAGGATGTGTACATGACACAACCTGAGGGTTTTGTAGATCCACAGCATACTGGCAGAGTATGCAAGCTGCATAAGTCCATTTATGGACTAAAGCAAGCTTCTCGGAGATGGAATATTCGATTCGATGATGTGATCAAATAGTTTGGTTTCATCAAGAATGAAGATGAACCCTGTGTCTACAAGAAGGTTGTAGGGAACACAGTTGTCTTCCTTGTATTATATGTGGATGACATACTACTCATTGGAAACGACATCCCTTTGCTGCAGTCTGTAAAGACTTGGCTAGGAAATTGTTTCTCAATAAAGGACTTAGGTGAAGCAGCCCGTATTCTAGGCATACAGATCTATAGAGATAGATCTAAGAGATTGCTTGGCCTAAGTCAGAGTACATACGTTGACAAGATATTACTACGATTTGTCATGTAGAATTCCAAGAAAGGATTTCTGCCGATGTCACATGGTGTGAGTCTTTCGAAGACTCAAAGTCCCTCTTCTAGAGAGGAGAGAGACCGCAAGGATACGATGTCTTATGCCTCAGCCATAGGATCTATCATGTACGCCATGCTATGTACTCGCCCTGATGTTTCGTATACTTTGAGCAAGACGAGCAGATACCAGTCAGATCCAGGTGATCGTCACTGGATAGCAGTCAAGAATATTCTTAAGTACTTAAGAAGGACTAAAGAATATTTCTTGATATATGGAGGTGATGATAAGCTAGCTGTAAAGGGTTACAGTGATGCTAGCTTCCAAACTGACCAGGATGATTATAGATCGCAGTCTGGGTTCGTGTTTTGCTTGAATGGTGGTGCTGTGAGCTGGAAGAGTTCAAAGCAGGACACAGTTGCTGATTCTACAACAAAGGGCGAGTATATTGCTGCATCAGAAGCAGCAAAGGAGGTAGTTTGGATCCGCAAGTTCATTACTGAGCTTGGGGTGGTTCATAGCATAGCCGATCCGATAGAGCTCTATTGTGACAACAATGGAGCAATAACACATACTAAGGAACCTCGCTCACACTAGCGGACCAAACACATACTACGACGCTTTCATCTCATTCGAGAGATCATCGATAGAGGAGATGTGAAGATTTGCAGAGTACCCACAGAGGCTAACATCGCTGATCTCTTGACCAAGGCTTTGGCACAGAGAAAGCATGATGGTCACACTAGGTCATTGGGCCTTAGAGCCTACACTGATTGGCACTAGTGCTAGTGGGAGATTGTTAGTTAGAGCCCTAGAGCCAATCATATGATGATTGTTGTATGGACTCATTGTATCATATTCCTATGTATATAAAGGCATTTGTTTTGGTTATTATACTTACTTGTATTGGTGCCAAATAACAAAGTATAATAGAATCCTTGAGTAGAAGGTTCTTATCTATATCAATCGATTGGTTGAATCGATAGTGAGATGATATAGAGAACACTATTCTTAATCATTCCTAGTCAAGTATTAACATTCAGGGACAATGTTAATATGACGAGACTAGCATGTAGGTCAACTCGATGACTTGATCTCACAAGTCATGGATATAGAGATATCAAGTTGACACATGGGTATGCATTGGAGAATGTATACTGAATGACCTGTCATGAGAAAGTATCATGGATCGTTATATGAGTGTCATATAATTTCTCATGTGGCTATTAGTATGACTATTAGTCGTTGGACCTGAAGTCGCCATGGTTCCCTACATAAGGAGTGGAATACTTTAGCTTCGTCAAACGTCATCCGTAACTGTGTGGACTATAAAGGCCATTATTGGGTATGTAACAAATTATGCAAAGGGATGTGAGTAATGTAGATGGGATCTATCCCTCCTATATAACGGGAGTGACATCATTATTCTTGAAAGAGTGAGACCACTAAGTGCATGGCCATGCTCAAATGAGTCAATATGAGATATTGAGCTCATTTGATTATAGTGAGTCTACTTGGAGTTCAAGATTTAGATTGATCAGAGGATGACACCGTCTATGTCTCAAATTAATCAATCTAGATGTCAAGGATAGAAGGACATTATCATATATTATGAAGGGTCACAATTAGTAGTCACAAGGTGATGTTGGATCTCAACATTCTTGTAACTTGGGTAGTAATGATATGTTGCTAGATACCGCTCATTACTTATGCTTCTAAATGGGTTTAGGAGCATTGCTAACGTTATAAGAACCTATAGGGTCACACACAAAGGGCAATTAGATGAGAGAATGAGTTCATATGATGAACCAAGAGGATTAGGTTCATGTGATGAACCAAATTGGATTAAGAGTAATCCAAATTAAACTAATTGAGTTGGACTCAATTTGATTCATGTGTCCAATGAGTCTAATTTATATTATGACTCATTGAATCAATTTAATTTAATAAATAGAGATTCATTAAATCAAATTGACTTGAATCTATGGTTGGATTTGATCAACCATGGGAGATATAAGGGTCAAGTTTGACTTGACTTGAGAGGGAAGATGAAAGGTCAAGTTTGACTTGACCAATGCCACCTCATTTGTGAATTGGCATAGAGTGGGCCAATGATGATGTTCCACATCATCAAGGATAGTACATGTGTGTGTCACCTCATGAGGGAGATCAAGAGTTGTGACTCTTGGTATTCCATGGAGTTTAAAAACCCCTCTTGAAGTGGCTGACCACATGATTGTGTGGGTTACAATTTAGTGCTCATTCACTCCTTCTTCCTCCTCTCATCTTCTTCTCTCCCTCTCCTCCACCTTGGCCAAAACCTTCAAGAGTGCTAGCACACTCTAAGGTTTCTTCTCCATTGTTTTTCTCGTGTGGATACACATAGAGGGGTATTCATTTGACACCCTTGAGATCCGGCAAATTTTGGACGAGCGGGATAAACGAAGGGCTTCGCATCAAAGGTATAACTTCTCTACCATGTAGATCTAGGATTATAAAACATGTACATGAAAATTTTAATCTTCGCACGGATCCGGTGGCATGGAACTTCGGGGTTTTCGCAACACAAAAAGTGGTTTTTACAGCCTGAAAGTCCCAACACGGATCGGTGAACATCGACGAGGATGAAGTCTAAGGCTCCCCCAAGGGGGAGAACCCTTCCCCAAGATCCAAGATGGATCCCAGATGAGTGAAAAGGGGAGAAAATCCTTTATATAGAGTTGGGCATGGGCCTGGCATGGCCCGTGCCACGGCCGTGTGAAACCACATGGCCATAATATGGTTTAATGGCACGACCTTGTGGATTCACACGGCCAAGGTCGGCTCTGACTCTGGAAAATCCACACCGTCGTGTGGATCCACACGACCAGAGTTAGCTTTTGCCACTGGAAATCTACATAGCTGTGTGAATCCACATGGCCAGGGTTATCTTCTTCTCTGCTTCATTGCACAGTTGTGTGGAATCTATTGGTTGCTACTGGGAATATCGTACTGGTTCCCCTGTACAAAATTTTTGTACAAGTCCTGAACCATTCCTAACAACCTATTGTGTTCTTTAGAAATTAAATTTGGAATCGCAAACAGAACCTAACATTATTGATTCCAAATTCAATTTATCTGTTCTTAGAGGTTTAGACTTGGATTGTAAACGATGCATAACATTATTGATCCAAATTATAAATTTGATTAAATATTTATTTCAAAGTTCGGCTTCTAGGTCAAACATGGCGAGGCACTAGGCCTTCTTGGGTATGGGATCATCCACCACTACCTAGACAAAGCCTTACAAATAAAACCAATATTTAATTTCCTTATAATAACCCTAGGTTTAACCAAAAAGAACAATCGAATCACAAATTCAAAAAATAAAAGAAACACAAAATCAAAAATATAAATTCGATAACCTAGATTCATTAGCCTCTTGTGTTTGGTATTTCATAATTTAAATAAAAGGATGAACTAGTTATGATGCGGAAACTAATAACTAGTTATCCCTTTTATAGCTTATAGAGCTCTCGATCTTCTGCCGTATTCCTCTTCTTATCTCGGGCGTCGTGTGGGCGACGATCTACCGAGACGAGAATACACCCAAGCTTTCTTCTTCTCCAAGCAAGTTTCGTCCAACAACAAACTCCTTGAGTTGAAGAACTTCAGCCACCAACCAAGCTCTAAGGGATGCTAAGAAACAATGCCTCCTATCTCTCCTTCTTCTCCAAGCAAAATCCGGCCACCAAGATCTCTCCAAGAAGATGATGCCACCAACCACTTAAGAACAAGAATAGGGGAAGAGGAAGAAGAGAGGGCCGGCTTGTTGGAGCAATCCCAATGGTCCGCGGGATCATGTGTTTTGGTGTTTGGGCAAAGGGTTTAAGTTAGGTTTACCCTCGTTATTTGATATGTGTACTTGAGTTGTACAGGACTGCAGGTGACACATGTGACTCAGGTTGACGACTTCGGGTCTGATGAAGGATGGCATTGAGGACAAGCCGCGGGCTTGAATGCATCTGAGGGATCGTGGACAAGGCAGCAAGGACAAGGGCCGAGGGAAGCCACTTCGAGGCATACACGAAGGATGGCATTGGAGACAAGCCACGGGCTTGGATGCATCCAAGGGACGAGAGCCAAAGGAAGTAAGCTTGAAGGCAAGAGGTCAAAACTGCAAAGAAGAGTCAAGTGAGTCGTGAGGGTCCGAGTGCGAGTGAAATGTACTCGGGATGGGAAACCCTAAGTTTAGGGTTGTACCAGTCAACTGGTACTGGGACCAGTCGACTGGTGGTGAGCACAGAAGCATTTTATGCCCGAAATGGCTGGGATCAATCGACTGGTCATGGGACCAGTCGACTGATAGATAGCCGTTGGAGTGCCGTTGGGCTGGCACCAGTCGACTGGTGCATGGACCAGTCGACTGGTAACGGGCAAATCAGGTTCTGATTTGTTCCAAGCTCTATAAGAAGGAGCTTGGGATGGCCGTCCAACTTGACGATATTAGACTTGGTTAAAGCCTAATTAGTAGTCACCAAAGTGCTCAAGGTTCTCTTGTGTCCAAGTGTTCTTGGTTGGAGTTGTGGTGAGGTTTCTCCACCCACAAGGAGGTTGAGCTAGCCGGAGTTTGCCGGGGACTAATCCACCGACGGATTGAGGGATCGTCCACCTTACGGACACGCCGTGGAGTAGGAGCAAGTTATCTCCGAACCACGTAAACGAACGTGTTAGCTTGGTTTGCATTTCTTATTCTTGTCTTAAGCTTTCTTTGTATTCATATTTGTAGTTAGTATTAGATTTCCGCTGCGCATACTAACAATAGTGTAGAAAGCGAGTATTTGGGGGCGCCGTCTATCCAACCCCCCTTCAAGCCGGCCGCAAGATCCTCCAACAAGTGGTACCAGAGCGAGGACGCTCTCCATTGGACTAACCGCCAAGGAAGCACAACCGGCTTGATAGAACCGCCAAAGTTCGAAGGAGGAAGCTTATGGGACATCACCTTTTGGATGGTGAAGATGAAGAACTTCCTCGAGACAGATTGGGACACAATGATGGTCGTCGAGGAACCATTTGAAGTCCCAAGAGACAAGAAAGGAAAGAAGCTCCGACCACGACATTGGACCGAGGAGCAAACCACACGATCGGAGGCAAATTCAAAGGTAATATCAATATTGATTGAAATTTTGCCTTCTAATGTGATAAATCGTGTAGGTGAATACGAGAACGCCCACGAGTTGTGGATCAAGGTAAAGAAAGTTCTAGGAGAATAACTTTTGCCTACACATGATGAGATAGAGCCCAAGGAGATGGGCTTAGTAGCTCAAGAAGAGGAGGAGGAGCAACCGGAAGGTGATGAGCACTCAACTTCCGAGGAGGAGGAGAAGGATGAAGAAATGCCATCCATTAGTGTGGATGAGGATACATCCTCAATAATTAAAGAAAATTCCAAGGCAAGTGAAGAAGAAGAAGAAGAGGTCTTGGAAGTGGTTAATCTAGTGAGTACCTCCACCGAAGCAAAGTCAAAAGTTCACATTGTGTGCTTCGGATGCAATGAAAGGGGACACTACAAAAGTAGATGTCCAATGGGTAAGAAGGTAACTCCTAAACTCACTCAAATTATTTTAGATACTAATTTGGGTTGTAGGAATGATGGTGCCAAGAAGAAGAAGGAGAAGAAGCACATTAGATGCTTCACGTGTGGAGAACTTGGTCATTACCACACCAAATGCCCAAAGAAGAAAGAAATCAAGAAGTTGGCGCATTTGAAGAAATGGGAGAAGAAGAGAAGCAAGAGTCAAGGGGGAGCTTCAAGGGTAAGGGAGGTATACCCTAACTTGAAGGTTAATTCAAATTTAAACTCCTCCATGCATGCTAGGAAAAATAATGTTAATCATTATATGCCCATGCAAAATTTTGGTTTTAGATATCATGATAGGAGTAGGGTAAATGTGGATCATAACCCTAGGAAATCTATGCATGATAAATTTAGAAATGGTAGACCTAAGGAGACCCAAGGAATTAATCCCAAGAAGGGGAGACATATGCCTAGGAAGGGTAGGTCTAGGAATGTCAAAGGTGGACATGTTGACTCTAGGGTTAGGAACCTAGAGAGGGAGAATCAAACTTTGAAGTCAAAGATTGATAATTTGAAGAAATTCCTTAAGAGATTCACTATTGGATCTAAAGGATTAAATATGGTGTTGGGTAGCCAAAAACCCAACAATGATAAATCGGGTTTGGGATACCGATCTAGTCCCTCCAAGGCTAATAAGAGATCATATGCTAGGGTGGCAAATGATCATGGCAAGGGAGAGTCCTCCAAGGCTAAGGGAAAGTCTTATGCTAGGGTTGCATATGACTATGGCAAGGAAAAGTCATTTAATGATAAGAAGAATTTAACCAAGGACAAGGTGTCCAAGGTTAAGAAAGTTACGTTTGTAGGCCAAGTGTCACCGGGGGTGGACCGATGTGGCCTAGCCTTTGTGGATGAGTCACCTAGGGAGGTGGCTAAGGCAAAGAGCTCTAGGGGGAACTCTAAGAGTCAAATAGGGACCCATGGCCAATGGATCTCAGGTGGGTACTACTTGGGAGTCTAGAGGAGCCATGGAGTGTGCCAAGTGGTTTAGAGACGGACTTGAGTCTCAAACCTAGGGAATTTGCAGACATGGTTTGTGTTTCATACAAGAAATATGACATTTGGGGTCATATAGCATGATAATTGGTTTTGGATGTATAGATGCCATATAAACCAATGCTAGGGATGCATTGTGGGTTGGTATGGGCAAATACATCAAAAGGAAGGGAAAACTAAGACTTTAGGTCAAGGTTCAATTGAACCATTTAGCTAGTTTTGGATTTTGTGTAAATCTTAGGACTGGTGATAGATACATTTTGTAATGTATTTTTCCCAAGTAGACACTGGTACAATAGACCTCTCCACAAAATTTGGGAATTTTTGGAGGTCTAGGGAATTACTGGTGCATTTCTGAAGTTGGCCTGAAAAGGTTGATTTTTTCAGAAAAAGGGTACCAGTCGACTGGTGCAGATACCAATCAACTGGTAACAGTGTTTTTCGACCACAGAATGTTTCTGTAAGGCTCTGTCGAAGGGGGGCAGTCGACTGGCACTTGGGGCAGTCGACTGATACCAGTCTGAAACTGTTTTCAGCATTGGTATGTGACCATGACAACTCGGTTAGATGTATGGGATCCAAGGGGGATTAATACATGAGTTTAGGGTCAGTTAGATGATAAGTTTTCAACAATTGGGATATTGTTGGAGAACTTTTTGGATGTTAGGCAAAGGGGGAGAAGTAAGGTTTAAATTGCGAAAACCTTACGTGCCTTTGCATAGGGGGAGCCTTGGGATAGGTTCTTAAAAAGCCCGTGGTAAAATCCTAGCTCATTGGGGAGTTTAGGTGTAGGGGGAGCCTTGGGATAGGTTCTTAAAAAGCCCGTGGTAAAATCCTAGCTCATTGGGGAGCTTAAGTGTAGGGGGAGCCTTGTGATAGGTTCCAATGCTTGGTGCATTGTTTCGGCGGTTGCCAAGTGTGTAGCCTTGGCAATGTAAGTCCATTCGGCGGTTGCCAAGTGTGTAGCCTTGGCAATATAAGTCCATTCGGCGGAGTAAGTCCAAGTGTGCAGCCTTGGCATCGTAAGTCCATTGTTTTTAGCATGTTTATTTGCTATATGTTTTCCCTAACTTAAACGTATTGCCAAACACCAAAAAGGGGGAGATTGTTGGAGCAATCCCAATGGTCCGCAGGACCATGTGTTTTGATGTTTGGGCAAAGGGTTTAAGTTAGGTTTACCCTCGTTATTTGATATGTGTACTTGAGTTGTGCAGGACTGCAGGTGACACATGTGACTCAGGTTGACGGCTTCGGGTCCGATGAAGGATGGCATTGAGGACAAGCCGCGGGCTTGAATGCATCTGAGGGATCGTGGACAAGGCAGCAAGGACAAGGGCCGAGGGAAGCGACTTCGAGGCATACGCGAATGATGGCATTGGAGACAAGCCGCGGGCTTGGATGCATCCGAGGGACGACAGCCAAAGGAAGTAAGCTTGAAGGCAAGAGGTTAAAGCTGCAAAGAAGAGTCAAGTGAGTCGTGAGGGTCCGAGTGCGAGTGAAATGTACTCGGGATGGGAAACCCTAAGTTTAGGGTTGTACCAGTCGAGTGGTACTGGGACCAGTCGACTGGTGGTGAGCACAGAAGCATTCTGTGCCCGAAATGGCTGGGATCAGTCGACTGGTCATGGGACCAGTCGACTGATAGATAGCCGTTGGAGTGCCATTGGGCTGGCACCAGTCGACTGGTGCATGGACCAGTCGACTGGTAACGGGCAAATCAGCAAAGCTGATTTCCCCAAGCTCTATAAGAAGGAGCTTGGGATGGCCGGCCAACTTGACGAAATTAGACTTGGTTAAAGCCTAATTAGTAGTCACCAAAGTGCTCAAGGTTCTCTTGTGTCCAAGTGTTCTTGGTTGGAGTTGTGGTGAGGTTTCTCCACCCACAAGGAGGTTGAGCTAGCCGTAGTTTGCCGGGGACTAATCCACCGATGGATTGAGGGATCGTCCACCTTACGGACACGCCGTGGAGTAGGAGCAAGTTATCTCCGAACCACGTAAACGAACGTGTTAGCTTGGTTTGCATTTCTTATTCTTGTCTTAAGCTTTCTTTGTATTCATATTTGTAGTTAGTATTAGATTTCCGCTGCGCATACTAACAATAGTGTAGAAAGCGAGTATTTGGGGGCGCCATCTATCCAACCCCCCTTCAAGCCGGCCGCAAGATCCTCCAACACGGCCACCATAAGGAAGAGAGGAATAGAAGATAGATTGTATGAGGTGAGGCACCTCTACCCTCTTTTTTATATTCCTTGGTCTTGGCAAATAAGGAAAGTTTTAATTAAAACTTCCTTAATTTCCTTGCCAATGAAAAGTAAAATTTAATTAAACATTCCTTTTATTTATTAATGTGGCCAACCACCTCAATTTCTCCAAACAAGGAAAGTGTAACGACCCAATTTTCCTCATTATGAGTTCTAAAAGTTCTTAAAAATATTTAGAAATACTTTAGAAAAATACTAGAGATTTTTAGAAATTTTTAGTGTATTTTTATGTAATTTTTGGAGGTCGTTTGGTATATTTACTAAACGAAGGATGTTTCGACAAAAAAAATGTCCAAGCTGAGAATTGAACCCACGACCTTTGACTCGGTCAAAACCCGGCTGACCAGGTGTGCAAACGTATTTTTCTGTTTAGAAAAGGTAGCGAATTTATTTAAGATAGTTAACAGAATATTGGGTTATAAAAGGGATAAGTTGATCTTGGATTTGTCTGTTTAGAAAAGGTAGCGAATTTATTTAAGATAGTTAACAGAATATTATAAAAGGGATAAGTTGATGTTGGATTTGTCTGTTTAGAAAAGGTAGCGAATTTATTTAAGATAGTTAACAGAATATTGGATTATAAAAGGGATAAGTTGATGTTGGATTTGTCTGTTTAGAAAAGGTAGCGAATTTATTTAAGATAGTTAACAGAATATTGGATTATAAAAAGGGATAAGTTGATGTTGGATTTGTCTGTTTAGAAAAGATAGTGAATTTATTTAAGGAGTTAACAGAAATATTAAGTTATAAAAAGGGATAAGTTGATGCTATGTTTTCCCGTGACTTAAACCATTCTCTCTTTCTCTTCTGCGTACGATGGCGGAGCTCGGGCAGAAAACGAAAGGGAGTTAGGGCATCGTCTCCGGCAGCCGGCCAAGGTCCTAGAAGCCCTTTTTGTTCGGTTGTGAGTCCAAGAAGCAAGATAAAGGAAAGGAAAAGTTATAGCAAAGGAAGGCGACAAGGAGGTGCGGATGGATGTATGATGCCTGGACTATAGAAGCCTTGGGACCTAGCATAAGAATTTATTAAGATTGTCATTTATTAAGAATGTATTAGATGAGTCATTTAGTCTTCCGCTGCTAGTTAATTATATGTTTTGAGTTCTCCGAGAGTTTTAAGAATTTCTATCAACATGTGAACAAGGATAGTTAAGTAAAGTTAGTAGTCCAGTAGCGCTCCGCCCTCGCAGACTAGTAGTGAGGAGGGTGGGGTGTTATAGAAAGTTTTAAACATAAAATTAAAACTTTCTAATTTGTTTCCGGAAATTTTTAAAATAAAAATTTCTTTTTAAAAATTCCCTTCATGGTTGGTTATAAAAGGAAACTTTTATAAATTAAAATCTCTCTATTAAAACATGTGGATGATTACAATAAGGAAAGTTTTCCTCAAAATTAAAATCTTCCTTTCAATCTACAAATAAGGAAAGATATCAAATCTTTTCTCTTAATCTTTTGTATAAAGTATAAAAATGAAAGATTTAATTTTAAAACTCTCTTTTAAAATTATGAGGATGGCTACATAAAAGGAAACTTTTATCAAAAATTAAAATCTTCCTTTTAACTGCAAATAAGGAAAGATATCAAATTTTTCTCTTAATATTTTGTAGAAAACTATAAAAGGAAAGATTTAAATTTTAAACTCTCTTTTAAAATCATGGCTTCCATATAAGAAAAGATTTTTAAAAAATAAAATCCTTTTAATTTAATGTGGCTGGCCAATTAAGCTTGGGCTCAAGCTAGGGCCGGCCACCAACTCACCTTGGTTTGGTCGGCCCTATCTTGGGCTCCAAGCTAGGCTTGGCCATCCACCTTAAGGTGGGTAAGAAGGTGAGTATGGGTGGGTATAACACTTTATAATTAAGAGGCTACGACAGGGATCGAGAGAAAGAATTGGTTTTGATCTCCTGATGAACTTGAGCTTCCCGTGTTCACCCCGAACACCCAACTCGAGTTCATCAATAATATCTCATTCCACTAAAGAGTTATTATTGAACTACCACACCAATTCCATATTACTATATGGGCTCCTTCTTATTATGAGTGTGTTAATCTACCTGTGTTTAAGATATCGAATGCCCACTAATTAAATGAGTTACTGACAACTCACTTAATTAATATCTAGCTCCAAGAGTAGTACCACTCAACCTTATCGTCATGTCAGACTAAGTCCACCTACAGGGTTTACATGACAATCCTTATGAGCTCCTCTTGGGGTCATTATCAACCTAGATTACTAGGACACAGTTTCATTCTATAATCAACAACACGCCATATAAATAATACCATTTCTCAACTTATCGGGCCTATTGATTTATCGAACTAAATCGCACTCTTTGATAAATTAAAGAAATGAATATTGAGTATATGTGCTTGTTATTATATCATGATTAAGAGCACACACTCCCATAATAACAAAGGTCTTGTTCTTTTATGCAGTCAGTATAAAAAGAACTTACCTTAAATGGTCCTGCTCAATACACTCAGAGTGTACTAGTGTAATTTTATAGTCAAGATAAACTAATACCAAATTACACTACGACTATTCAAATGGTTTGTTCCTATCCATCTTAGTTGTGAGCTACTGTTTATAATTTATAATGAACTGATAACATGATCTTCTGTGTGTGACACCACACACCATGTTATCTACAATATAAATTAATTGAACAACTACACTTAGCATAAATGTAGACATTTGACCAATGTGATTCTTTATTTCAAAATAAATGTTTACAAAAAGCTAGGCTTTTAGTATACACTCTAACAGAATCCACATGGCTGGGGTCATCTCCTCCTCTGGTAAGTGACACAACCGTGTGAAACCACATGGCCAAACCCCTTTATCTTCGTTTGTTCTCCAAATTGTCTATCAACATCGTTTTTTCTCCAAAAGTGTTTCTTGTCAATAAGAAAACACACAAAGAGTAGATCTGTGATAAATAAATGAAAATATGATATTACAATGAAATAGAGTGCAGTAAACCTAGATTATGCTCATGAAATATAAGTAGATGTGCATTAAAACATACATAAAAGTGTATATAATCTATGTACATCACCTTTAAGGCTATGGAAGGCGCCTTCCATGCTCAATAAAATGAGTGCTCACCTAAGTCATTAGACACAACTTCCATACGAGCTTCTATGCATCTGAATGGATTTCTGACTGCTCCAGCTTCCTACAGCTGCCCTGCTACGACTTTGCTATGCAGCCACCCAAACACCAATCTCGAGATGACCAACTAAAAATAGTGTTTAGTAATAAAGTTAATTACTGTACTTAATTTCTAGAAGCGGGAAGTGTAGCGTGTTACATTTCTTTGACTATTTTTTGTACTCAATCCCCTCTTCCGTCGGTTCTGAGAGAGGTATTTAATGGATTACCCATTAATAGGTCCACAGGACCTGAATCTTGGAGTAGGAGTCGCTGAAGGTTCTGAACCAAGTAAAAACCTAATTGTGTCTTTTACTTGAATTTACTTTTGTGTTTTCTTTCCACTGTGCACTTTATTTTTAAAAGTAAAAGAAAAGTTTTTAAAAAGTCATGTGATTCACCGCCCTCTCACATGCATCTCGATCCAACATTCTCTTGTGTTTAATATATATACTGGATATCCAAATATTTTAAAGTATTTGATATTGGGTATTTTATCATAATAGAGTTCAAATGAAGTCTTATTATAATTTTTATTTATTGTAGTTCTATTTTGTACATAGCATGTTGTACTAACAACTTCTATCCAAAAGTATTTTAGAAGTTGATATTAATTTAGTATTGTGCTATAGGCTTCAAGTAGGGTTATGTTCTTCCTTTCAACTACTCCATTTTGTTGGGGTGTTTTCGGGTATAAAAATTCGTGTTGATAGTCATTTTCTAGGCAAAATGTATTAAAATTATGATTCTTAAATTCACCTCTGTTATCACTTCTAATTCATTTGATTTTTTTTTTATCTTTTTCATTTTTAATTTGTTTACAAAAATTACTGAAGACTACAAAGATTTTATCTTTATTTTTTAAGAATTTTACCTAGGTGAATCTTGAATAGTCATCTATTATGACTAGACAATATAAACTTTCATTTATTGACTTGATTCCATAGGAGCCAAATAGGTCCAAATGCAATAATTCTAGTCCTAATTTTGTTTGAGTTTGATTAGTTGATTTATAGATTGATTTGGTTTACTTTTCTTGTTGACAAGCATTACAGATTGTTGAATCTAAGTTAGATAATTTTGGTAAGACTCTAACTAAGTCATTTAATTTTGTTAGATTTTTAAAGTTTGTGTGGGGCATTCTTGTATGTCATAACCAGGTTTCTTCCTTCTATATCAAATGCCACTTAAGTGAAGAGATGGTTAGGTTAATTGCATAGATGTTGTCCTTCCTAAACCCTTTTAGTTTTATGTTAGGGTTATCTATGTACTTAATTAAACATTCAGAAGATAGGAACCTAACTTTATATCCCAAATCATACAACTAACTAATGCTAAGTAAATTGCATTTAAAATTATCAACAAGTAATATATTTTTAATAATAAAGTCAGTTTTTAGTTTGATATTACCATCGCAATTACCTTAAGTTTGTCAATGTTTCCAAAGGCAACCTGTAAGTACCCCGGGGTAATTTTGATATGGTCAACCAAGTTCAGTTAGGTCCTACATGTAACAACCCAAATTTCCTCGATTAGAGTCCTAAAAGTAATTTAAAAATATATTTAAAATTGCTATAGAAATATTCTAGGGATTTTTAGAAATTTTTAGAGTATTTTTATGTAATTTTTGGAGGTCGTTTGGTATTTTTACTAAACGAAGGAAGTTTCAACAAAAAAATGTCCAAGCCGAGAATTGAACCCATGACCTTTGACTCGGTCAAAACCCGGCTGACCAGGTGTGCAAACGGATTTTTCTATTTAGAAAAGGTTGCGAATTTATTTAAGATATTTAACAGAATATTGGATTATAAAAAGGATAAGTTTATCTTGGATTTGTTTGTTTAGAAAAGGTAGCGAATTTATTTAAGATAGTTAACAAAATATTATAAAAGGGATAAGTTGATGTGGATATGTTTGTTTAGAAAAAGTAGCGAATTTATTTAAGATAATTAACAGAATATTAGATTATAAAAGGGATAAGTTGATGTTTGATTTGTCTGTTTAGAAAAGATAGCGAATTTATTTAAGGAGTTAACAGAAATATTAAGTTATAAAAAGGGATAAGTTGATGCTCTGTTTTCCCGTGACTTAAACCATTCTCTCCTTCTCTTCTGCGTACGATGGCGGAGCTCGGGCAGAAAACGAAAGGGAGTTAGGGCATCATCTCCGGCGACCGGCCAAGGTCCTAGAAGCCCTTTTTGTTCGGTTGTGAGTCCAAGAAGCAAGGTAAGTGCTTCTCACCTGCAGTAGGAGTAGTTTCGGACCTTTGTTCTTCTTGAATTCGAAGCAAGAGAAGCACTTATAGTGCAGATTTTTAATTAAGCCTATAGTGGAGATTTTTAATTAAGCTTATAGTGCAGATTTTTATATAGGCTTACAGTGCAGATTTTAATTAAGCTTATAGTGTAGATTTTTATGTAGGCTTATAGTGCAGATTTTAATTAAGCTTATAGTGCAGATTTTTATGTAGGCTTATAGTGCAGATTTTTAAATTAAGCCTATAGTGCAGATTTTAATTAAGCTTATGGTGCAGATTTTTAATTAAGCTTATAGTGCAGATTTTTATTTAAGCTTATAGTGCAGATTTTAATTAAACCTATAGTGCAGATTTTTATGTAAGCTTATAGTGCAGATTTTTATTAAGCTTGTAGTGCAGATTTCTTAGAGCTTAAAATGAAGATTTCTTTAGAGCAGATTTCTTTAGAGCTTGTAGTGTAGATTTCTTAAGAGCTTATGGTATAAATTTCTTTAAGGTTTATAGTGCAGATTTTTGGTGGAACTTGTAGTGCAGATTTTTGGTGAAATTTATAGTGTAGACTTTTAATTAAGCTTATAGTGCAGATTTTTAATTAAGCCTAGAGTGCAGATTTTAATTAAGCTTATAGTGCAGATTTTTATTTAAGCTTATAGTGCAGATTTTAATTAAGCCTATAGTGCAGATTTTTATGTAAGCTTATAGTGCAGATTTTTATTAAGCTTGTAGTGCAGATTTTTTAGATCTTAAAATGCAGATTTCTTTAGAGCAGATTTCTTTAGAGCTTGTAGTGCAGATTTCTTAAGAGCTTATGGTACAGATTTCTTTAAAGTTTATAGTGCAGATTTTTGGTGGAACTTGTAGTGCAGATTTTTGGTGGAATTTATAGTGTAGATTTTTGGTGGAACTTGTAGTGCAGATTTTTGGTGGAACTTATAGTGCAGTTTTTAAAGAAAAAGATTATAGTGCAGTTTGGTTAAGTATTATAGTGCAGAATTTATGTTTGCATAGTATGCAGAAATAGTGTAGCATAGAATGCAGAATCTTGATTAGTATAGTATGTAGAATTTTGATTAGCATAGTATGTAGATTTTTGTTTATGCATTTCAAAGTTAGAATTTGTTTAAACATTTCAGTTTTTAAAGATGCATTCTTTTATTAGAAGTATTAACAAGTGTAAGAAAGATAAAGAAAAGAAAGAAAAAGGCCACGACCTTAAGTAGATCCCAAAGTCAAGACTTTAGGGATTTTGACACACAAGGTGCTTAAAGAAAATGCCGAGGCATTATATATTTGAAGTAATAAAAGATAACAAGTATTTTACTTTATTTAAGAGGCTAGTACCCGACTTCCGAGGTTGTCATTAAACAAATCCAGGTGTCCAATTCCGAGGTCTTGGCCCTGGTAGACCGAGGTCTGCTCTTTTAGGATTGGTGGCTCGCTACCCCAACCTATTAGGGAACGCGCATAAGATGGTACTACGCCAGTGCCCAAGAAGAAAGTTGATTATTATTTTGAAGTATTAAAGTATAAGTTTTTAAACAAGTGAAATAAGATTCAGAAAGTGTTTAAAATTCAGCAAGATTATGCTAGCATGCTTGTATAGATTTGTTTTACACGTTTATCATTTCAGTATGTTTCTTTTGCTTGTAGATGAGCATGAGTAGTTTTCCTTTTGAGCATTCAGCTTTTAGATTTCAGTATATTCACATGCATATTTGAGTTTTGTGAGTTAGATAGCGCTTACTAAGCAATTTTGCTTATAGATGCATTTTCCTCTTACTGCAGATAAAGGAAAGGGAAAGTTATAGCAAAGGAAGGTGACAAGGAGGTGCGGATGGATATGTGATGTCTGGACTATAGAATCCTTGGGACCTAGCATAAGAACTTATTAAGATTGCCATTTATTAACAAAGAGTTGAGCAGAATGTATTAGATGAGTCATTTAGTCTTCCGCTGCTAGTTAATTGTATGTTTTGAGTTCTCCGAGAGTTTTAGGAATTTTTATCAACATGTGAACAAGGATAGTTAAGTAAAGTTAGTAGTCCAGTAGCGCTCGCCCTCGTAGACTAGTAGTGAGGAGGGTGGGGTGTTATAAGTTGGTATCAGAGCAGTTCCTATTCTCTAGCATCACACATCAGCACCAACCTTGCCGTCTTCAAGTAAGAAAGTACTTAAATTCTTTTTAGTATGCTTTTCTTTTTTTGCAGTAAAGAGAAATCTTTAGAAGTATTTGTTTATATGTACTTAAGCTAGATAAAAGTTCTTGTGTGAGGAACAGCATGAGGCAGAAATATCCAGAATTGTTCTAAGTTCGAGGACGAACTTTTTATAAGGTATGGGGAATTATAACAACCCAAATTTCCTCGATTAGAGTCCTAAAAGTAATTTAAAAATATATTTAAAATTGCTATAGAAATATTCTAGGGATTTTTAGAAAATTTTAGAGTATTTTTATGTAATTTTTGGAGGTTGTTTGGTATTTTTACTAAACGAAAGAAGTTTCGACAAAAAAATGTCCAAGCCGAGAATTGAACCCATGACCTTTGACTCAGTCAAAACCCGGCTGACCAGGTGTGCCAACGGATTTTTCTGTTTAGAAAAGGTAGCGAATTTATTTAAGATAGTTAACAGAATATTATAAAAAGAATAAGTTGATGTTGGATTTGTTTGTTTAGAAAAAGTAGCGAATTTATTTAAGATAATTAACAGAATATTGGATTATAAAAGGGATAAGTTGATGTTGGATTTGTCTGTTTAGAAAAGATAGAAAATTTATTTAAGGAGTTAACAGAAATATTAAGTTATAAAAAGGGATAAGTTGATGCTCTGTTTTCCCGTGACTTAAACCATTCTCTCCTTCTCTTCTGCGTACGATGGCGGAGCTCGGGCAGAAAACGAAAGGGAGTTAGGGCATCATCTCCGGCGGCCGACCAAGGTCCTAGAAGCCCTTTTTGTTCGGTTGTGAGTCCAAGAAGCAAGGTAAGTGCTTCTCACCTGCAGTAGGAGTAGTTTCGGACCTTTGTTCTTCTTGAATTCGAAGCATGAGAAGCGCTTATAGTGCAGATTTTTAATTAAGCCTATAGCGTAGATTTTTAATTAATCTTATAGTGCAGATTTTTATATAGGCTTATAGTGCATATTTTAATTAAGCTTGTAGTGCAGATTTTTAATTAAGCCTATAGTGCAGATTTTAATTAAGCTTATAGTGCAGATTTTTATGTAGGCTTATAGTTCAGATTTTAATTAAGCTTATAGTGCAGATTTTTATATAGGCTTATAGTGCAGATTTTTATTAAGCTTGTAGTGCAGATTTTTAATTAAGCCTATAGTGCAGATTTTAATTAAGCTTATGGTGCAGATTTTTAATTAAGCTTATAGTGCAGATTTTTATTTAAGCTTATAGTGAAGATTTTAATTAAGCCTATAGTGCATTTTTTTATGTAAGCTTATAGTGCAGATTTTTATTAAGCTTGTAGTGCAGATTTCTTAGAGCTTAAAATGCAGATTTCTTTAGAACTTGTAGTGCAGATTTCTTAAGAGCTTATGGTACAGATTTCTTTAAAGTTTATAGTGCAGATTTTTGGTGAAATTTGTAGTGCAGATTTTTGCTGGAATTTATAGTGTAGATTTTTAATTAAGCTTATAGTGCAGATTTTTAATTAAGCCTATAGTGCAGATTTTAATTAATCTTATAGTGCAGATTTTTATTTAAGCTTATAGTGCAGATTTTAATTAAGCCTATAGTGCAGATTTTTATGTAAGCTTATAGTGCAGATTTTTATTAAGCTTGTAGTGCAGATTTCTTAGAGCTTAAAATGCAGATTTCTTTAGAGCAGATTTCTTTAGAGCTTGTAGTGCAGATTTCTTAAGAGCTTATGGTACAGATTTCTTTAAAGTTTATAGTGCAGATTTTTGGTGGAACTTGTAGTGCAGATTTTTGGTGGAATTTATACTGTAGATTTTTGGTGGAACTTGTAGTGCAGATTTTTTGTGGAACTTATAGTGCAGTTTTTAAAGAAAAAGATTATAGTGCAGTTTGGTTAAGTATTATAGTGCAGAATTTATGTTTGCATAGTATGCAGAAATAGTGTAGCATAGAATGCAGAATCTTGATTAGTATAGTATATTGAATTTTGATTAGCATAGTATGCAGATTTTTGTTTATGCATTTCAAAGTTTGAATTTGTTTAAACATTTCAGTTTTTAAAAAAGCATTCTTTTATTAGAAGTATTAACAAGTGTAAGAAAGATAAAGAAAAGAAAGAAAAAGGCCAAGGCCTTAAGTAAATCCCAAAGTCAAGACTTTAGGGATTTTGGTACACAAGGTGCTTAAAGAAAATGCCGAGGCATTATATATTAGATGTAATAAAAGATAACAAGTATTTTACTTTATTTAAGAGGCTAGTACCCGACTTCTGAGGTTGTCGTTAAACAATTCCAGGTGTCCAATTCCGAGGTCTTGGCCCTGGTAGACCGAGGTCTGCTCTTTTAGGATTAGGGATCGCGCATAGAAGGTATAGTTGCTGGGCCCAAGAAGAAAGTTGATTATTATTTTGAAGTATTAAAGTATAAGTTTTTAAACAAATGAAATAAGATTCAGAAAGTGTTTAAAATTCAGCAAGATTATGCTAGCATGCTTGTATAGATTTGTTTTACACATTTAGTATTTCAGTATGTTTCTTTTGCTTGTAGATGAGCATGAGTAGTTTTCCTTTTGAGCATTCAGCTTTTAGATTTCAGTATATTCACATGCATATTCGAGTTTTGTGAGTTAGATAGCGCTTACTAAGCAATTTTGCTTATAGATGCATTTTCCTCTTACTGCAGATAAAGGAAAGGGAAAGTTATAGCAAAGGAAGGCGACAAGGAGGTGCGGATGGATATGTGATGCCTGGACTATAGAAGCCTTGGGACCTAGCATAAGAATTTATTAAGATTGCCATTTATTAACAAAGAGTTGAGTAGAATGTATTAGATGAGTCATTTAGTCTTCAGCTGCTAGTTAATTGTATGTTTTGAGTTCTCCGAGAGTTTTAGGAATTTCTATCAACATGTGAACAAGGATAGTTAAGTAAAGTTAGTAGTCCAGTAGCGCTCGCCCTCGTAGACTAGTAGTGAGGAGGGTGGGGTGCTACACTATATGTATTTGATCATTGTGTCTAAGTGTGCAGGAACTTAGGAACATAGGAAGTTGAGTGGAAGTGTAACGCCCCAACTCCTGGGTACTAAGCTGTGAGCCGGATCGCTACATTAACTATTGAAACTACTGTGCTGTACTGTGCGGAAGACTGGGTAAAATAAAATTTTACTAAACTATTGTAGTTGCCTCTATTAACTCTGTGAGAGTGAGATTTCATATCCAACTACCTTCTAGATATTCATAGCTATACTGAGGAGGTGAAACTGGAGCTTTGGATCGGTCCGTGGAACGATCCACTGACACCCACGCGAACACTGGCTGGATCGGTCTGCCGACCGATCTAGCTGCTCACTGATCGGTCGGCGGACCGATCAGTGGCTCCCTGATCGCGCACAGGAACGCTGGCTGGATCGGTCTGCCGACAGATCCAGCTGCTCACTGATCGGTCGGCTGACCGATCAGTGACCGCTGATTTCGTCCCGAACTCTCTGTTCGCAGATGGAACGGTCGGCTGACCGATCCAGTGGATCGGTCTGCTGACCGATCCAGGTTCTGATAATCTGAAACGAAATCAGAATCCCTGATTTCCAGCACTGATTCGTGCCAAAACCTCACACTACTACTATCTAATGCATAATAAACATTCTAGCAACATGTAGTAACAATTCTAAACTTAAGCTAAAGCAAGGTTTACTGGTTCACGGCATTCTAACAACTTAAAGTGCATGAAGGTATGAATTTCTAAAAGTTCTAATTGCTTAAAACATGAAACTAAACCAAATAACTGAAAAGTGCTAAGGTAAATGCTAAATCCCAGAGGGTCTTTTATTCCAGTTCCTTCCACACACATCCTCATCTGCATTGACCTCCAGCCTCCACTGCTAATCCATTTTCCTTTTTCCTGTATCTGCAGTATAAGGAAAATAGTATCTGTAAGCTTTAAGCTTAGTAAGAAACCATCTACCTCACAAAAACATGCAACGATGCGATTATGTTTTTAAAACATGCTGTTTGAAAACTGAACTGAGCATGGCAACATGGCATGGCATATAAAAGCATAAACTGGAACTGAAACATGTATAGCATATAAATTGAACATGCTTTAAACTGAACATGGCACACTTATAAACTGAGTATGAAACTGAACTAGTCATGCATATATCTAAATCTGTACATGAACTCAAATCATGTAAACTGAACCTGAACTGAACTGAAAGCTAAATTAGTGTTCTCATCACTAGTTTCAAATTTGAAAACTATACATATAATAGATGAAAATACTAAACATGCTGTTGGGCCCTGGCAACTGTACTTACTGTGCGCGCATCCCTACGAGACCCGGGATTGCAAGTTTCGAATCTAGCAGGGTTACTAGGTTATCTAAACCTAGGGACGACTGTGGGAGTCCCGCCCATGGATATCTGATCCAAGTACAGTGCCAACTGAATAAAAGTAAAATACTGAATACTGTTTTATTTTACTTTGCTGTTCTAGGTTATCTGAACCTAGAGCTAGGTTATCTGAACCTAGAGGCTACTGTGGGAGCCCACCCAATGGATATCTGATCCATATAGCTGTAATAACTAGTAATAAGCTGAATAAAATGTTTCTAATACATTTTACATGCTGTTAGGACGCCTACTGGTGCATCCTTCTGAACTGGGCATTCTACCGAATGCTTGGTGTGCACTATAAGCACACCCTAAAACTGAAAACTGTAGAACTACTGAACTAACGCCAAAACTAACAAGCGAGAGCAATTATACTGCAGGTGAGGGGTTTCTTACCTCTTGTTCGTAATTTCTTACGATTCTATTCGCTAGAATTCCGGTGGAGATGACCTTCTCGACAATCCGCTCACGTCTTCGCGTTCCTCTCACGGAGACGAACCTCTTTCGTGTTGGAGTCGTCGCCGGAAAGTGTCCTTGGGGCCCTAGAGAAAGAACCCTAGGCTTTCCCTTGTTGTGGCGCCGAGAGAAGGAGGAGAGGGAGAGGTGGCGTCGGTGAGGTTAGGGTGAGGGAAAGTTGCCGAACCAAAATAAAATAACCCAACTCCATCTTAAGTTTATTATTTATATTAAGTGGTTTAATGAACCCAACTCTAATATAAATATATTTGGTTCTCCTTTCTTTCAGCACGGCCCTGCTGGGTTCACCGGTTACTAAACCATAGGTCTCGGGTTCGATTCCCGCCTAAGCTATTTTACGTTTCCAATTATTTTTGCCACTTCCGCTACTCGGAAAATTCCGGAAAAATATCTAAAAATTCCACAAAAATCATATAAAAATTCTAAAATAAATTCGAGAATTTTTCCTGGGCTTTACAATCCCCCATACCTTATAAAAAGTTCATCCCCGAACTTAAAACAATTCTGGGTACTTCTGTCTCATGCTGGCCTCTGTCTCCCAAGTCGCCTCTGCTGCTGTGTGATTTTGCCAACTGACTTTGACTAATGGCACTTCCTTGTTTTGTAATTTCTTTACTGCTCGGTCTATTATCTGAATAGGCCGACTGTCATAGCTGAGATCATCACGGACCTGTACCAACTGGGGCTCAATCACCTGGGTGGCGTCTGGGATATGCTTCTTCAGCATGGAGACATGAAATATGTTGTGGACGGCTGACATCTCCTGAGGTAGCTCTAGCTCATATGCTACCTTGCCCACTCTCTTCGTGATAAGGTATGGTCCCACATATCTGGGAGCTAGCTTGCCCTTCTTCCCAAAATGCATGACTCCCTTCATGGGAGCTACTCTGAGGAAAACTGTATCCCCAACTGAAAACTCTAGGGGTCTGCGTCGTGTATCTGTGCTGTCTCTATCCTCTGGCGAATCTGCTGTATGGCTGCTGTGGTATCTGCTACTAGATCTGTCTGAAGCTCTAGTTCCTTCTGTTCACCACTCTCATACCAGCAGATTGGTGATCTGCACCTCCGCCCATAGAGTGCCTCATAAGGTGCCATGCCGATAGTGGCCTGATAACTGTTGTTGTATGCAAATTCTGCTAAACTCAGATATTTGCACCAACTTCCCTTGAAATCTAGGGCACAAGCCCGGAGCATATCTTCGAGTACCTAATTTACTCGCTCCGTCTGACCATCTGTCTGAGGATGGAAGGTTGTGCTGAATTTTAACTGGGTGCCCATAGCTGACTGTACACACTTCCAGAAGTGTGATGTAAATCTGCTGTCTCTGTCTGATATAATGGTTCGTGGGACTCCATGCAGCCTGACAATCTCCTTGAGATACAACTGAGCTAGCTGCTCCATGGAATAGGATATTCTGATAGCTAAGAAGTGGGCTGATTTAGTCAACCTGTCGACTATTACCCAGATGGCATCAAAACCATTCGTGGTTCTGGGTAATCCCACTATGAAGTCCATAGAGATATCCTCCCACTTCCATTCTGGAATCTGGATCGGCTGCAGAACTCCTCCTGGTCGCTGATGTTCTGCCTTAACCCTCTGATAGGTTAGACAGATGCTGACGTATCTGGCGATATCTCGCTTCATCCCAGGCCACCAAAATCGTTTCTTTAGATCCTGATACATTTTGGTGGAACCAGGATGCATCGCATAGGGAGTCCTGTGAGCCTCGTCTAGAATCTGTTTCTGTAGTTCCTCCTGATCTGGAACACAAAGTCTGTCACCACAGTACACTACCCCACTGGCGGACACTCTGAACTCTCCACTTTCTGCCTCTGCTAACCCTTGCTTGATTTTCTGGATTTCAGGATCCTGCTCCTGAGCTGTCTGGATATCATCAAGCAAGGTAGATGCTAAGGACATAGTGGAAAGCTGCCCGACTATAAGCTCGAGACTAAAAGCTGTAATCTCCTTCCTTAGGGGTGGTGACATAGCTGCTAAAGATAATAAGGTAGCACTGGACTTCCTGCTGAGTGCGTCTGCTACCTTATTAGCTTTCCCTGGATGGTAGAGGATATCTATGTCATAATCCTTGACCAGCTCTAACCATCTGCGCTGTCGCATATTCAGATCCTTCTGAGTAAAGAAATACTTCAGACTTTGATGATCTGTATACACTCTGCACTGAGCTCCGTACAAATAATGTCTCCAAATCTTGAGAGCGAACACCACTGCTGCAAGCTCAAGGTCGTGAGTAGGATAGTTCCTCTCATAATCCTTGAGTTGTCTGGAGGCATAGGCGATCACCTTGCCCTGCTGCATCAGTACTGCTCCTAATCCCAATTTAGAGGCGTCACTGTAGATGTCGAAGCTGTCTGTGTTTTCTGGTATAGCTAAAATAGGAGCACTGGTCAATCTCCGTTTTAGTTCGCTGAAGCTGTTCTCGCAGTCCTCTGTCCACTGAAATTTCTTGTTCTTCCTGGTGAGAGCTGTCAGTGGGGAGGCTATCCTGGAGAAGTCCTCTACGAATTTCCTGTAGTAGCCTGCTAATCCCAGAAAGCTTCTGATTTCACTGGCGTTCCTGGGTCTCTTCCAGTTACTTACTGCTTCTATCTTGCTGGGATCTACCATAACACCATCCTTGGAGATGATGTGACCGAGAAAGGCTACCTGGTCTAGCCAAAATTCACATTTCGTGAATTTGGCGTACAGCTGGTTCTGCTGAAGGATCTGCAAAACTGTCTTCAGATGCTCTGCATGGTCCTCCTGAGTGCCTGAATAGATAAGAATGTCATCGATGAACACGATGACAAACTTGTCTAAGTATTCTCTGAATACTCTGTTCATGAGGTCCATGAAAGTAGCTGGAGCATTTGTCACACCGAAAGGCATGACTACGAACTCATAATGTCCGTATCTGGTCCTGAAAGCTGTTTTAGGTATATCACCTTTCTTGACTCTAACCTGGTGATATCCTGATCTGAGGTCAATTTTAGAGAACACTGTGGCTCCCTTTAGCTGATCAAACAGGTCATCTATCCTGGGGAGAGGGTACCTGTTTTTAATTGTGACCTGGTTCAAGGCACGGTAGTCTATGCATAGGCGCATGCTTCCATCCTTCTTCTTCATGAACAACACAGGTGCTCCCCATGGTGAGTGACTAGGGCGTATGAAACCCTTGTCAAGAAGCTCCTGCAATTGCTCCTGAAGTTCCCTCAGTTCAGCTGGAGCCATTCGGTACGGTGCCTTGGAAATTGGATTTGTGCCGGGAATGAGCTCTATCTCTAAGCCTGGTAGCTCTTCAGGGAAGACTGCTGGGTAGTCACAAACGACTCGAACCTCTGATAGCTGTTGGTTCTTGTCCTGGCTGGTGTTGACTACATTTGCTAAAAATCCCATGCATCCTGAATCCAATAGCTGCTGTGCTTTCAATGCTGAGAGAAACTTCCTGGCTTTTCTCTTTGGTTTTCCTATGTACTCAAACTGTACTCCTACTTCAGGTTGGAATATGACCTTCTGTTTACGACACTCTATAGAAGCGCCGTATCTGATCAGAAAATCCATTCCAAAGATGACATCGTAGTCAGTCATTTCTAGCACTATCAGATCACCAAAAAGTTCTCTGTCTGCTATAATGACTGGCACTGCTCTGAGCCAGTGTGTAGATGCCATAATGTCTCCTGAGGGTAGTGTTGTCAGAAACTGACTATTGAGTACCTCTGGAGGTGTTGCTAATTTCTCGGCAAATGCCCTGGATACATAAGAGTGGGTTGCCCCAGTATCGAATAAGACAGTTGCATTATGCTGTAAAATACTGATCTGACCTGTGACAACTGTCGAGGTATTTGCTACGTCCTCTCTGGTCAGTGAGAAAATCCTAGCATTCGTGTTAGCTGTGGGGGCTTCTAATCTGCCCTGACTAATCTGTGGACCATCTAAGGCAGCATACATCTGGTGTAGCTCCATACTGTATCGGCTGAGGCTGAGGAAGACTGTTCTTGTTCGGGCACTGCTTAGCCATGTGCCCTTCCTGTCCACATTCAAAACAACCTCGCGTACCCTTGCGGCAAACTCCTGGATGATGTTTCCCACAAGTAGCACACTTGGAATGTCTGGAATGTTTTCCAGCTGGTCCTCCTTTTGGGTCACTGTTGCCTTACGTTTCCCCTTCCAGTTGGAGCTATGTCCCTGTTGTTTCTGCTGAGTACCTGAGCCCGCTTGTCCCTTGGGCTCTGTGAAAACCTACTTTTGTTGGGTGATGTTGTGCTGATAGTGCTCGGTGATCAGAGCACTACTCACTAGCTCCTCTATGGTTTGTGGCCTATGAACGCCACCAGCCACATTCATTGCGATCTCTGGTCTGAGCATCTTCAGCATCAACCGTACCCGTTCCTTCTCTGAGCTGACTAGTTCTGGACACAGACGGGCCAACCTGTTGAATTTCTTCACGGCCTCCTGAACTGATAGGTTGCCCTGACGAAACTCTGTAAACTCGTCATAGTGTCGGTTCGTGACTTGCATGTGAAAGAATTCCTCGAAGAATTCTTTCTCTAAGTTGGCCCATGTCATCTGATTTACTGGCCACTTCGATTTAATCCGCTCCCACCACATGCGTGCGTCTCCTGTTAAACAGAAGGAGGCACACTTCACCTTTTCGTGCTCTGGCCAGTCTAGAAGCTCCATCGTGCTTTCCAGAGTTTTAAACCATGCCTGAGCATTCCATGGTTCGCTGGTGCCTGAGAAGTTCTCGGGCTTAATTCTCTGCCACTGGATAAGGTAGGCTTCACTCTTAGCCCCTGCTACTGGGGCTACTGGGACTGGTACCGCAGGCTGAGCTGGTACAACCTCTGTGATTACTGGAGTCGTGAGATTCGGTACTGGAGTGACTGGGGGAGTAGTCTGCTGGTTAGCCTTTAAGGAGGCTATCTCCTACTGCTGTTTAGCTAACTGCTGTTGTAGCTGAGCCACTAGTGCTGTAAGGTCTGGGGGAGGCACTGAACTGCCTGCCTCATGCTGGGGCTCAGCCGCTGATGCTTTCTTAGCTGGACATCCTCGTACCATTTTCTAAATAGCAGAGAACACATATATATAACTAGGCTATCATGTTATAGTTAACTACTGGTAACATGTTAAATACTATTACTGTAAACATGAATTAATTAACTACCAACATGAGAGCAAACATGAAGAACATATAACTGATATGAAAGCTGAAAACAAAACTGAGTGAGAGATGTTCTTACTTGGAAGTTGTAGGCACAATGCTGATGTGTGTGTAGGAAGTGAGGAACTTGCTCTGATACCACTCTGTAACGCCCCAACTCCTGGGTACTAAGCTGTGAGCCGGATCGCTACATTAACTATTGAAACTACTGTGCTGTACTGTGCGGAAGACTGGGTAAAATAAAATTTTACTAAACTATTGTAGTTGCCTCTGTTAACTCTGTGAGAGTGAGATTTCATATCCAACTACCTTCTAGATATTCATAGCTATACTGAGGAGGTGAAACTGGAGCTTTGGATCGGTCCGTGGAACGATCCACTGACACCCACGCGAACACTGGCTGGATCGGTCTGCCGACCGATCCAGCTGCTCACTGATCGGTCGGCGGACCGATCAGTGGCTCCCTGATCGCGCACAGGAACGCTGGCTGGATCGGTCTGCCGACCGATCCAGCTGCTCACTGATCGGTCGGCTGACCGATCAGTGGCTCACTGATCGGTCGGCTGACCGATCAGTGGCTCACTGATCGGTCGGCTGACCGATCAGTGACCGCTGATTTCGTCCCGAACTCTCTGTTCGCGGATGGAACGGTCGGCTGACCGATCCAGGGAGATACAGTAGGCTACTGTATCCATCTGGATCGGTCGGCTGACCGATCCAGGAGAAGGAATGGCACTGGATCGGTCTGCTGACCGATCCAGGTTCTGATAATCTGAAACGAAATCAGAATCCCTGATTTCCAGCACTGATTCGTGCCAAAACCTCACACTACTACTATCTAATGCATAATAAACATTCTAGCAACATGTAGTAACAATTCTAAACTTAAGCTAAAGCAAGGTTTACTGGTTCACGGCATTCTAACAACTTAAAGTGCATGAAGGTATGAATTTCTAAAAGTTCTAATTGCTTAAAACATGAAACTAAACCAAATAACTGAAAAGTGCTAAGGTAAATGCTAAATCCCAGAGGGTCTTTTATTCCAGTTCCTTCCACACACATCCTCATCTGCATTGACCTCCAGCCTCCACTGCTAATCCATTTTCCTTTTTCCTGTATCTGCAGTATAAGGAAAATAGTATCTGTAAGCTTTAAGCTTAGTAAGAAACCATCTACCTCACAAAAACATGCAACGATGCGATTATGTTTTTAAAACATGCTATTTGAAAACTGAACTGAGCATGACAACATGGCATGGCATATAAAAGCATAAACTGGAACTGAAACATGTATAGTATATAAATTGAACATGCTTTAAACTGAACATGGCATACTTATAAACCGAGTATGAAACGGAACTAGTCATGCATATATCTAAATCTGTACATGAACTCAAATCATGTAAACTGAACCTGAACTGAACTGAAAGCTAAATTAGTGTTCTCATCACTAGTTTCAAATTTGAAAACTATACATATAATAGATGAAAATACTAAACATGCTGTTGGGCCTTGGCAACTGTACTTACTGTGCGCGCATCCCTACGAGACCCGGGATTGCAAGTTCCGAATCCAGCAGGGTTACTAGGTTATCTGAACCTAGGTACGACTGTGGGAGTCCAGCCCATGGATATCTGATCCAAGTACAGTGCCAACTGAATAAAAGTAAAATACTGAATACTGTTTTATTTTACTTTGCTGTTCTAGGTTATCTGAACCTAGAGCTAGGTTATCTGAACCTAGAGGCTACTGTGGGAGCCCACCCAATGGATATCTGATCCATATAGCTGTAATAACTAGTAATAAGCTGAATAAAATGTTTCTAATACATTTTACATGCTGTTAGGACGCCTACTGGTGCATCCTTCTGAACTGGGCATTCTACCAAATGCTTGGTGTACACTATAAGCACACCCTAAAACTGAAAACTGTAGAACTACTGAACTAACGCCAAAACTAACAAGCGAGAGCAATTATACTGCAGGTGAGGGGTTTCTTACCTCTTGTTCGTAATTTCTTACGATTCTATTCGCTAGAATTCCGGTGGAGATGACCTTCTCGACGATCCGCTCACGTCTTCGCGTTCCTCTCACGGAGACGAACCTCTTTCGTGTTGGAGTCGTCGCCGGAAAGTGTCCTTGGGGCCCTAGAGAAAGAACCCTAGGCTTTCCCTTGTTGTGGCGCCGAGAGAAGGAGGAGAGGGAGAGGTGGCGTCGGTGAGGTTAGGGTGAGGGAAAGTTGCCGAACCAAAATAAAATAACCCAACTCCATCTTAAGTTTATTATTTATATTAAGTGGTTTAATGAACCCAACTCTAATATAAATATATTTGGTTCTCCTTTCTTTCAGCACGGCCCTGCTGGGTTCACCGGTTACTAAACTTATCCGTAAACCATAGGTCTCGGGTTCGATTCCCGCCTAAGCTATTTTACGGTTCCAATTATTTTTGCCACTTCCGCTACTCGGAAAAATCCGGAAAAATATCTAAAAATTCCACAAAAATCATAGAAAAATTCTAAAATAAATTTGGGAATTTTTCCCGGGCTTTACAGGAAGACACATCTAGCGAGAAGGATGGCATGGGAAGGGAGTCGATGGGCTTGGTGCATCCGAAGGACGAGGTGTTGTGGAAGAGTACACCGATGGATGAGAAGAACACGAGCGGCGGTCCAAGAGATGAGAAGCCAGAGAGGAAGGTTGCTCGAGGAGAATGCTAGATTTGGGTGAGCTCAATTCTAGACGACCAGAGCATCACTAAGCGAGCAGAGTGAAAAATGGATAACAAGAGAAGTTAATCATTTTTGGGTGAATAGTATCGAAGGAGCCTTCAAAGGCTTGGAATGCGCCTTCAATGAATAGTATGAAGGCGCATTCTAGCCTATAGAAGTCCCTTTTCAGTGGTTGTTAGCGGAGATAAGGTTTTATCTTTGATGGATAAAACTTATTTGATGGAAGGCACCTTTGACCATCTTGGAGGCACCTTCCATCCTTAGATAGAGTTTTCCATGGGCCATAAAAAGACCCCTGAAGCTAGAAAATAATAGATAACTTGAACTATAACTCTTGTTACACTTTCCTAGCATTTCTTTGAGCTTTTCAATGATTGTAAGAGGCTTCTCCACCTACAACAAAGAAGATCTTTTAGTGCCTTTCATTGCCTTGGATTAACAACCACTAAGTTATAACCAAGTAAAATTATGACCTCTTAATCTTTCTTTTAAGTTGTCTAGTTCAGTTTTATTATTGTGAGATTTAATTGTGATACTAATCAAGTCCAAAGATCGAGAAAGGTTATTTTAATTTTACAGACAATTCACCCCATCTTGTCAGACCCCGCTGCACCAACACAACTGTTTCTAAGCTTTTGTATGTGAGTTGAGTGAACTTGGTGTGATCCCTACTCATGTGTCTATACAACCACTATCTAATATCCACTTGGTTTCCTACAAAATGTAGGAGTCGTTAATTTACTTTAACTAAATCGATTTTGATTTTGACTTTGAATTTCATTTAAAGTTTGATTTAAGTTTAAATTTGATTTAAGTTTAAATTTGTAGTAAATTTATAAGTTTTAATTTAATTTTAATTTTAGTTTTAAATTTAATTTTAATTTTAATTTAGTTTATCCTTATTCATCTCACCCACTCTATATTTTCAATCAAAGAATCTTATAATCTTGTGAGATGAATTAAGTTAAATTTTAGGTTTTAGTTTAACTTGTATTAGATTCAAGTTTGACTTTGGGTTTAACAAACATACATTCTTTGGATAAATGTCTAAGCTATGGTAAGTCACCTGGACATCATTAGAGTAATCAAACCTTCAAAATTTTTAAAATAGTCATATCCACTGAACTTAGTATAAAACTTGAGTCTACCTAGTTAGGATTATCAAGGGATAGCTTCGGTTAGTTCTACTAAGCCAAATGCACCAGGTCAAAGTCATATCTTTCTAGACATGCATAGACAGAGTTTCTGTTGGTCCCTTTGGAGGCCGGCAAGAGGGGAGGGGTGAATTACCCTACAAAATAAAACTTGAACCTTTCTCGGATTTCAACTATATCATAAACACTTGTAATAAAAAGTAGAGACTAAGTAAAGAAATCATACACCAGAGATTTACTTGGTTTGCAATCAGAGGATTGCTAATCCAAGGAAAGTAAGCGCACTATGATCTCCTCTGGGAGGAGAAGCCTCTTTACAACGTTGACAACTCAAATGAAAAGAACACAACTGAAAGCACATAAAGAATTGATTACAAGTGAGTTATTCTGGATGTGCAGACCAGTACTCTATTTATAGTACTGGTCCGGGCGCCCTGGGGGGATAAAATTCTATCCCCAACGATCAGATCGCGTTTGACGCGATCCTGGTCAAAATCCAGGTCCGGGCGCCCCGGAGGGCTCCGGGCGCCCCGGAGCCCGAAGTCAACAATGTTGACTTTTTCGCCTCCGGTTCAGCTCGTCTCGGTCCGGGTCTTGTTCGCTCCGACTCCGCTAGCTTGGGTGATCTCGGCCATCCGGAATCGGGCTCACCCGAACCCAAGTTCCGGCCTTCTCCTGAAGCAGCCTTCCTTCCCGGTTTCTCATCCCTCTAACGCCGCGCACGTTCTTCTCGTCCACCAGTGTACTCTTCCGCGGTCACCTCGTCCCTCGGACGCACCGAGCCCGCCAGCTCTCTCCCCGTGCCGTCCTTCTCGCTAGCCGCGTCTTCCGCTCGCTTCCTGTGTTCCTAAGCTCCTGCACACTTAGACACAAGGGTTAAACAAACGCAGGACCTAACTTAGCTTGTTTGATCACATCAAAACACCTTGGGGTTCCAACAATCTCCCCCTTTTTGATGTGAGCAACCCAAGTTAAGTTAGGGTAAACATATGCAATAAAAACAATTTATATTCAAATAAGTCCAAATATTTTTCAAATGAAAAATTATATTACCTCCCCCTAGACTTAACATACTTCTCCCCCTTTGATCACATAAAAATTGGGGTTATTATCAAATCTAAGGTTAATTCAAAAAAACTTTGAGTGAAAAAAAATATCTAAGTAAAGACACTCTCCAGAATTTTTCTTTCGAGAAAAAAAAACATTTTTCACATAAAAATAGTCATAAGTGTTAAAAAAAATTTTAAGTTCGAAACTTATCTCAACATTCCCCAAAAAAAATTCTAAGTTAATATTCATAAGAAACAATTCTAAGTCAATTTTAAGAAAAATTATAAGGCAATATTATCATAAAAAATTCTAAGATAAAAAAAATTTCTAAGTCAATTTTCATAAAAATTTCTAAGATAATAAAAAATTTCTAAGTCAATTTTCATAAAAATTTCTAAGATAATAAAAAATTTCTAAGTAAATTTTTTTAAAAAATATTTTCTAACACAAATTGAATAACTCTTTTAAAGCATTAAGTAATTTAAATTAATGTTTTTTCAGTTAATCAATTAAACTTTTTATTTCGATACTTGGCTTCCAGGTTGTGGCGAGGCACTAGGCCTTCTTGGTTATTGGAGCAACAACCACTTCCTTAGACAAAGCCTCATAAAGAAATTAGTTGTTTAATTTCCTTGCTGAAAATGCTTAGTCTGATTTTAATTTTAAATTAAACAGGTTTTTGGAACCCAGTTGAGGTTCCTACCTACAGGATTAACCAAGTATTTCCTAGGTACATAGATTTTTGATATATTTCTAATTTGACTTTGATGAAATCTATAATACCAATTTAAACCTCTATAATTTCTAAAAGTAGAAATATTTGAACCATTAGATTTTTTCAATATTTTTATTTCTTCTTTTAGTTTTTCATTTTCAATTTTTAATTTTTCAAAATCCTCTATAAGACATGATTTTGCCAAAATTATTTTTATTTCTAGAATTTCATTTTCTAATTTGATATTTTTATTTTCTAATTTATACATGGATTTAGCCATTGCCTTAATACCAAAATAAAGTTCATCAGGGGATAAGAGGCATACCTCACTTACCATATCAGACTTAAAGCCTGAAACTCCCCCTGCTTCGCTACTTCCATCTGAGGTCGCTCCCCCTTCATTGATGCTGGGTTCTGATGTACTTTGTCCTTCGTAGCTTGCCATCAGTGCAATCCCCGCATATTCTTGAATCTCGGACTCAGATGAGGAAGTGTCGTCCCAAGTGGCTTTTAGGTTCTTGTGTTTCTTGGGTGTCTTCATTTTGTCCTTATTTAGTTCTGGGCAATCCTCTCTTAAGTGTCCTTCCTTTTGACACTGGTAGCAGTGCACTTTTCTTCTATTTCTTGGATTCTTTTTATTCTGCATTTCTTTAAATTTATTAGCTCTAAAAAACTTTTTAAAATTTCTTACCATATATGCTTCTTGGTCTTCTTCGGAGTCTGACTCGGGTTCATCCTTCTTGGTTGCGTTCAGCGCCATTATCTGACTTGAGTCTTTTGTTGTAGCTGCACACTTGGTTTCATGTAACTCAAGAGTAGAAAACAACTCTTCTAAAGTACTTACCTCCAGGTCTTTTGAAATATAGTAGGTGTCGACGATTGATGTCCACTCCGAAGTTCTGGGAAATGCGTTGAGTGCGTAGCGTATGCTGTCCCGATTTGTTACTGTTTCTCTGAGGTTCTCGAGATCAGTAATCAGTTCTTTTACCTTTGCGTGTAGATTGGCTACCTTCTCACCTTTTTCCAGACGAATGTTCATCAACTTGTTCCGGAGGATGTCTCTTCTTGCGAGCTTCGCTTCAGACGTGCCTTCATGGAGTTCCAAGAACTTCTCCCAGAGTTCTTTAGCAGATGAATAGCTTCCGATGCGGTTGACCTCTTAAGGTGGTAACACACTCAGCAAGTGATATTCTGCACGGCTATTTGCTAAAGATTCACTCTGCTCCTTCTTTGTCCAATTGCTCTCTTCTTTTTCTTTTCCATCTTGATTCGTCGGAGCTAAAAAACCATACTTCATTATAAACCGAATTTCGAAATCAGTTTTTAGGAATACCTCCATACGACACTTCCAGTCTGCGAAGTTCCCCTCGAATTTTGGTGGGACGATGCTTGGTCCGGCCATCTTGTTGCTTCGATCGGCGGTTAGTCCTCCTGAAGCTCCTTGCTCTGATACCACTTGTTGGTCCCTTTGGAGGCCGGCAAAAGGGGAAGGGTGAATTGCCCTACAAAATAAAACTCGAACCTTTCTCAGATTTCAACTATATCATAAACACGTGTAATAAAAAGTAGAGACTAAGTAAAGAAATCATAGACCAGAGATTTACTTGGTTTGCAATCAGAGGATTGCTAATCCAAGGAAAGTAAGCGCACTATGATCTCCTCTAGGCGGAGAAGCCTCTTTACAACGTTGACAGCACAAATGAAAAGAACACAACTGAAAGCACAGAAAGAATTGATTACAAGTGAGTTATTCTGAATGTGCAGACTAGTACTCTATTTATAGTACTGGTCCGAGCGCCTGAAAGGAGTTCCGGGCGCCCTGGGGGGGGGGGGGGGATAAAATTCTATCCCCAACGATCAGATCGCGTTTGACGCGATCCTGTTCAAAATCCAGGTCCGGGCGCCCCGGAGGGCTCCGGGCGCCCCGGAGGGCTCCGGGCGCCCCGGAGGGCTCCGGGCGCCCCGGAGGGCTCCGGGCGCCCCGGAGCCTGAAGTCAACAACGTTGACTTTTTCGCCTCCGGTTCAGCTCGTCTCGGTCCGGGTCTTGTTCGCTCCGACTCCTCTAGCTTGGGTGATCTCGGCCATCCGGAATAGGGCTCACCCGAACCCAAGTTCCGGCCTTCTCCTCGAGCAGCCTTCCTTCCCGGTTTCTCATCCCTCGAACGAGCGCACGTTCTTCTCGTCCACCGGTGTACTCTTCCGCGGTCACGTCGTCCCTCGGACACACCGAGCCCATCGGCTCTCTCCCCGTGCCATCCTTCTCACTAGCCGCGTCTTCCGCTTGACTTCCTGTGTTCCTAAGCTCCTGCACACTTAGACACAAGGGTTAAACAAACGCAGGACCTAACTTAGCTTGTTTGATCACATCAAAAAACCTTGGGGTTCCAACAGTTTCCCTTATTGGAGCAATCTAGGTGCCCTAGGTTTTGATATTTGGGCAAAGGTTTAAGTTAGATTTATTATTGTATTTGATGTGTATTGTGAGTGTACAGGATATAGGTAGAACAAGGAAAGTCCAAGTGTGATCTTGGCAAAGGCAAACTCCAAGTGTGAGTCTTGGCGATGTAAGTCTAAGCATGCAGTCTTGGTAATATAAGTCCAAGTGTGACTTGACAATAGTTGAAGTCCCGTAGGTGAGGAGCCTCTTAAAAAAGGAAGACCTAACAACAAGGACAAGGCTGAAGGAAGCTCTAGAAGGTAAGGAGTGAAGGATGGAGAGGCATCTGAGGGACACAAGGCTTATAGAGGAAGCTAGAAGGCTAGGTCTAGATTGGTCAGGTAAGGATGAGCGTTGAGTGATTATACTCAGGGTTCAAGCCCTAGGGTTAGGGTTTGACCAGTCGACTAGTGGTTGTATCATTTGACTAGTATGGGCTCAGTCGACTGGTCAGTTGACTAGGGAGCGAACAGAATGTTTCTGTTCACTCAATCTATGTGGAGCAGTCAACTGACACTTTCATCAGTCGACTGGTAATGAGCCGTTGGGATGTAACAGTCATATTTCCATAGAGGTCAGTCAATTGGTACTTTAACCAGTCGACTGGTGGAGGGAAACACAACTAAGTGTTTCCTCTCGAGCTCTATCTAAGAGAGTTCGGGATGCTTGGGCAAAGTTGATGAAATAGAGGTGGTTAACCCCTATTATTAGTTTTCCAAGCTCTTGTGTGTGATCCGTGTGTACGTGATCAAGGTTATGGTGAGGTTTCTCCACCCACAAGGAGATCATACTAGTCGGAGGTTTACCAGGGATTGATCCACCGACGGATTGAGGTTTCGTCCACCTTACGGACATGCCGTGGAGTAGGAGCAAGTTATCTTTGAACCATATAACCAAACATGTGAAGGTTTTCTTGATTTTTGTAAAATATTGTAACTAATTAAATAATAAAGTTTTATGGATGAAGAACATTAAGAGGATTTTTAGGAATTTTTAGAAATTTCCTGGGCATTTTTCGGAGCTCGTATGACGAGTTTGTGGGGATAAATTAATAGGTTTGGAAGAGCTTATTTGGAATACCGAATTAAGGTAGGAATTGATTAAGGAATAACTTAGGCTTTAATTTAATCAAAACCTAAGTTTTCCTTTTTATTTTTCTTTCCTTATCTTCCCGACGTTCCCCTCTCCCTCTTCGTCGTTTTCTTCTCTTTTCCCTTTCTCCTACCCGATGCCGACCACCTCTCCTTCTCTTCATCTTCTCCGTAATTCTTCTTCTCCACCTACACTGCCACCCGCGACGAGAGCCAACCGAGGGTTGCCTTCCCTCTGCCCTAGTTCCTCCCATGCCGCATCTCCTTTTCTTCCTCTCTTCTGCTCGAGCGGTGCTGTCGTTGTTGTGCTCTAGCCCCCGAGCTGCACCGCCTGATCTTCTCCTCTCCCCTTCGATTTCTCAATCACCTTCCTTCTTTCTCTGTTCACTCTCATGGATGAATCGACACCGACGGGAGTGGGGATTCTAGATCTGATGATCTTCCTCTACCGACATCCACATCTTAAGCTCAAATCCGGCTGACATTTTTTTTCCACTTCAGGTCACAGATACAACATTGCGTCTCTACAAGCCAACTTTGCCGACCCTTTCTTCCCCAACCAATGCCACTGGATCGAGCCCGATCCACCGATCACCGGCGTGAAAGGCATTTAGGGCTCCGAGGGTAAGCGACCTAACCTTCCTCTTTCTGTTCTCTAATTTATGCCCTAGCTTCGAGTCTTCTTCCTCGATTCTTGCTCTCTTCCTCTCTGATTGTCGGCGATCCCAGATCAGGTCTTGGATCCCTTCTTCGTTGTTGCTGATTGAGGCCTCAGTCGAGTGGGGAAGGATTCCAGCAGGGAGGTCTTGTTGTGGTGTTCTGCAATCTAGCAATGTCTCCTTTCCGACAGCAACTATCTCTGGTTAAGGATCAATAGAGAGTGAGTGGTTGATTGCCCCTATATCTTTAGGTAAGCATTTAACAGTAAGCTACTAGGTTAGGGTTCTTATGCTTTGTCTTGTTGAATTCTTGACCTCCTTCTTGATCCGACCATTGAGGTGGTTTCCAGCAGCATTCCCTAACCGGTAGCAACATCTTTGGTTGTGATCTACTGGTGATCACCTTGGATTTGGGACTTTGATTCGAGACAAGTGTCTCGACTTTGGATTGCTTGATAGTACCTTCTATTTGAGGCGGGTACTTCTGACTTATTTCTTGATATAGTCATTTTAGATTTGCATAATAATTTATTGCTAGTAGTAATGATTATGTTAGCATCTATCATGGTATGCCACTATTAGATACCTATAGCTTTCTTTTATTGTTGTCTGATATGCATTCATGTTTATATACTCTAGATTATTGCCATGTGTATTTTGTTCCTAGAGGTAGTGGTATACTATGCTTTACTATGGTTAGGACTAGTCTTTTAGAATTTATTATCTGGCATGTGTACTTAGGTCTGTGATACCTAGGTCATGGTATGATTTATTTTCCTGTTTGGTATATATTATGTGGAGGTGATTATGGTTAGGATTTCCATGCTTAGTGGCATGCACCATCTTGCATGATTGCATGCTGTGCGATTGTCGACTCCATTATTTTTTAGCACATCGCCAGTTACATGATCTGCACATACAACCACTCATGGGTTAGTGGTACATCAGGCAGGGTGTGTATAGTTTGCTCTGTTAGGTTCCGTTGGTCTTCTCATGGGTTGTGTGATTGCAGTGTGGTAGCCGGCAGGGATCCCTCCTCTGGACTGTCCTAGGGAGATGAGAGCATTGTGCTCCCCCACTCTGTTTGGGGTAGGAGGATAGGT
Source organism: Zingiber officinale (assembly GCF_018446385.1). NCBI lineage: Eukaryota > Viridiplantae > Streptophyta > Magnoliopsida > Zingiberales > Zingiberaceae > Zingiber > Zingiber officinale. Next base: position 34,516,012 of record NC_055988.1, on the reverse strand, counting down.
GTACTCCGACAGCATCCTGTCCACTCGATCACTCAGGAGCAGTGATGGCAGAGTGCACAGTTGTCATAGCCCTACACACTCGATCTCACCATCGCGTGTGAGATGGTTGACTGGCATCAGGGGTGACACATGTCATTTTGCATCATTTTGCATGATTGCATTTATTACTTGTGATTGTTGCATATTGGTTGCTGTATTTTAGTGGTTGCATATGTTTGACATGCATACATGAGACATGAGGTATTTGGTCTAACGATCGTATGTTTCGGATAGGAGGCCCTGGTGAGCACAGTTCTTCTTCTGTTGTCTTTCAGTTTGCATTTCTTATTATTGATCAGAAGACTATACCACATGGTTATTATTGTTAGTTATAATTTATTATGCATGTCTATCTGGTATCCGCTGAGTTCTTAGACTCACCCCGTTGATATTTTTTTTAGATACCAAGTAGATATTTGTGGAGTCGCTTGGAGTATCCTGTCTGCTGGTCCTATGTCACATTCGAAGACTGCTTCGAGTTTCATTTACGTTTTACTTGTATTTGGTATTTGGTGTATTTAGTGTTTTTATTATATTTGTGTTGTTGTGGTTGTTGTGTAAAACCTATCTGGCTAGCAGTTATTGTTTTTGGTTTGTATGGGTTTCTTTATCGTTTTTCCACTGTGTTGGTTTTTAGTACAGCTGTGTGGACTATTAAATATATATATAACTGCGTGGTTGTGCTTATCTTGTTCCAACCGAGTGGGCTGATGATATAAACTGCGTGGTTGTGTATATATTCCAGCCATTTGTGGCTGATGTATATTTTGTATGCAGAAATGCCACAGATTGTCACGTATACAGGGGAGATGCTGGCAAAATTTCTTCTTGCAGGAACTACCTGAGGCGTGACAATTTATTTGGTATCAGAGCCATAGGTTTACAATGCCTATGTTCTTGTATTTTAGATTTCATGTTTTTATTTTCTTGATGTGACTTTTTTGGGTTTTAGGACCTGCAACAGCAGGGCATCTCCAAGCTATAGGATGTATATTGGTATATTGTTATCATACATTCCTGTTAGTATATGCATTATTGTTTATGATAGTTATGACATGTGTTAGTACTCTTTGTTAATACCTGTCTAGTTGTTATAGCATATATTACATGTATTGGGTCAACCACTGATCATGGTCGACCCTAATAGAGATCAAGGATTACGGTCTCATAAGATTTTTCATATCATATCACCATTAGTTTTAGCTTCTACTATTATTAGTTGGTTAGGAGTTGGAGGCACATACCAGTCTCTGCTATTATTAGATGAGTAATGGATAGTATTTGTATATTCTTGTTGACTCAACCAGTAGAGTACCGATTTAACTTAGTTAGTTTCGTCTGTAGGTAATCAATTTACTCTTGTTAGATCGTTCAGTAGAAGACTGATTTACACTTGTTGACTTGGGTTGTCATGGATCGATTTACCTTATTCACTTTGTGGAGGATTAATGTACTCTTGTTGGATTAGTTAGTAGATGACCGATTTATTTTGTTGGTCCGATTAGTAGGGGACTGTCATACTCTATTTTTCAGAGGTTCTTATCTCTGGGTTATTCGTGCTTAGTTAGATATCTTGAGCACATTTGAGTACATGGTTTGTACCGACGTGGAAAAGACTAAATTAGTCGTATACCATTGTAAGCTTGGTCAATTTATAAAGGATCGATATAGCCTGTTTCATGGGGACTTTGACCATGGACTATCTGTACCTGGTCAGATGACCTAAAAGGTACAATCGGCAAGGTGACCCCCACTGATGTAGAAGAGTGTAGAGCTACCTACTTAACACTTATGAGAATAACTGGGAGAGTACATTTCAGTTACATGATTTGTACTAGCGTGAGAAAGTTGAAGAGTTTTGCTTAACCTTTACGTGATCAGGTACCACGTGAAGGAAGCAGATGATGTTACTAGAGATCTAGGCATCACTTGGTGATTAGTTTGAGGAGTTTGGAGAGAGAGTATACCTCTACCTCTTTTGGTAGCATGATGGGTTATAAGACAATAATCAGTCAACTTGCCTAAGGTTGTTCCATGGGGGATCCTAACTCATGGACTGATTGGATATGATTAGATATCCTCGATATACCTTGGGATTAGTAGGGTTTTATACTCATATCGTATGGATTGATTGTATCTCAACTATTTAGAGTATTATTGATTATCGATTCGAAAATCAAGAGATACCTTGGATTTCAATTGCGATACACTTTTGGTAGGATGGTAATATATTTCTATATCTTGCTAGTATCCCATGATGAGAGTGGGTCACTAGGAGTTAGATATGTGAGAACATGACTGGTGTTAGATAGAGCTCTAGAGCCAATCATTTGATGATTATTGCATGGACTCATTGTATCATATTCTTATATATAAATAAAGACATTTGTTTTGGTTATTATGCTTACTTGTATTGGTGCCAAATAATTAAGTATAATAGCATCCTTGAGTAGAGCGTTCTTACATATATCAATTGGTTAGTTGAACCGATAGTGAGATGATATAGGGAACACTACTCTTAATCATTCCTAGTCGAGTATCAACATTCAGGGACAATGTTAATGCGACGAGACTAGCATGTAGGTCAACTCGATGACTTGATCTCACAAGTCATGGATATAGAGATATCAAGTTGACACATGGGTATACATTGGAGAATGTATACTGAATGACTCACCATGAGAAAGTATCATGGATCGTTATATGAGTGTCATATACTTTCTCATGTGGCTATTAGTATGACTACTAGTCCTTGGACCTGAAGTCACCATGGTTCCCTACATAAGGAGTTACGTACTTTGGCTTCGTCAAACGTCACCCGTAACTGGGTGGACTATAAAGGCGATTACTGGGTATGTAACAAATTATGCGGAGGGATGTGAGTGATGTAGATGGGATCTATCCCTCCTATATGACGGGATAAACATCCATATTCTTGATAGAGTGAGACCACTAAGTGCATGGTCATGCCCAAATGAGTCAATACAAGATATTGAGCTCATTTGATCGAGTGAGTCTACTTGGAGTTCAAGATTTAGATTGATTAGAGGATGACACGGTCTATGCCTCATATTGATCAATCTATATGTCTAGGATAGAAGGACACTTGTCATATATTGTGAGGAGTCACAATTAGTAGTCACAAGGTGATGTTGGATCTCAACATTCTTGTAACTTGGGTAGTAATGATGTGTTGCTAGATACCGCTCATTACTTATGCTTCTAAATGGGTTTGGGAGCATTGCCAACGTTACAAGAACCTATAGGGTCACAAACAAAGGGCAATTAGATAGAGATTAGGTTCATTTAATGAACCTAAAGGATTAGGTTCATGTGATGAACTAAATTGGATTAAGAGTAATCTAAGTTAGGCTAATTAAGTTGGACTCAATTTGGTTCATGTGTTAAGCGAGTCTAATTTGGACTTAGACTCATTTAATTAATTTAATTCAATGAATAGAGATTCATTAAATTAAAATTGACTTGAACTAATGGTTAGATTAGATCAACCAAGAGAGAGAAGTGGTCAAGTTTGACTTGACCATTTGCCACCTCATTGGTGAGTTGACATTAAGTGGGCCAATGGTGATGCTCCACATCATCAATGTTACTTCATGGTGTGCCACCTCATGAGGGAGATCAAGAGTTTTTGACTCTTGAAATTCCATGGAGTATATAAACCTTTTCTTGAAAGTGGTCGGCCACTTGTGATTAGTGTGGGAGTTTCATTTGTGTTGTGAAACCTCCATCTTCTTCCTCATGCTCTTCTTTTCTCTCCCTCTCCTCCCTTGGCCAGACCCTAGAAAGGTGCTAGCACACCTTTTGTTTGGTCTCTCCATCTCTTGCTTGTGTGGATACACATAGAGGAGTATCTACTTCGATACTCTTGAGATCCGGCGACGAACCTTGGATGAGCGGGATTGCGAAGGGCTTCGCATCAAGGGTAAAACTCTTATCTTGTAGATCTAAAGTAGATCTAGGCTTTAGTAAAATCGTACATGAAATTTTGTTTATAAACTTCGCACGGATCTGGTGGCATGGGAGATTCGGGGTTTCCGCAACGCAAAAAGACGGTTTTTGCGGCTCGAAAAACCCAGCAGTGGTATCAGAGCCATGTGCGAAGTCTTGTACGAGTTTAATTTGTATTTTTATGAAAAATAGCAGATCTGTAAGTTTCTGTGAATTTTCTAATTTTATAGTTTTTATGGGTATTTTTCTCGTAGAAGCGAAGCACAAGTGTTTAGACACTTGTAGGCTTCGACTACCGAGAAGATTTTTCTGAAACGGCAAGGTTTCACCCCAAAACATTTTGGGACAGCGGGCTAAGGCATTGTAGGATCGCTAAGGAACACTCGCGATGGTTATATCGCGGGTAGGGGTACTGCCCCTAACCCCCCAAGGGGATTCGTTCCGCGATTGCGCCCGAAAACCGCTAATCGGGACTCCGGGAATTCTTTACTCATAAAAATTGTAAAATAGTATTAAAATTACAGAAAATTATGAAAATTACATAATTTAGAATTATGTATAATTTGTGATGGTCATGGCCCAAAAATACCCAATTTGATTAGAATATTTGTGTTGTAATTCATAATACGACCTGCGTGTCGTCATGTGATTGTGCGTGTTGTATTTGATTCGCGACCTGCGCGTCGTGCCTTCCTTCATTTATATTCTTGTTGTAAATAGTTTAGACTCGAATGTAACTCGAGTTTCACCCTTTTGTAATGTACAAAATGAGCCGGTGGATGGTCCACTCGAGACGGATTGACGAGGAGGGCGCGAGCAACATAAGGTGGTCAAAGGGAGGAGCTTGAAGAAGTTGTTGACCCTAAGTTGACCATCCGATCTTCTCATTGGCTTGAGAAGATCGTAGTAGGGCCATGACTAATCACAACTAGTATAATTAATTGCTTGTGTGTGTGTATTTGATGCATGCTAGTAAAGTAGTTAATTAGCGCCTCGACGATTAGATTAGATCTAAATTGCGTAAATAATGCATAACGATTAGATTAGATCTAAATTGCTTATATGATGCACCACGATTAGATTAGATCTAAATCACGTATATGATACAAAAATTAACCATTAGCTTAGATCTAAATCGCGTATATGATACACATCGTTGATTAGATTAGATCTAAATCGCGTCAACTCTAATGCCTACCATGTCGTGATACCTATCACTACCTCGATCGCATGTTGTTGAATCTGCCAAAGCAGAGCAACGCATACTATCTTGGTAGGGTATGGAGGGTCAATTTTGGTCCCGCCTATCAACGCATGGGTGAGTACAACTCAATTAGATTGAGTAACTAGTTAACTCAATTGGATCGAGTTTAACTATAGGCATTTTCCAATTGTTGGTAGATAGGACAAAATCACGTTTATATTAACTCTTGGGCGTATTAACCAAAGCTAACTTGAGTTTTAATATAAATGCGGATCTTGATCCTATAAACAAGAGTTGCATAGAGATGTAATTGGTAAATTAGTTACCTACCGATCATACTAAGTGTTGGGCGATTTAGCCAAAGCTAACTCAAGGCATAGTATGATGTGGATCTTGTCCCACATGAATTATAGAATTCAGTGGGAGCATCATTTAGTTAAAGGTCTAATTAAATGATTAATAGAATATGATATTTATTTATTTTTCTGTATTTTTCTGTTGTAGATAACCATGACGTCAAACACGAACACCTTCTCTCTGCGTTCTGTCCTTGACAAGGACAAGCTCAACGGAGCAAATTTCCTGGACTGGTATAGAAATCTGAGAATAGTTCTCACTCAGGAAAAAAAACTGTACGTTCTGGAGCAGCCCATTCCAGAGGCACCTCCTACCACTGCCACGCGAGCTGACCGAGATGCTTACAAGAAGCATCAAGATGATGCATTAGATGTGTCTTGTCTCATGCTCGCAACCATGAACTTTGAGCTTCAGAAGCAACATGAGTTGATGGGTGCTTATGATATGGTTGAACATCTTCATCAAATGTATCAAGGACAAGCAGGGCACTGGAAGAGGAACTGCACTGGATACCTGGAAGATCTTAAGAAGAAGAGAAATAAGTTTTCTACTTCAGGTATATATGTTATAGAAGTCAACCTCTCTATTTCTTCATCATGGGTATTAGATACCGGATGTGCTTCTCACATTTGTACTAATGTACAAGCGCTGAGAAATATCAGGGCATTGACGAAGGGCGAGGTGGACCTATGAGTAGGCAATGGAGCACGGGTTGCTGCTATTGTTGTAGGGACTTATTTTCTATCTCTGCCCTCTGAGCTTGTACTAGAGTTGGATGATTGTTGTTATGTACCTGCTTTAACTAAGAACATAATTTCATTTTCTTGTTTGGACAAGAAAGGTTTTTCATTTATTATAAAGAACAAATATTGTTCAGTTTATTTAAATGAAATGTTCTATTGTAGTGCACCTCTGATGAACGGACTCTATATTCTAGACCTTGAGAGCCCTATCTATAACATAAATACCAAGAGGTTCAAGTCAAATGACATGAACCAAACCTATCTTTGGCACTGTCGCTTAGGTCATATAAATGACAAGCGCTTATCCTAGCTCCATAAAGATGGTTTGCTGGACTCATTTGATTTTGAATCATATGAGACATACGAGTCATGCCTTCTAAGCAAGATGACCAAGACTTCCTTTAGTGGACACAGTGAGAGAACGACTGACTTGTTAGGTCTTATACATAGCGATGTATGTGGTCCTTTCAATGTCACTGCTAGAGGTGGTTATAGGTACTTCATTACATTTACTGATGACTTCAGTAGATATGGTTATGTGTACTTGATGACACATAAGTCTGAATTCTTTGAAAAGTTCAAAGAATTCAAGAATGAAGTACAAAATCAGCTTGGCAAGAGTATTAAGATACTTCGATTAGATCGAGGTGGGGAATACCTTAGCCATGAGTTTCGTGACTATCTAGCTGAGTGTGTGATTCTATCCCAACTCACTCCTCCTGGAACACCACAATGGAATGGTGTATCCGAAAGGAGGAATCATACCTTATTAGATATGGTACGGTCTATGATGAGTCACACAGATCTTCCTACATTCCTTTGGGACTATGCTCTAGACACAGCAGCCTTCATTCTCAACCGAGTTTCATCCAAGGCTGTGATAAAGACACCAAATAGGATATGGACTGGGAGAGATGCCCAGGTGTCTTTTATGAGGATTTGGGGTTGTGAGGCTTACGTTAGACGTCAAGTCTCTGACAAATTGGGACCCAAATATGACAAGTGCTATTTCATTGGATATCCCAAGGAAACGAAGGGATATTACTTCTACGTTCCCAGTCAACACAAGGTGGTTGTGGCTAAGACTAGGGTTTTTCTAGAAAGGGATTTTGTTTCTAGAAAGACTAGTGGGAGTACGTTCGATCTTGAAGAAGTTCAAGATGCGAACAATAGCACTGATGCCTCGATGGAAGTTGAACTGGAGCCACAAAGTGTTGTGGATGATGTTGTTCCACAAGGAGTTGAGAAACAACAACCAGTTCAAGTAGACATACCTCTTCGCAGGTCTATAGGGTACGTCGTTAGCCTGATAGATACTCATTTCTCTTGTCTGACCATGATGACGTTGTGCTCATAGAGGATGAGCCCACCTCCTATCAGGAAGCTATGATGAGACCAGATCCCGAGAAATGGCAAGAGGTCATGAGATCCGAGATGGAATCCATGTACACTAACCAAGTATAGACTTTAGTTGATCCACCTGAGGGCGTAAAACCCATAGGGTGTAAGTGGGTCTTTAAGAGAAAGATAGACATGGATGGACTTATCTATAAGGGTTGCTTGGTAGCTAAAGGTTTCAAGCAAATTCATGGTATTGACCATGATGAAACCTTTTCTCCAGTAGCGATGTTTAAGTCCATTCGGATCATGCTTGCCATTGCAGCATAGCACGACTATGAGATATGGTAGATGGATGTCATAACCACGTTTCTGAATGGAAACCTGCTCGAGGATGTGTACATGACACAACCTGAGGGTTTTGTAGATCCACAGCATACTAGCAGAGTATGCAAGCTGCATAGGTCCATTTATGGACTAAAGCAAGCTTCTCGGAGATGGAATCTTCGATTTGATGATGCAATCAAATAGTTTGGTTTCATCAAGAACGAAGATGAACCTTGTGTCTACAAGAAGGTTGTTGAGAGCACAGTTGTCTTCCTTATATTGTATGTGGATGACATACTATTCATTAGGAAAGACATCCCTTGCTATAGTCTGTCAAGACTTGGCTATGAACTTGTTTCTCAATGAAGGACTTAGGTGAAGCATCCCGCATTCTAGGCATACATATCTATAGAGATAGATCTAGGAGGTTGCTTGGCCTAAGTCAGAGTACATATATTGACAAGGTACTCCTACGGTTTGCCATGCAGAACTCCAAGAAGGGATTTCTGCCGATGTCACATGGCATGAGTCTTTCGAAGACTCAAGGTCCCTCTTCTAGAGAGGAGAGAGATCGCATGGATCAGATCCATTATGCCTCAGCCATAGGATCTATCATTTACGCTATGCTATGTACTTGTCCTGACGTCTCATATGCTTTGAGCATGACGAGCAGGTACTAGTCAGATCCAGGTGAATGTCACTAGATAGCGGTCAAGAATATTCTTAAGTACTTGAGAAGGACTAAAGAATATTTCTTGTTATATGGAGGCGATGATGAGCTAGCTGTAAAGGGTTACAGTGATGCCAGCTTCCAGACCGACCAAGATGATTATCGATCGCAGTCAGGGTTCATGTTTTGCATTAATGGTGGTGCTGTGAGCTGGAAGAGTTCGAAGCAGGACACAGTAGCTGATTCTACAATAGAGGCCGAGTATATTGCTGCATCAGAGGTAGCAAAGGAGGCAGTTTGGATCTGCAAGTTCATTACTGAGCTTGGGGTGGTTCCTAGCATAGCTGATCCTATAGAGCTCTATTGTGACAACAATGGAGCAATTGCGCAGGATAAGGAACCTCGCTCACACCAGCGGACCAAACACATACTACGGCGCTTCCATCTCATTCGAGAGATCATCGATAGAGGAGATGTGAAGATTTGCAGAGTACCCACAGAAGCTAACACCCAGATCCCTTGACTAAGGCTTTGGCACAGAGAAAGCATGATGGTCACACTAGGTCATTAGGCCTTAGAGCCTACACTAATTGGCACTAGTGCTAGTGGGAGATTGTTAGTTAGAGCCCTAGAGCCAATCATTTGATGATTGTTGTATGGACTCATTGTATCATATTCTTGTATATAAATAAAGCCATTTGTTTTGGTTATTATACTTACTTGTATTGGTGCCAAATAAATAAGTATAATAGCGTCCTTGAGTAGAGTGTTCTTACCTATATCAATCGGTTAGTTGAACCGATAGTGAGATGATATAGGGAACACTACTCTTAATCATTCCTAGTCGAGTATTAACATTCAGGGACAATGTTAATGCGACGAGACTAGCATGTAGGTCAACTCGATGACTTGATCTCACAAGTCATGGATATAGAGATATCAAGTTGACACATGGGTATACATTGGAGAATGTATACTGAATGACCCGCCATGAGAAAGTATCATGGATCGTTATATAAGTGTCATATACTTTCTCATGTGGCTATTAGTATGACTACTAGTCCTTGGACCTGAAGTCACCATGGTTCCCTACATAAGGAGTTACGTACTTTAGTTTCGTCAAACGTCACCCGTAACTGAGTGGACTATAAAGGCGATTACTGGGTATGTAACAAATTATGTTGAGGGATGTGAGTGATGTAGATGGGATCTATCCCTCCTATATGACAGGAAAGACATCGATATTCTTGATTGAATGAGACCACTAAGTGCATGGCCATGCCCAAATGAGTCAATATAAGATATTGAGCTCATTTGATCGAGTGAGTCTACTTGGAGTTCAAGATTTAGATTGATTAGAGGATGACACAGTCTATGCCTCATATTGATCAATCTAGATGTCTAGGATAGAAGGACACTTGTCATATATTGTGAGGAGTCACAATTAGTAGTCACAAGGTAATGTTGGATCTCAACATTCTTGTAACTTGGGTAGTAATGATGTGTTGCTAGATACCGCTCATTACTTATGCTTCTAAATGGGTTTAGGAGCATTGCCAACATTACAAGACCCTATAGGGTCACACACAAAGGGAAATTAGATGGAGATTAGGTTCATTTGATGAACCTAAAGGATTAGGTTCATGTGATGAACCAAATTGGATTAAGAGTAATCCAAGTTAGGCTAATTAAGTTGGACTCAATTTGGTTCATGTGTTAAGTGAGTCTAATTTGGACTTACACTCATTTAATTAATTTAATTCAATGAATAGAGATTCATTAAATTAAAATTGACTTGAACTAATGGTTAGATTAGATCAACCAAGAGAGAGAAGTGGTCAAGTTTGACTTGACTTGAGAGGAAGATGAAGAGTCAAGTTTGACTTGACAATTTGCCACCTCATTGGTGAGTTGTCATTAAGTGGGCCAATGGTGATGCTCCACATCATCAATGTTACTTCATGGTGTGCCACCTCATGAGGAAGATCAAGAGTTTTGGACTCTTGAAATTCCATGGAGTTTATAATCCTTTTCTTGAAAGTGGCCGGCCACTTGTGATTAGTGTGGGAGTTTCATTTGTGTTGTGAAACCTCCATCTTCTTCCTCAAGCTCTTCTTTTCTCTCCCTTTCCTCCCTTGGCCGAACCCTAGAAAGGTGCTATCACACCTTTTGTTTGGTCTCTCCATCTCTTGCTTGTGTGGATACACATAGAGGAGTATCTACTTTGATATTCTCGAGATTCGGCGACGAACCTTGGACGAGCGGGATTCTGAAGGTCTTCGCATCATGGGTAAAACTCTTATCTTGTAGATCTAAAGTAGATCTAGGCTTTAGTAAACTCGTACATGAAATTTTATTTATAAACTTCGCACCGATTCGGTGGCATGGGAGATCGGGGTTTCTGCAACGTAAAAAGACGGTTTTTGCGGCCCGAAAAACCCAACAACTGGTTTGTTTCACTAAAGATATATGATAATAAACTTTCCCCATTAGATATAGACTATGTGGTGGCACGACACAGACATGCAATGTTGAACCATGACGAGTATTTCTTTCTTTCTCTATTAGTTCTTTTGAACTTAGAGCATGAGTATTACTGGATGATTAGGCTGCTTTACCTTAGATTGTCTATGATTGCTATTTTCTTGCTTGATACTATGCTTGATTTTTTTTTTAGGTATACCATTAACCCATGAGAGTAGGTAGCATAGGGATTTTGTTTGGTTGATTGGGTTAATATACTGATTATGCATATCTATGTTGTGTGTACACATGATTAGTATGTGTTGTAGGAGTCTTGTGTTAGATTGTCCATTTGCAGGTGGTGTGTGTATACAAGTTCAGTTAGGGTTATTGAAGATTTCTTGTGGATTATACCTATGTGGTTAGGTGTACGTGTCTGATTGTATTATTGGAGGTATCTTGTCGATTTAATCTGTGTTGTTGTATGTGTACATCTATTTAGTGTATTATTGGGGGTATCTTTTCGATTATATCTGTGTTGTGGTTTGGTGTACATGTCTGATTGTATTATGGGAGGTATCTTATTGATTATATATGTTCTGTGTGTACACTCGTGTCTATTATGTTTTCTTGGAAGTATTACATTGATTATACTCTTGGCGTATGTGTATATATGTTAGGTGAGTATTGTTTAAGGTGTATTGTCGATTATACTTACATTGATATATGCACACATGCACGATATGTATTGTTGGAGGTATCTTGCCAATTATACCTGTGTGCGTGCGTTTGGTGTATACTAATTGGAGGATTATATCGATCATACCTCTGTAGTGTGTGCATGAGTGCCAGGTGTATTAATGGTAGCATCATAATGATTCTACCTATGCTGAGTACCTACATTATGTCATTGGTTGTATTACCCTGTCAACTAATTCTCCTACTGGTGGGTGACCCACTACGATGTTGAGAGAGTTGACAATGAATTTGAATTGCTTACTAGGTTGTTATACCCTTAGCTGCTCACAATGACCTGTGGTAGAGTGATCTCGTGCATTCTGTAGCTAGATAGTTAGATATCTTGGTCACTTCTGGATTCTTGTGGTGGAGCGTAGCTCCCACATAATAGATTGTTGTGGTGGAGCATTGCTCCCATATATTGTGGTTCATTTGTGGTGGAGCATTGCTCCCATATATTGTGGATTGTTTGTAGAGGAGCGCTGCTCCTATATAGGTTACATTGTTGGTGGTAGAGCATTGCTCCCACATATGTATTATTTCTTGTGATGGAGCATTGCTCTCTCATTAGATGATCTATTCTTTTGTGATTTGTAGTTAGTGATCAGATTTCAGACTTGTTGTCGGGGAACTTATAGTTGAGTATGCCTATTGTACGATCATTATGAGTTCTAAGTTTTACCATTTAGGCTTACAAAGCCTTAGATGTTTTCATGGACCCGATGATTTTGTTAATCCTGGGTTGTTTGGATCTATTTCCATTGTCTTTTTTGACGATGTTGTGATCTGTTTCTGATCCACAGGAGATAGAGTTTGTTACCAGTTGGGAGTAGTCGTAGTTGTTAGCAATTCGAGCCGCAAAAACCATTTTTTACGTTACAGAAACCCCGAATTCTAGCCACGGATCTGTGTGAAGATATATTTAAAATTAAATCATGTACATGTTTCTACACTAGATCTACCTTAGATCTACATGAAAAGAGAGTATACCTTTGTTGTGAAGCCCTTCGCTTATCCTGCTCGTCCAAAAAGATGTCGGATCTCGTAGAGTCTCAAGTGAACACTCCTCTACAAGTATCCACACGGACAAAAGATGGAGAAGAACCACTTAGAGTGTGCTAGCACTCTTGGGTGGCTCAGCAATGGAGGATGAGAGGGAGAAGAGAGAAGAGAGGAGGAAGAAGATGACCTCTTGAATGAGTACACAAAATGTAACTCACATCACTAATGTGGCTGACCACATTTAGAGGTTCTTATACCTCCATGTAATACCAAGAGTCATGACTCTTGGTCTACCTCATGAGGTGGCACTCAATGATGTAGCCATGATGATGTGGAACATCATCATTGGCCGGCCCCCATGCCATGTCACAATGAAGTGGCATTCGGTCAAGTCAAACTTGACCCATTTATCTCCCATTGTTGATCAAATCTAACCATTGATTCAAGTCAATTTGATTTGGTGAATCTCTATCCATTAAATTAAATTGATTCAATGAGTCATAATCTAAATTAGACTCATTAGACACATGAAACAAATTGAGTCCAACTGAATTAGTCTAATTTGGATTACTCTTAATCCAATTTGGTTCATCACATGAACCTAATCCTCTTGGTTCATCATATGAACCTATTCTCCATCTAATTGCCCTTTGTGTGTGACCCTATAGGTTCTTGTAACATTGGCAATGCTCCTAAACTCATTTAGAAGCATAAGTAATGAGCGGTATCTAACAATACATCATTACTACCCAAGTTACAAGAATGTTGAGATCCAACATCACCTTTGTGACTACTAATTGTGACTCTCACAATATGTGACAATGTCCTTCTATCCTTGACATCTAGATCAATCAATTGAGGCATAGACCGTGTCATCCTCTAATCAATCTATATCTTGATATCTCCAATCAAATGAGCTCAATATCTCATATTGACTCATTTGGGCATGACCATGCACTTAGTGGTCTCACTCTATCAAGAATCATGATGTCACTCCCGTCATATAAGAGGGATAGATCCCATCTACATCACTCACATCCCTCCGTATAATTTGTTACATACCTAGTAATCGTCTTTATAGTCCACCTAGTTATGGGTAACGTTTGACGAAGCTAAAGTATGCAACTCCTTGTATAGGGAACCATGGTGACTTCAGGTCCAAAGACTGATAGTCATACTAATAGTCACATGAGAAAGTATATGACACTCATATAACGATCCATGATACTTTCTCATGGCGGGTCATTCAGTATACATTCTCCAATGCATACCCATGTGTCAACTTGATATCTCTATATCCATGACTTGTGAGATCAAGTCATCGAGTTGACCTACATGCTAGTCTCATCGCATTAACATTATCCCTGAATGTTAATATTTGACTAGGGATGATTAAGAGTAGTGTTCTATATATCATCTCACTATCGATTCAACCAATCGATTGATATAGATAAGAACCTTCTACTCAAGGATGCTATTATACTTAGTTATTTGGCACCAATACAAGTAAGTATAATAACCATAAAGAAATGCCTTTATAAGTATATAGGAATATGATATATCGAGTCCATACAACAATCATCATATGATTGGCTCTAGGGCTCTAACTAACAGTAGTCTATATAGGAGACTCGCAACTTCCTTTATCTGGCTCGATGTTACAGATGGTTCATTGAGGGTTTCTGTAACATTACTAAGCCGCTGACATGCCTGACTAGGAAAGGCGTAAAGTTCACGTGGTTAGAAGCCTACGAGATCGGCTTCTAGGAGCTGAAGCGGAGATTAGTGTCGGCACCAGTTCTGGTTTCACTTTCTTGAGAGGATGGATTTGTACTCTACACTGACGCTTCTCTACAGGATTTGGGAGCTTATTTGATGTAGCACGGCAGGGTAGTCTCTTATGATTCGTGTTAGTTGAAGGAACAAGAGAAGAACTACCTTGTACATAATCTAGGGTTAATCGCCATTATTTTTTCTTTGAAGATTTGGCAACATCATCTGTAGGGTATTTACATTTGGGATTCTTACAGATCAAAAGAGTCTCAAATATCTTTTCACCCAGAAGGAACTCAATCTCCAACAGAGGAGATGGATGAAATTCCTGGAGGATTACGATTGTACCATTAGCTACCACTCGGGGAAAGCTAATGTAGTTGACGATGCACTTAGCCGGAAGTCTGAAGGGACTTTAGCTTGCCACCAAGTTTTAGTCATGAACTTGATTCAAGGTTTTTCCCAAATTGGGCCTTGAGGAGCATGGACAGACAGAGCGAGGTATCCTTATTACCATTGTTGCTCAGTCATCGATCAGGACGAGGATCCGAGAGGCCCAGGCCGGTGATAAGCACTTACGGTCTGTTGGCAGCCAGATAGCTTCCGGGCAGCAGATCGAGATCACTCAAGATGAAGAGGGTATTACCTATTTCCAAGGTAGATTATACGTACCTCAATCTCACCCGGTCATGGAGGAGTTACTTTAGAAGGCTCATCGCTCCCGATTTGCTATCTACCCAGGTGGAACACACATGTATTGAGATTTAAGGCATTCATATTAGTGGAACAACATGAAAGAAGATATCACAGAGTTTGTAGCTAGATGTCTAGTCTGACTATGGATTTTGTGGTAGGATTGCCTAGGACCCAACAAGGCCATGATGCGATTTGGATGATCGTTGATCGATTAACCAAATCCGCACACTTCTTATCGATTTGGAAGACTGATTCACTGGATCGATTGACAGAGATGTATTATCGAGAGGTCATCAGATTGCATGGTTTCCTTTAAGCTATCGGATAGAGACCCACTATTCACGTCCCGGTTCTGGCAGTGTTTGCAGCAAGCCTTAGGCACACAGCTCTGTTTCAGTACATCATTCCAACCGCAAACAGATGGACAGTCAGAGCGGACCATCCAGACTCTAGAGGACCTGCTGAGGACTTGCCTTACGAATTTCGGAGGCAACTGGGAGGACCACTTACCATTAGTAGAGTTCGCCTACAACAACAGTTATCATTCAGCTATCCAGATGGCACCGTTTGAAGCGTTGTATAGTGGACCTTGTCGAACACCCACCCTCTAGGAGGAGGTTGGGAAGACTCAGCTATTAGGACCTCATAGAGCTTAGAAAGAGGCAAAAATTGGTCCGCACTATCAGATGAAGGATGCCCGAGGCGTAGGACTATCAGAAGAGTTATGCAGATTGGAGACGAAGATCCATGGAGTTCTCTATGGCGATCATGTATTTTTGAGAGTATCACCCACGAAAGGGGTGAAGAGAGTTGACCTCCGAGATAGGTGATAACCATGATTTTATTGTATTATTTTGATTCATACATGCATGGTTTGATGTTATGTTCATATATAAAACCTATTTTGCATCACATTTCATGCATTGTCTTATTCTTGGACTTAATTATAAATTATCTTATTTTTGGTGTTATTTGATGCTAATATTTGATTCTTATTTTATAGGGATCAAAGGATCTTGGATTTGGATCTATTCGAACCGAATTTGTGCTCAAATCGGAGTTTAAACGAGAAGATCAAGCTGCAGAGCATTATGGACCGTTCATCAAAGATCGGAGGGATCTGAGCCATCCATTGAAGATGTGGTCCATCCGACCTAAGGGAGAGTAGATCCAGACCCTAGAGTAAGATCAGCACCTTCGGATCGGAGTTAAAGCGACTTTTCACCGTTGATCAAGATCCGAATTGCTCGCAGCCGTTCGTTTAGATCTGGATCTGATTTAAAACAGAAGCTATAGTAGCTTCGTTGGCGTTGATCTCCTCCGCACTGCTTCGCGTCCCACAGCGAGCTTCTTCCAAGATTCCGACCCCGTTTCTTCTCCGATCAATCTCTCAAGCTTTGACATCAGTGAGAGAGCTTCACGGTAGTTAGTTCCCGATCATCTGGAGCCATTGGCGGGCATTCCCTTCGGCGGAATTCGACTCTCAGTAATCCCCTGTTCTCCTCAGATTCGGCGGCGTTCCTCCAATCTGTGAGTCCATCTTCCATCAGCAACATCTGGCGGCGTTCCTCCGGTGTTGATGAGCTTCATCCGACGATCAACCGCAATCCACAGCTCCCATCTAGATTCCGAGATTCAGATTTCCAGATTTCGAAATTTCGGGTCGAGTTTAGGTTTTGGGATGTTTCCATCTTACCGGAGGCGTTCTGCCGGTATTGATGAGGAAACTTGGAACTGAGGCACAGCTGAGACTCTTCACTGATGACCGGAGTTGGGCGTTCTCGCATCCGGCCTCTTGTGTGATGGCAAGAGTGTGAAGTTTGGTTAGATTGGTTGTGAGAATGGAACGGTTATCATTTTATTTCATTTTATTACTATTTTAGAAGTTAGAACATATTTCGCTTATGTTTGTCATTTTGTTATCAAGTAATTTAGCATTTCATTACCTTGTTGAAGCTTAATTTGTGTTTAATTTGTGTTTGGTTAATTGTTAGGTTGATAAGTTTAAGTTATGGGTTAAATTGATGCTTTAGATAAGATTTATCTTATGTCTTGTTATTTTATTCTATGCTTAAGATTAGATTTAATTGTGTCTTGTTATTTCATTTTTTTTGTATAGTTGTGTTGATGATGAAACTCATGGCGTAGTGTGACAATGCGTTGTGGATTAATCGTTGGTACCTAGTTAGGTTTCATTTATGCATTAGATTAGCTTCTTAATTGTTGTGCTTTTCATTTGTTAGATTTAGATTCATTTCTTAAATCCCCCATTTATATATTAAAACCCCAAAAATAGGAATAACATACGATCCTAAGATTACCGTCCTATTGTTAATTCCTCAAGAGATTCGATCCTGGGCTCGTTATTACAACATCATTGTGTAGTTAAGGAGTTCATGGATATAAATTGTTAATTTGATTTGCGGGTGTGACAGACTGCGCATATCAAATTTTGGCGTTGTTGTTGGGGAGTTGTAGCGATGTTTGATAATTTTAGGATTGTTCATTATTTTGAAAACTTTAATTTTTTTTTTGTTCAATTGCTTTCATGTTCATATATCCATGTGTTTGATTTTATATGTTCCTGAGTCTTCTGATTTTATTTTCTATTTTTCAGTGTAAGAATAGGAAATCTAATTGACCATGGATCCATATTATCGGTATTTTTGTGGTAGGAGTGAGAGTTATTATTATCAACCTAAGTCTGGGTTCTATCAGCCTCAGTACTACCCACCTGTGGAGCAGCAGAATAGGTATGAGTCATTTTCTAATACCTATAAGTCTAATAGGGGTGGATTTTTCACATTTCAGGTATGAGGATGCACAAGTACAATTTGCAGAGTCAACATGGAAATTCAATGAAATTATGAAACAAATGAGTGAGCACCAAGAGCAACAATTTGCGAGGATACAGAACATACAGATTTAGTTAGATCAAATTGCGTCATCCATCAATCAGTTACAAGCACAAAACTGCAGTGGAGAGATGGATAGTAGAGATTCTATCAGGCTTGACCCTACTTCCATTACTTCACAAGAATTTTCTAGTTTAATTTGTGATGATGATGTAGTTATTCAAATTTCTGATTCTACTAATAGTGTTGCTTTAGATGTTGTTGAAGATGCAGGAATTGAAAATTTACCTAAAGAGAATTTAGGTGTAGGGGATTGCTTACTAGAAGCAATACCCCAAGGATCACATGGATTTGATGATGATGATGAAGAGAGTGTAGGGACTTGTGCTAGGGAGCCAAGTACCCAAGAATCACTACCTTTAGTTGTACAATCTTCAGAACCAGAACTTGAGCCATTACTTGATGAGAAAGAGGTAACAAACACCACTCTAGGTACCCTTCAACATGATAAGGTTAGTATTTCTTGTGATTTTCCAGGAAACTTCTTTAAGGTACCTATTTTTGACTTTATAACATGTGATACTCATTTTTATCCATTTGGTTTAGACACTAATTGCATTTCATTTTCTCCTAATCATAAGATGCACGGGAGGTGTTTTTCTTTGATCTTGCAGGTAGCCATAGGATTTTGAAATGGTTACATGATCTGAACCGCCTCCGTCCTCCAGAAAGAATTTGCAATGGAAATATGAAGAATAAAAAGAATTTGAGTGGAACCACAATGACACCTCTACCGGCGTGGATTCTTTTGCTAAATTTTCTTCAACCATCGGGAATTAAAGGGGAGTTGGTTCCAATTTCGTTTTCTTATGCATTTTAATTCGTGCTTTGTTAATAAATTCTTTGTGGGCAATTTTCTTTAGTTTTATATTTTACATTTGCACTTTGTTTCCATACTTTGCATTTTGTTTGGTATATAGCATGTCATTTCGAATAAAAGTCTCCATGAAATTGTTCTAGTAATAATTTTAAGATGGTAAAAGTTTCTTAAATTTGATCATCAATTTTAGGTCATTTGACATGATTGGATGCTTTACTTACATGATATTGGTTAGTTTGGTGGTGGATTCTATTTTGATCAATTGAGTTTGATTGCATGAAAAATACCTAGAGAGGACCACATAAAGCCTATATCTATTATTTTCTTTGTGTGATATGTACTCATGAAAATTGAAACTCTAGAACTTGCTTTGCTTCTTTTCAAAGTCACAATTGCATATGTGTGCATGAAAATAAAGGATATTTGTCATTCTTGTTCCATCATGAATTCCAATTTCCTTCCCAAATTTTTTTTGAAATATTTTCATCTAGCATTCTAATCCTTGATCATTTTTCCTTGTCATTCATTGGGAGTGTTGGTTGAATTTTTGATGAGTTAGATTGACTAGATGGACAAAGGATTAAGTGTGGGGGAGGTGTGTAGTGTTTTTGAATGCTTGGATTCATTTGTTAATGGTCGGGATTAAAACTCAAGCAAATGATGAAGATTTGGAAGGATGTAATGGAGTTAAATGTTTAAGGTTGGGATGCTACTGTTCTAGAAAAAGGAAATACTGAAATCTTGTTATGAATGAAGTGTTCTTAAGATTGTATGCTAAATGTATCTATTTCTTGAGTTTTATCATGCCAAGAGCAAGCCACAATTGCTTTGGATTTAGAGACTTGATACTATGTTGATACATTTAAAGCTCTAGGAGATATATGTGGGAAGATGTTGATGTGCTAAATTCTACAGAGATAGGTGTTGTAATTTGACATTTAAAACCTGTTAGTGCCAATTGATGATGTTGTCCTCATCAGCATTGCTTTGAATTGAAGCTCCAATCATTCTAATGCTAAATGATACATTGGTTGAGCTGAAATGTTCATAATTCAAGCTGTAATTACTATAATTCTTGAATCTTGAAACTTAAGTCCAGAAATCAGAATGTAAAGGCTGATAAGAGATGAACTTTACATCGAATTGGAGGGAAATACTATTAATAGCACAATAGGAACTATTTCAGGAATTAAATTTAGTTATCTTTTGGCTATACTCTCTAGAGACCATAATTCAACCAGTAAATGTTGTGAATGAAGTGTCACCTTCAACATGCTATATGCCAAATCATTTTACAATTTCTTCACCAGAAACAACTTCATATTAAGCTCTTCTCGGCCTAATAACGAATGTTATCCTTTGCTAAACTGAATTCCTAATGATTGAAGCTGAGGTTACCTTGGTAGAATCTTCTGTAATGCATATTATTGGAGATCTGATAGGAGCTGTAATGATCAGAAATGGAGAGTTTTTTGCTACATTGTGAGAAACTTGTACCTACAAAACACCACAGAAACAGAGGAAGGAATTTCGTGAGCTCCAACCAAATGTTAGTGAAATCTCTCTTGACAACACTTTAGGAGGATGCTCCTACATTTCTACTATGGAATTCAGAACCTGTACCATGATGTAGAGCATGCAATTCCAAAGATGCAGATCTGCACAGTAGAGAGGCTATTGTTGGTCCCTTTGGAGGCCGGCAAGAGGGGAGGGGTGAATTGCCCTACAAAATAAAACTCGAACCTTTCTCGGATTTCAACTATATAATGAACACTTGTAATAAGTAAATAAAAGAGACTAAGTAAAGAAAAGCAGACACCAGAGTTTTACTTGGTTTGCAATCAGAGGATTGCTAATCCAAGGAATGTAAGCGCACTATCTGATTCTCCTCTGGGCGGAGTAGCCTCTTTACAACATTGACAGCACAAATGAAAAGAACAGAATTGAAAGCACAGAAGGAATTGATTACAAGTTCGTTGTTCTGAACTGTGCAAACCAGTGCTATATTTATAGCACTGGTCGGGGCGCCCCGAAGGGGTTCCGGGCGCCCAGGGGGGATAAAACTTTATCCCCCAACGTTCAGATCGAGTTTGACTCGATCTAGTCAAAAACCTCGTTCCAGGCGCCCCGGAGGGTTCCGGGCGCCCCGGACCCCAAAAGTCAACTCTGGTTGACTTTATCCGTCCGGTCGCTCCGCTTCGGTTCAGCTCGTCTCGGTCCGGGTCTTCTGTTCCGACTCCACTAGCTTGGGTGAACTCGGCCATCCGAAATAGGGCTCACCCGAACCCATGTTCCGACCTTCTCCTCGAGCAGCCTTCCTTCCCGGTTTCTCGTCCCTCGAACGCCACGCACGTTCTTCTCGTCCACCGATGTACTCTTCCGCGGTCACCTCATCCCTCTGACGCACCGAGCCCGTCGGCTCTCTCCCCTTGCCGTCCTTCTCGCTAGCCGCGTCTTCCGCTCGACTTCCTGTGTTCCTAAGCTCATGCACACTTAGACACAAGGGTTAAACAAACGCAGGACCTAACTTAGCTTGTTTAATCACATCAAAACACCTTGGGGTTCCAACAATCTCCCCCTTTTTGATGTGAGCAACCCAAGTTAAGTTAGGGTAAACATATGCAATAAAAATAATTTATATTCAAATAAGTCTAAATATTTTTCAATTGAAAAATTATAGTACCTCCCCCTAGACTTAACATACTTCTCCCCCTTTGATCACATAAAAATTGGGGTTATAAATAAGTCTAAGGTAAATTCAAACAAAAACTTTAAATGTAAAATATTTAATAATGTCTAAGTAAAATTCAATTTAAAGACACTCTTCAGAATTTTTCTTTCGAAAAAAAAATTTAAGTAAAACATTTTTCAGATAAAACAGTCATAAGTGTTAAAAAAATTTTAAGTTTAAAACTTATCTCAGAATTCCAAAAAAAAATTTTAAACTCTTTTTAAAAATTTCTAAGATAAAAAAATTTCTAAGTTAAGTAAAATTTTTTTTTTAAATATTTTCTAACACAAATTGAATAACTCTTTTAAAGCATTAAGTAATTTAAATTAATACTTTTTCAGTTAATCAATTAAACTTTTCATTTCGATACTTGGCTTCCAGGTCGTGGCGAGGCACTAGGCCTTCTTGGTTATTGGAGCAACAACCACTTCCTTAGACAATGCCTCATAAAGAAATTAGTTGTTTAATTTCCTTGTTGAAAATGCTAAGTCTAATTTTAATTTTAAATTAAATAGGTTTTTGGAACCCAATAGAGGTTCCTACCTACAGGATTGACCAAGTATTTCCTAGGTATATAGATTTTTGATATATTTCTAATTTGACTTTGATAAAATCTATAATACCAATTTAAACATTTATAATTTCTAAAAGTAGAAATATTTGAACAATTAGATTTTTTCAATCTTTCTATTTCTTCTTTTAGTTTTTCATTTTCAATTTTCAATTTTTCAAAATCCTCTATAAGACATGATTTTTCCAAAATTCTCTTTCTTTCTAAAATTTCATTTTCTAATTTGACATTTTTATTTTCTAATTTATACATTGATTTAGTCATAGCTTTGATACCAAAGTAAAGTTCATCAGGGGGTAAGAGGCATACCTCACTTACCATATCAGACTTGAAGCCTGAATCTCCCCCTGCTTCGCTACTTCCATCTGAGGTCGCTCCCCCTTCATCGATGCTGGGTTCTGATGTACTTTGTCCTTCGTGGCTTGCCATCAGTGCAATCCCCGCATATTTTTGAGCTTCTGATTCAGATGAAGAAGTGTCATCCCAAGTTGCTTTTAGGTTGTGTTTCTTAGGTGCCTTCATTTTGACCTTCTTGAGTTCTGGGCAGTCTTCCCTTAGGTGTCCCTCCTTCTGACACTGGTAGCACCGTACCTTTCTTCTACCTTTTTGATTCTTTTTATTCTGCATTTTAAATTTATTAGATCTAAAAAACATTTTAAAGTTTCTTACCATGTACGCTTCTTGATCGTCTTCGGAGTCTGACTCGGGTTCATCCTTGTTGGTTGCATTCAGCGCCATAGTCTGGGTTGTGTCCTTTGATATCTCTGCATATCTAGTTTCATGTAATTCAAGGGTAGAAAACAACTCTTCTAAAGTACTTACCTCCAAGTCTTTTGAGATGTAATTGTTGGTGCGGGAAGCATCCGACGATCGAACCTTAGTTTTGATAATGGAAAAGGATTCAAAGTTAAGTTAGTGTGTGATCTAACATGTTTGAATAAGTGTTTCAGGAAAGTCCTAGCTGCGATTAGGCAGGTGAAAAACCCTAAGGGGTGGTAACCTTAGGTCCTAGGGGGCGGAAACCTTAGGTGGAGGAAAACCCTATGGGGCGGTAACCTTAGGTCCTAGGGGGTGGAAACCCTAGGTGGAGGAAAACCCTAAGGGGCGGTAACCTTATGTCCTAGGGGGTGGTAACCCTAGGTGGAGAAAAACCCTAGGGAACGGTAACCCTAGGTCCTAGGGGGTGGTAACCCTAGGAGGAAAGTCCAGTCGGTCTGGAGGACCGGACTGGCATCAGGTAATCTCTCCTGAGAGGAGTAGGTGAGGACGCGTTCCCCGTAGAGGGAACAGTAAGCGTCGGGTCGACCTAGGGTTTCCGGTTGGAAATCCGAAGTCAGACTCGGACAGTCCGAAGACTGTCAGTTATTACTTACTGTGTTTTATCAGATTCTAACACTGTCTTGCAGGGTATTTTTGCTCGGACTAACCTTTGTTTGCAGGTGAGGTACCTGCTGGAAAAAGGTGGTCTCGGCGCCCGGGATGGATCCGAGCGCCCGGAGGTCCGGGCGCCCGGGACCAAATGTTATCCCTGCCGCGACTTCGCCACGTGGATCATCCTGGTTGGTTGGCCACGTCACACTCCAGGCGCCCGGAAGGGGTCCAGTAAAACACCTGCGTCTCTGTGTGTTTTATTTTACTTTCCGCTGCGTTTCTATTCTGTGTTTTAAATCGTGAAAAATAGCCATGAGTGCTATTCACCCCCCCCTCTAGCTCTTTCGATCCATCAATTGGTATCAGAGCGGGGTCATTTTGAATCGGTGCAACCACTATTCAAAATATTTTTATCTTGGTATTTTTTTCGGAGTCGATTAGAATTTAGCCTCATAGCTATATTCTAATTATTTTTCCCTCGAATCGGTTTTTCTCGGAATTGGTGCAACACCACCCGAGTTCGTGATTCATTTTTTTTCTTCCGCACTACTAAGCCAGGACCAAGTCCTGGGACATTTTTTTGTTGTTTTTTCGCTTTAGGTAAAACTGAAATGGCCCTTCATGAAGGCTATAGTACTGCCCGCCCTCCGCTATTCACCGGAGACGACTTCGGGTACTGGAAAAGTCGGATGGAGGCATATATCCAGACTCACTTTGAAGTCTGGATGATTGTCAAAACCGGATTTGAGCGACCATCTGACAGCGCCGGCAAACCACTACCGTACGAGGACTGGGATGCATCTTCGATCAAGAAAGTGGATGCTAATGCCAAGGCAACCTGCACCCTCCAGTGTGGCCTATCAAAAGAAGAACTCAACCGCGTCGGCCCCTTCAACAGCGCCAAAGAATTGTGGGAGAAGCTAATTGAACTTCACGAAGGGACATCCGACACCAAAGTAAGTAAAAGAGACTTAATTTTTAATAAATTATTTAACATCAAATTGCAGGAAGGTGAAACAGCCGCCCAACTCCATGCCCGGATTCAAGATCTGCTCAATGGTCTTCATGTGATTGGACAAAAGGTAGACAACTGGGACATCATAAGGTATTCTCTAAACGCCTTTCCAAGGAACACCTTGTGGGCATCCATGGTAGATGCCTACAAGGTCTCCAAGGACTTGTCTACCATTAAATTAGATGAACTTTTTGCAGAATTTGAACTTCACGAACAGACTAATGCACGCCCGACCGAGAAAGGGTTGGCTTTGGTTGCAGGAACAGGGAGATCGCGTGAGTCAAAGGTCAAGCGAAGAACCGAACCTGAGTCAGAAGAAGAACCAGACTCAGAAGACGACGATGAACTCACAATCGAAATAGTCAGCTTAGTAAAGAAACTCTGCAAAAAGAAGGGCTTCAACAAAAAGGATCTCAGAAAGGCCATTCAGTCTAAAGAAGCCCAACCAAGCTCGAAGGTCAAATTCGAAGTGACATGCTACGGGTGCAATCAGAAGGGTCACATCAAGGCGAACCAGAAGGATCCAAAGAAACCAAAAGAAAGAAGGCATTGAAGGCAACATGGGACGAGTCTTCTTCCGAGGAATCCGACGACGAAGAACAAGAACAGACGAACTTTCTTGCCTTGACAGCCCGGGACTTCACCAACGGATCCGGAAGTGAGGACGAATCGGAAGCCGAGTCCGAGAGAAGCCACGGATCCGCATCCGTTTCCGAAGGGCCGACCCCCTCTGTAAGTAAAAGTCGGTTATATAGTTTAATTAATTATTTAATGCATAAAGTAGCTAAGTCTAAGATTCGAATTAAAGCGCTTCTAAAGGAGGTAACACTCCTTAAAGAAACGCCTAATAACGAATCATTAACTGATCAAGTTCAGACTGGAACCTCAACTCAAGTTCAAAAACTTGAGGAAGAGAATTCCAATCTGAAAAGTCAAGTCAAGGATCTGAAAATAACTCTAGAGCGATTTTCCTTGGGATCCAAGAATCTTGACTTAATTCTTGGAACTCAAAGGGCAATCTACAATCGAACTGGACTAGGATATAAAACGAAGTATAAATCTTACCTATCCTTAATAAAACCAAATAGAAAAATGGTCCAAGCATGGGTTGCCAAGTCCAACCTGATCAATCAAGTTGGACTTGGATATTATTGGGTTTCTAAGGATCAAATACATTACCTC
The DNA here is from genome assembly GCF_018446385.1 of Zingiber officinale. Taxonomy (NCBI): domain Eukaryota; kingdom Viridiplantae; phylum Streptophyta; class Magnoliopsida; order Zingiberales; family Zingiberaceae; genus Zingiber; species Zingiber officinale. The sequence continues at coordinate 34,490,088 of NC_055988.1, read as the reverse complement.
AATAAACCTTATCGAGGCTATGATCCAGGGGGAGCTAAAACAATAAAAATTCGAAATTAATCTAAAAACTCAAAATTGAAAAATTCATAATTAAAACTTAAAATTCAAAATTCAAATTCGAAATTAATCAGAAACTTAAAATTTAAAATTCAAAATTAATCTAAAAGCTCAAAGTTAAAAAATTCGAACTTAATCTAAAACTCAATTTTAAAAATTCGAAATTAATTATTAAAATTTCAAAATTCAAATTAGAAATTAATCATTCAAATTCGAAATTAATTATTAAAATTTAAAATTCAAAATTCGAAATTAATTATTAAAATTAAAAATTTGAAATTAATTATTGAAATTCAAAATTCAAATTCGAAATTAATTATTCATTCAAATTCGAAATTAATTATTAAAATTTAAAATTCAAATGCGAAATTAATTATTAAAATTTAAAATTCAAATTCGAAATTAATTATTAAAATTTAAAATTCATATTCAAAATTAATTATTAAAATTCAAAATTCAAAATTTGAAAATTCAAAATTCGAAATTAATCATTCAAAATTCATAAATTTGAAATTAATTCAAAAATCCAAAAATCAAAATAGAAGGAGGGTCCAGAATAGCTGGCAACTCCGGAATCTATTTACCCGACTGGGTAACCGAACTTAATCTACCCGAAATGGGTAAACAAGAGTAGATTACCCGACAGGGTAAATAAGGATAGATTAAAAAGGGTTAGATTTAACTTGAAACACAGTAATGGTGAAGTTTTTGGATGATAGTACGTTGGGAAAACTTGGGCATCGCATGTCTAGGAAGATATGGCTTCGACCTGGTGCATTTGGCCAAGTGGAACTAACCGAAGCTACCCTTAAATGGATCCTAACTAGTTAGACCAAGGTTTAGTATTAAGCTCAATGGGTAGGAATATTTGGGAAACCTCAAAGGCATGGTTGCTTTAATGAGCTCCTTGTGACTCACCATAGCCCAGAAGTTTACCCAAAGAACGCTTACTTGTTGAACCCAAAGCTAAACCCGAATCTAACGTAAAGTTAAACAAACCCTAAAAATTGAACTAATTCATCTCACAAAATAATAGGATCCCCTAATTGAAAAACATACATCGGGTGAGATGACTAAGCAAATTAAAATTTAAACATTCCTCCAAATTACTTAAACATCTTCAAATCAAATTAACTTAACCAATTTCAAAATTGAATTAATTTAAAATAATCCTCAATTAAACATGTTTAAAATCAAATTTACTTAAACATCTTTAAGTTAATTAAAAAAAAAAACGAACATACAAAGGTCAAAAACCAGGGGTGGGCGCCCCCGTTATTCAGACCCTGGGCGCCCGCAGCGAACCCGGGCGCCCCGCCCGTAGCGACCCCGGGCGCCCGGACTCCCTTATATATAGGGGGCAGCAGGCGCCCCCTACCCTTGCACCCAAGTCTTCCTCCTTAAAGCTTCTTAGCTTACTTGCGAAGACTTTCAAAATTAAAATTTTCCGCGGTTGATACAGAGTCGTGACTCAACCGAGGTCGTCAGTTCTAAAATTTATTACAATGGCTCCTCGGTAAAATTCTTATCCCCTCCTAAACTTTATTTCTTATAATGCTTGTTTATTTCCTAGTGTAATATTAATTTGAAATTTAGGAAGCGTTCTAAATCTGGTGCTAGGCCCTCTACACCTAGCATTGACCCTAGGTTTCCCACCGACGAACTTAGGATTAAGTTTATGTCAACAAATTACATGGCCATTAGAACCAAATGTATAGATAGATCATTCTTTCTATGCTCTTGTATTCCAGTCTCCGAGGCTATAAACCACTATAGGTTGCGAAACCTAGTTGAGTGCACTAGCCCAGTAAACATAAGTTTATGTGCCGAATTTTACAACAACCTAGTGAAAGTAGACGACTACTCCTATACCACTAGGGCAGCTGGCACGGATATCACATTATCTCCCACTACCATTCGTGAGTTTCTAGGGTTACGAGAGTCACCCTGCACCTTTTTATGCTATCCTCCTAGGGAGCTACCTTTTGGAGATCCCTACTCACATATTACCCTCGATACGATCTATTCGTATTTCTTTGAGGACCAACGTGATCCCACTGAGACCCAGTTTAGGTCCCTTAACCTTAGAATTCAGGACTACGCCCTTTATAGGGTTCTAGTACTTTGTATTTTACCGCTGACCACTCACGACATTGCGGTGATGCGTCCATTTCACTCCTTTCTTCTCTATGCCATGTGTCAGAGGTTAGACATAGACATCAGCCTACACATCTTTTCCACTATTATTTACGCATCTGGATACGTGACCAGCAGACGAGTACATATGCCTTACTGTCACATTCTGACAGCTTACATGTCCTCATTGCACATTGATGTCACCGAAGGTGACATTCGTCACATGACCGAGTTTGACATCATAGGAGCTAGGAACTTTTCCCTAGCAAATATCCATATAGACGATGAGGGTACCATGTCCTGGCGTAGGGGAGCACAGCACCAGCAGGCGGAGGAGGCAGAGCATGATGAGTTCATGTTGGCACTATTTCCTGAGGAGGCTGCTCCTGCCCCGCCACCACCTCGAGCACCACACCCAGCCCCTCGCACTCTAGCTGATCGAGTTTCAGGACTAGAGAGGGCTATGTCGAGTCTCCAGCACGAGAGCTCCGAGTTTCATCAGTCCATGCGGCGAGAGGTCTCCGATCTTCGACGAGAGGTCCGACAGGAGGTCTCCGACTTACGACGAGACGTACGGCAGGAGCTCTCCGACCTGCGCCGAGATCTACGAGAGGACGATCGGACTCGTCACACTGAGCTCCTGACACTACTCCGGTCGCTGGGTTCCGGACCACCTCCCTCATCATCTCAGTAGCTCCGACTGTAGCTCTATTATGACTCTAGTACAGCATGTAGCAGCATGTAGCAGCTCTATTATGACTCCTTTATCTATGTCGACTTTTTACTTCTGACTTGATTGATTATACCCTAATCTAATAGTTTAGTCTTTTTATCACATTTTTTTAATTCTAGGCAAATTTTGATTTCTAAAATCCCTACTTTACTAGACTTTCAAAAGTTGGATTTAGCCTAGGATTTCCCCCCTAGAAATCATGTTCCCCCAGGACTCAGCCAGAGCATCTCACAAACACCTAGGTTTACCTTGATTGTGTTTGTAAAGCATAGAACGGTGTGAGATGCATAGGGTACAGCCTGGACTCGAGAATGCTTATTTTTGTGCATCAATATGAGTCTGGGCATTAAATACGTGATTAAAAGTAATCGAATCAAGTCTTCCAGCCTTAGTCAAATCTAACTGGATCTATTGACGTGACTTGACTAACCAAGTGAACACTGTTGCCCTCTAGGCAATCAGCAAGTAGTTAAACGGTTAGACAGTTGGTGAAGGAAATAATAAGTTTAAGCATGTCTGTACTTAAAAGATCTGATACCTGATCAAAACAAATCTTGACTCATGCTTAGACTTTAGGGCTCTGATACCTTACTCAAGCTATTTAAAAATAAGTTCATCGCTTCTCCTTTGCCTTAAGTATTCTTGAAATACATTTCAAAAACATGCCTTAAGCAGTTTTCTCAAAAACTTTCTCCAAATTTAAAACTTTCAAGTGTTCTCTACTTTAAAACTTTAAAATTTTTTAAAGCATTATTTTCTTTAAAACTTTTAAAAACTTTTAAGTTAAAGCAGTATTATTTAAAACTTTGAAAATTTTAAGTTAAAAATTTTTTTCTTGGAAATTTTCTTTAAACACCTGAATATTTTTGAAGTTGAAAATCTTGTTTGAAAATTTCTGAAGTTGAAAATTTTGTTAGAAAATTTCTGAAGTTGAAATTTATCTTGAAAATTTTTGAGAATCTTGTTTGAAAATTTTTGAAGCTGAAAAATTTTTGTTTGAAAATTTTCTGAAGTTAAAATTTTTTTTCCTTGCTCCTTGCCTAAGTTAAAATGGTTTCTGCTAAATTTTGTCTTGAAAAATTAAGTTTTTTTAAAAAAAAAACTAGCTCATTTTTGATATATGGCAAAGGGGGAGAGTAGAGAAATTCAAAGAAAGAAATAGAAATTCAAATAGAAATTCAAATTCAAAGAAAGAGTAGAGAAATTCAAAGAAAATAGTTTAAAGGGAGCTTGTATTAAGGGGGAGCTATGTTTATCTTGCTATCACGCTTATCCTGTGTCTTGTGCTTATACATAACAGCATATTTCTTGTACTTAACATTGAATTTTGGTTGTCATTATCAAAAAGGGGGAGATTGTTGGTGCGGGAAGCATCCGACGATCGAACCTTAGTTTTGATAATGGAAAAGGATTCAAAGTTAAGTTAGTGTGTGATCTAACATGTTTGAATAAGTGTTTCAGGAAAGTCCTAGCTGCGGTTAGGCAGGTGAAAAACCCTAAGGGGTGGTAACCTTAGGTCCTAGGGGGCGGAAACCCTAGGTGGAGGAAAACCCTAAGGGGCGGTAACCTTAGGTCCTAGGGGGCGGTAACCCTAGGTGGAGGAAAACCCTAAGGGGCGGTAACCTTAGGTCCTAGGGGGTGGTAACCCTAGGTGGAGAAAAACCCTAGGGGGCGGTAACCCTAGGTCCTAGGGGGTGGTAAACCTAGGCGGAAAGTCCAGTCGGTCTGGAGGACCGGACTGGCATCAGGTAATCTCTCCTGAGAGGAGTAGGTGAGGACGTGTTCCCCGTAGAGGGAACAGTAGGCATCGGGTCGACCTAGGGTTTTCGGTTGGAAATCCGAAGTCAGACTCGGACAGTCCGAAGACTGTCAGTTATTACTTACTGTGTTTTATCAGATTCTAACACTGTCTTGCAGGGTATTTTTGCTCGGACTAACCTTTGTTTGCAGGTGAGGTACCTGCTGGAAAAAGGTGGTCCGGGCACCCGTGATGGATCCGGGCGCCCGGAACAGGTCCGGGCGCCCGGGACCAAATGTTATCCCTGCCACGACTTCGCCACATGGAGCATCCTGGTTGGTTGGCCACGTCACACTCCAGGCGCCCGGAAGGGGTCCAGGCGCCCGGAAGGTCATATAAAAAGAGGGTCGAGGGTGCAGCCAAAGACAATCAATTGCTAAGCTGTCTTCTGTGTAGTTCTGCCAACGAGACGATCTTGAAGTGCTACTACCCGACGTCGACAACCCAAAGCTCAGACTCTTCAATCTTGTGTTGTCGGTATTAGTTCTTTTATTACACTGATTGTAATTCAAATTGTAATCTTTTCCGATATATAGTTGTTGCCCACCGAAAGCGGTCAAGGACCGTGGGCCTTCGAGTAGGAGTCGCTATAGGCTCCGAACGAAGTAAAACACCTGCGTCTCTGTGTGTTTTATTTTACTTTTCGCTGCGTTTCTATTCTGTGTTTTAAATCGTTAAAAATAGCCACGAGCGCTATTCACCCCCCCCTCTAGCGCTTTCGATCCATCAGTAATAAGCATCGACGATTGATGTCCATTCCGGAGTTCTTCGAAACGCATTGAGGGCGTAGCGTATAGTGTCCCGGTTTGTTACCGTTTCACCAAGGTTTTCGAGAACAGTAACTAGTTCTTTTACCTTTGCATGTAGACCGGCTACTTTCTCACCTTTCTCCAGACGGATGTTCATCAATTTGTTGCGGAGGATGTCCCTTCTAGCGAGCTTTGCTTCGGACGTGCCTTCGTGGAGTTCCAAGAACTTCTCCCAAAGTTCTTTAGCAGATAAATAGTTTCCGATGCGGTTGACCTCTTGAGGCGGTAATGTTCCGCACGGCTATTTGCTACCGACTCATTCTGCTCCTTCTTTGTCCAATCGCTCTCTTCTTTTTCTTTTCCATCTTTATCTATTGGAGCTACAAAACCATATTTCATAATAAACCGGATTTCAAAATCTGTTTTTAGAAATACCTCCATACGACGCTTCCAGTCTGCGAAGTTCCCCTCGAATTTTGGTGGAACAATGCTTGGTCCGGCCATCTTTGTTGCTTCGATCGGCGGTTAGTCCTCCTGAAGCACCTTGCTTTGATACCACTTGTTGGTCCCTTTGGAGGCCGGCAAGAGGGGAGGGGTGAATTGCCCTACAAAATAAAACTCGAACCTTTCTCGGATTTCAACTATATAATGAATACTTGTAATAAGTAAATAAAAGAGACTAAGTAAAGAAAAGCAGACACCAGAGTTTTACTTGGTTTGCAATCAGGGGATTGCTAATCCAAGGAATGTAAGTGCACTATCTGATTCTCCTCTAGGCGGAGTAGCCTCTTTACAACGTTGACAGCACAACTGAAAAGAACAGAATTGAAAGCACAGAAGGAATTGATTACAAGTTCGTTGTTCTGATCTGTGCAAACCAGTGCTATATTTATAGCACTGGTCGGGGCGCCCCGAAGGGGTTCCGGGCGCCCTGGGGGGATAAAACTTTATCCCACAACATTCAGATCGAGTTTGACTCGATCTGGTCAAAAACCTCGTTCCGGGCGCCTCGGAGGGTTCCGGGCGCCCGGATGGTTCCGGGCGCCCCGGACCCCAAAAGTCAACTCTGGTTGACTTTTTCCGTCCGGTCGCTCCGCTTCGGTTCAGCTCGTCTCGGTCCGGGTCTTCTGTTCCGGCTCCACTAGCTTGGGTGATCTCGGCCTTCCGGAATAGGGCTCACCCGAACCCATGTTCCGGCCTTATCCTCGAGCAGCCTTCCTTCCCGGTTTCTCGTCCCTCGAACGCCATGCACGTTCTTCTCGTCCACCGATGTACTCTTCCGCGGTCACCTCGTCCCTCGGACGCACCGAGCCCGTCGGCTCTCTCCCCGTGCCGTCCTTCTTGCTAGCCGCGTCTTCCGCTCGACTTCCTGTGTTCCTAAGCTCCTGCACACTTAGACACAAGGGTTAAACAAACGCAGGACCTAACTTAGCTTGTTTGATCACATCAAAACACCTTGGGGTTCCAACAGCTATATCTTTTCTTGCTGCTAATTTTTGGAATTTGCTAGCACCATTTAAGTGCTAAAATCAGGAAGTTTGAATGCTTAGTAAGGGATTCTTTGGAAATCAAAATTCTGAAGGTTGAAGTCTAGTATTTCAAGTTCTCAATTTGAATCAAAAATTATTTTGTATGATCATCTTATGCTTTATAGCTGCTGCATATTCATTGAAGTTGAATAACTAGGATGAGATTTGAAATGACACATTTTATTTTGATACACCGAACTTGGAATTAGCTACCAAGCTGCAAATCAGCCCTAGTCCTGAAGTTGATCTTTGATTTTGAGTAACACTTTACAGAAGATGAAGAATTTTGGTATAGTAGGGGTACCATCTTTTGTTATCCAAAAGTAAGAATCACTTACATAGAGAAAAGAACTTGGAATCTGGATGCTAAGTGAAGAGCACTGATTTCTGAAAGTGCAATATTTGAATTGTCTTTACAGCTGCTGTGAAGAATTCTTAACTGTGAGCTTATTGTGGGTATTCTCCCATTCTTGTGTAAGGAAGTGTAATCAGTTAAGTGCTAGAAATTGTATCAACAATTGTGATTGAATTGAAATGTGTTTTCTTTGGACATTCTGAAATTGCTACAATTGGAATCTGTTGGAGAGACTAAATTCTTCACAGCAATTATTGGAAATGTTGGAATTGGCTAGCTGCACTTTTCTAAACTTCTTAAGCTGAGTTACTGAACTTGGAAACATTGATACCTGTAGGACCGTGATCGTTCGATAGAGGGGGGGGGGGTGAATATCGATTCGAAAAGTTGAGTTAAAATACGCAGCGGAAAAGTAAATGAACACAGTTGTTTTTACTTCGTTCGGAGCCTGTGACGACTCCAACTCGAAGGCTCGTGGTCCTTGACCACTTTCGTTGGGCAATCACTATCAATTCAAATATAGTTACAAAATAAGTACAGGAAATGCTAGTGAAAAAAAAATAATACCGACAAGGAAATTAACTAAAACCCGAAGGAGCACTTTGTCGGAGCTTGTTGGCGTCGCAAGAACGTAGAGCAGCAAGACCAGCAGTAGAGGAGTTTTCAGATATGATGATTTTATTGCTGAAGCTCCTGCCTGGGGCTTCTTTTATATGTTGCTCCGGGCGCCTGGATTCCTTCCGGGCGCCTGGAATGTGACGTAGCTGCTCAAACCGAGATGCTCCACGTGGCGACGACTTGGCTGGATATAATTTGCCTTCAGGGCGCCCGGATCCCCTCCGGGCGCCCGGACCACCTTGTTCCAGAAAACTCACTTTTCCTGCAAAACAAAGTTAGTCCGAGGCAATATATATCCTGCAAAATAGATTGTTAGCACATTTTATAATAGTATGAATTAGCACAAATAGTATGACTTAGATTCCATCTTTCCGAGACCGGAATCTAGTCACGATCTCGACTTAGATATCCGAAATGGATCTAAGCCGAATCGACGCCTAATGTTCCCTTCCCGGGAACGCGTCCTCGCAGTCACTCCCCTCCAGTGACTTACCTCACTTACCTGCCAGACGTTCGGTCAGCCCTTCGACCCGTCTGGACTTCTCGACAGCTATCTAGTCAGCCCGTCGACCTAGTTGGACTTCTTGCCAAGCGTCTGGTCAGCCCGTCGACCCGCTTGGACTTCTCGCCCGCTATCCGGTCAGCCCGTCGACCTAGCTGGACTTCGTGCCAGACATCCGGTCAGCCCGTCGACCTGTCTGGACTTCTCTTGCACACTCGATCAAAGTCTCAGACAACAACAAAACTAACTTAACCTATTTGTCATTCATCAAAACCTAGGTTAGACCGTTAGTGCTACCCGCACCAACAACCATCTGATGTGTTTAAAGGAGACTACACTACATGAAGTAGAGAATTAAAAATTTGCAACCTTGGAGTCAAATTTCTGAGATTTATCTGGGAAGTTTAAATATGTTTTTTCTTTATACTGCTACTGATTTTGAGTTGAATTTCTACTGCTACAGAATAGCAGGTTCTATTCTGCTTGTTGCAAGTGCATGGAGTTTGAATTGGCACTTCTTGGAGCCGAAATTTTGATCTTCTTTGACTCATAATTCTTGATGCTGGAATCTATAGCAGCAGATTACAGCAGAACCTTACATCTTTTATTGTTTTGTTTGATTATGAGATTTATTGTATTGCACGAGACGACCAATGTTTTAAGTGTAGGGGAGGGAACTTTTCTCCATAAGGTGATTTGAGATTGTTTTAGTCTCCAAGTGATAGAATCACTACAACAAAAACCCTCATAGACATCGGTTTTCCACCGTTGTCTATTACATTTTTGACCGATGTCAATGAAGGCGATGTAAAAGGTCTGTCATTTTAGACATCGGGGTAAAATCAGTGTTGTATCACTTAACGATACCGGTTTTCGAATCGGTTATTAACCGGTATAGTATCACTTAACGACACTATTTTATCAACGGTGTAAAATCGATGTAATATTATATGTTAATAACACCAGTTTTGGCAGCGGTATACGACCGATGTAATATTGTTAATTACACCGGTTTTGCAGTGATGGAAAATCGATGTAATATCAGTATTATTTAACAACGCAAATTCGATTTCCGAAACAGTGAAAAACCGACCGTATCCAAGAAAATACAAAAATATTCACAAATTACACAAATATTCTTCTTCCAACAGTATCCATAAAATACAAAAATATTCACAAATAACATAAATATTATTCTTACAACAGTATCCATAAAATACACAAATATTCTTTTTACATCAAAAGCTAATAGATATTGTACACATCAAGATAGAACATCGTGAGTCAAAAATCAAGCTGAGGCTACATTAAATTATGAGAATCAGAATCTGTTCAACTTGCTATACTGCTCCATTCTTCTTGCGCCTTTCATTTCCCTAATCTCACCACTTTTCACCTTCAAATGCCTAGTTTTCTGAGTTAAAAGATCCACTGTTCTAATCTGTCAAACAAAAGTATCATTTGGTCTACTTAAATATAGCAAAGAACAAAAACAGAAGAATTATACATGCTGCAGAAGTCCTAGAATATCGCCATCAGAAAGAAATTGACATGGGACAATATACGCAATTTACATTCCATGCAAATGCATGCATCATCCAAAGTTTTCAAAAATCAAATACCTTTCCTACTCAAATGTAATCTAGCATGCATTCAGCCCACTCGAACCGCACTTCATCAATTTCAACTCTGGAGTACTTGAGATTTGTAAACTATAAAAATACATAAATAATATATTAGTAAACCAAGATCAAAAATCATAGTTGAAAAAGTAGTAAGAGCACCAGGTAACAAGATGACTAATTTGAATGCTTAAAAAGAGACACATTCATCATTTATCTCAACCACATCATATAGTGATAGATCTATCATTCCTGGGAACTTAATATATTCCAAACCAGAAATTATTGTAACAAAGTTTTCTCATAGTTGCAATTTAATTAATCAGTACTTTATGGAGGTTCAATCTTTTCATATTCAGAATATCAATCAAACGTCCTGGTGTAGCAACAATGATATCAGCTCCACGATCCAACTCTCTTAACTAGGTCCTTTCTGAGCACCTCCATACAAGCACTAGACAAACATAATAAAAGAAAAGTAAAAAATGCATCACATAAGAAAATATAATTAAATACTGCTTGTTATCTTGAATTTCTCATGACAGGTACTCAACATAACCATCTCATTCCACTGTAAAACAATGACATTTTCTAAAGCATAATGGCTGCACATAGTTAGTCCCAAGACATCTCTCCATGGTCTCATGGCATAAAATGCTAACTAGTCAACACGAATTTCAAACTTTATCCTCTTCGAGCTAGGATTATGAAATCATTTCTAAGAACAAACTCGACAAATTCAAGACTGTTCTTTCAACCAGACATAAACTTTGTAGAACTAGAGGAAATCAAATGAAAGATCATATCATAAACCCACAAGTAGGACAACTGGAGCAACGAATATCTAAAAGGGATCTATCTACTTGTTCATCTCACATAAGAGAATTTCAAAGACTACATAGAAACACATCAAGAACCATGAGAAAAGCACACCAGCAGCAAGATCTGATATAATAAGGGAAAAGCTAAGAGAAGTTCATAATCAATCAAATCAAATATGAGTTTATATTATTACCATTGTTGGAAGTGAATCCTTGTGGTCAACTCCAAAATTTTCAATTATATCTTTCATATATCGCATGATATAAAAACCACATTGCTCCACATCCGGTTGTTGAGGAGCCTATGTTAGAAAAGAAATATTGGAATAAATCCTTCAAGGATAGTGAAACAGTTGTTAATCAAAAGGGCATACCTTGGCAACTACCCATGTTGGTTGTTTTTTCCCTTTCCTTCCCGCCTCCGCATTATACATTTTCAAGGCCCTTCATGCATATAACCCGTGGGAATTGTATTACCACATCAAAATACATACATGTTTCAACAAAGGTAAGAAAAGAAGCCAAAAAACTTACATGTTGACAACATATTTCCAATCTTGATCACGAATGCGGTGGCTAAGAGGATCCAACAAAAAAATAATCTCCTTCTCAACATTGATGATAGTCAAAATCCAGTGAAAACTATACAAAGAAATATAATTAGTGTATATATGCATCTTGCAAGTTCGCAAAATATGCAAGTGAGAGTGATATATAATGTTATTCTTACTCACCCAACATTGCATGGCACAACAACCAATTGACCAGTTGAGGTACCAATTAGCCTACTGCTTAAGTAACAAGCCCTTTTATTCAACTGTTCTTGGATGAAATCTCTATTCTGATTTCTTGATGGTACATACTCCACAGGCACTGGATCCACCAATCTGAAATCCTGCAGCAACATCTTTTCCTGCATCTTTCTATATAGATGCCTACAATTGGAAAATATCCCCAAAAAATGATGAAATCTAAATTAATGAAACACATAAATAAAGTCCAATTCGATCGAAAGCTTACCACATATACACAACTATGCAAGTGTCTGTGATTGGCTTCAATTCACAAAAGGGAAATATGTCATCGCAATTAACATGGACTGTGCGCTCCATGCCAAATACATCAGGAACTAATTCCAAAATCACATTCTCTATTTCATCAAGATGTTGAAAATAACTATATAAGATGTGTAAGGGTCTTGGCACATTGGACGATTGTAACTTAGAATTCTCTTTTCTGTTGTCAACTTTTTTCTTCCTGGTCTTCTAGATATGTAGATGCAACCATATATATATTAGATATGTGACATACTTTAAATGTACACAAAATTTAGACAACACTTTATCACATTTACCTCATCCCGCATGCTGATCAAGTGTACATGCCAAGCCACATGGCCACCTACAGCATCCCCAATACTCTGACATGCAGATGGGATTGCAACAGGTAGTGGTGCTGATTGATCAATTGCTTTATCAATGGCGATCCTCATGTAATTCACGGGTAATGGAACATCATCAATAAAGTTGCCAAGTCCATTAACAGAGACAATTGTCCCATATGCAAAAGTCTTGTCGTTAGGCTGCAATAACAACATCACTGCTTTTCCTTATAAGACAAACAATTCATGAATCTTCAACATATAGTGCTTTACAAGCCTCATTAGATACTAATGATGGGATAATAATATCAATGTGAAATATATATTTAACCTGTAAAGTTGAATCCTTCTCAATAAATTTCACATCATCATCATCATGTTCTTTTAGGCCTTCATTTGAGAGGCGCCTATGACGTTCAACTTTAGGTTTTATATCGAGGAGGCATTGTGGTTTAACTGAGCAGCTATCCTTTTCCTCACTCTCAAATTCTCGACCAGATAGTTTCAACACCATTGCTTCCAATTTTTCTATTCTTTCACCTTGGTCAGAAAGCATAGCTTTTGCCTCCTTAAACTCTTTCTGTTGCCTTTCGTAGGCATCCTTATCAATTTGCACCTTCCCTCTAGCAACCTTGAAGAAGGATGATGGAGTGACATTTGCTCCTATGCCTCTCACACGTCCACCATGTTCGTTAGAATTCAAGGCCTTCGTGAGAATATCTTCAAATGGTTTGGTAAAGGACAGCTTACCATCCTTCTTTTGGACAATATAATCATCCTGTCATGCATCCAAATACAATTACTTTAAATATATACATATATCATATATGTTCAAAATAAGCAATTTATGTATACTTTTGCTTACAATCTTATTCACTGTTTGCTTCAACTCATCGCCAACAAATTCCCCTGCTTTGTTGAGCCGCCCTCTCTTCCAGAGGATGGCTCTGTTTATCTCATTGTCATCACATAAAACACTGGACTGTAAGAAAAAAACCACATGAAGTCAACGTACTCAACACCAACTACGACAACCATAAGTAGGAATTTAATGTTAACTAAATACTTACTATTTCTTCAGACAAACCCACATATCCTTTTCGAGAAAGATGATGAGGGTATAAGTTTGCCTTGCTTCTTTGACTTTGTAGTTCACTTTTCCTCTACAAAGTGATAGATGAATTATAACCACATATATCAACTAGAGTTTAAAAAGACCACCATAAACAACTTACTATAAAGTCTTCAGACATCCGATTAATCACAAAACTACTCCAATCTTCGCGTGAAATGCAATGCCCTTGAGGTACCTTGTTGAGAAGCTTCGGATTATTTCTATTTGGTTGGATGAATGTCCTGGTGAGGTGAGTTTTATACTGACGCCACTTGGTGTTTGTAGAGCTTAAACACCCATTCCTCTATTTTGGGTCCAGTTGTTATGTCAACTACACAAACAAATATCTTAAGTAAATAAATAAAAGAAAAGAAAAAATGCATCACATAAGAAAGTATCATGTTACTTACATTGACAGATTCCCATATCATGTTCTTAACTTCATTCGGCACTTGCTTCCAAGAGTGGTAATTAATATTAACTTTTTCCCGAGCAAGCACACCAATAAAACTCTGCAATTCAGAAGCCTTTTGGCCAACTGGCTGTCCATACTCATTAAACTTCACACTTTGTTTGACTCCCTAAACCCTTTGAACAACAAACTTATTCATTTGTGTACGACCTCTTTTTGATCTTGTTGTTTGGGCCGTCCCGTCTGATCCTATGTCTTGGCTATCCTCAGCACCCTCTTTTTGATCTTATTGTTTGTCTTTTGCATTTGTGTGTGAATACTTATCATCATCATGTGCTGATTGGGCCTTTTTTCTAGTGTTCATAGTGTCCAAAACCTAGTCATAACAGTGGGAATTTGAAATAGAGCAGAGCATATCATTCAAAATCACAACAAAGTAAACATTCGTATATTTAAAAAAATACTACTACCAAACAATGAACCAAAGTTACCAAAATAAAGTAAATAGTCAGATATATAAACCATAAATAAAGTTACCAAACTAAAAATTCTCATTGTCAACCCAAATCCCATCACAATCTCCACGAATACAGGGTGGTTCATTGTCATCAGTTTCATCAATATCCATTGATGGCATCCCTTTTGTGAAGCATTGGTAGTGGATTGAAGGATCTCCCAACTTATCATCAATGATGTATTCAAAATACTCTCTATTTGTGGTTGAAAGTACAATAGACCATGTGGGATCTTGAGGGGTCTTCTACATAAAATACTTGCTTCGCTTGAGTGCCCAAGATAAATGGGTCGGATTTGAATCCCATTCTCTTAGGATTTACCAAGGTGAAACCATTATCATCTACTCTAATACCAGTGTTATTCTCTACCCAATCACACTTAAACATTGGAACTCAAAAATCATGGTAATTGAGCTCCCATATTTCTTGTATCACACCATAATACATCATATCTGTTATAATTGGATTCTTATCCTTTGAACTTGCAACTTGCATTGTTTGTGCGAGCAAGCTTACACTCGAGTTTTGAACAACTGTTGCATGATCATGTTCTTTCGTGTAATAAGTGACCCCATCGATCATATAACTAGAGTATTTTAGCACTTGCTTGCTAGGTCCATTCGCCAACAGCTTCACTTTTTCTGATAATTGATTGGAGGAAGATGATGTTGTATTTGTAACCTACAATTCATCATAAGGGGGTTTAATTATTAAAATTCTTAAAGTTCTTGTGTTCAATAATAAACATGCTAATATTTATGGTACTTACATGTTCATGGAACCAAGAAATAAAACTTCTGTGGTGCTTATCTTGTAACCACTTTGCACCTTTAATAGGAAATTTTTGTTTCAAGTGTGTCATATGTTCCCTAATCAAAAAATTTTGAAGAGATTAATCAGATATTTTTTTTAACAATTTCAGGAGATTATTACTGAACTAGAGGGCTTACACAATGTAAGGATCAACCTCAGTGTCATTTTCCAATACATAACGATGTGCTTGTTCCCACTCATCGTGACAACAGAAGTGCACCTTAGCACCTGACAAGGACTTAGTGAGTATTGTTTCACGATGCTTTGATGGAATCCCTATCGTGTTCATATTAGATAGAAATTCTGAGCAAAACTCTACAGCTTCTTCAGCAATATAACATTCAGCCATGCATCCTTCTGGTCGATTTCTATTCCACACATAACCTTTCAATGTTCTCATATATCTTTCAAATAGAAACATCCATCTATACCAAACTGGTCCACACAACTTGACCTCACGCACGAGATGAACTGTTAAGTGAACCTTTATATCAAAAAATGAAGGTGGAAAATACTTTTCAAACAGACACAACGTCATCACAATTTCTATTTGTACATTATCCAACTTTGAGGCAACTATTACTTTGTTACATAACACATTGAATAAGAAACAAAACCTTGTGATAGCATTTTTGACATGCTTGGGTAGAACACCACGGATGGCAATTGGAAGCAAATGTTGCATTAAGGTGTGGCAGTCATGTGATTTAAGACCAACAAGTTTTAGGTCCTTCATTGGGACAAGGTTTTTGTTGGTGCGGGAAGCATCCGACGATCAAACCCGAGTTTTGACAATGACAAAGGATTCAAAGTTAAGGGGTTTTGTGATCTGACAGCTTTGTTGAGTGTTTCAGGAAAGTCCTAACTGCGGTTAGGCAGGTGAAAAACCCTAGGGGGTGGTAATCCTAGGTCCTAGGGGGTGGTAACCCTAGGTGGAGAAAAGTCCTAACTGCGGTTAGGCAGGTGAAAAACCCTAGGGGATGGTAACCCTATGTAACGACCCAAATTTTCTCATTTTGAGCTCCAAAAATAATTCAAAAATATTTTGAAATGCTATAGAAAAATTCTAGAGATTTTTAAAAAATTTTAGAATATTTTTACGTAATTTTTGGAGTTCGTTTGGTATTTTTACCAAGAGGAAGAAGTTTAAAAAATAAAAAAAAAATAATAGTAAATATATATGTTTAAGCAGGGTTTTGAACCCAGGACTTCGAACCTGAATCAAGTTTTTATCGAGCTCAGCCAACCAACTGGTCTACAACCTTTTTGTGAACATATATGGGACGAAATACATTTAAGCAGTAGTTAAGAACAGTTAAAATAAAAGGGAAATTAAACACTCGGCTGAGGTTTCGAAACCGTGACCAGAGGTTTCGGTTAAACACAGCCAACCAACTCTTCCAGATGGCGTTTCTTATTAAAGAAGGAGAAATATTCTATTTGAGCAGTAGTTAGGAAATAGAGAATAAATACGAAATAAAATGGTTGCAGCCGAGACTCGAACCCACGAGCCGGGCCTTAAGCAAAACGCAGCCAACCAACTGCGCCAGCGATTGATGCTAATCAAATATGCAGCGACAAATATTTAAGGTATAGTATTTAATAAAAAAAAAACCCTAGTTATAAAAGAGGGCTTATTTTTCTTCCCGAGACAAATTTCTTCTCATCTCTTCTCTTCTCGCGACGGCGTCGATCTCTCTCGGGCGAAACCGCAGCAGGAAGCTGGGGTGTTTCCGGCGGCCGGCGAGGGTTCAATCCGAGAGCTTTTCGCTTCTTCACGATCCTCTCGGCGAGGTGGACGCATAGGCACAAGAAGAGGTCAGGAACTCAAGCATCTCAGCAACCCTAGAAGCCCTTTCCTCCTTCAGTAGAGAGTCTAAGAACGCAAGGTGAGTTGCTACTCACCTGCAGTAGGATAGCTCCGATTGTTCCTTTCTTTTCCGAAAGTTTTGGGATAAATTGTAGGTGGTTTGTGTTTTTGATCGGATTCTTGTTTTCCATGATTTTGTAGCATGTTGTTAAGGATGGTTGGTTTGGTTTTCTGCCGTGAATCACATAAAGAAGATAGAAGGGTTCTTGTTTTGGTGTTTCCTTGCTTGTTCGAGTTTTGCTGTGAAGCATGTTTAGGAACTTTGTTTGCTGCCGTGAGGTTCAGGGAAGAACATGAAATGGTTTAATTCGGAGCATGCAGTTTAGTGGCATTGGGAAGCATCTTAGTTTAGATTTTTCCTTTGTTTTGGAACTGGCTGTACAGAATTGAGGAATTGATAGAGCTTTAGTTTCCTTTCATGTTTTGGATCATGCTATATAGAATTGTTGCTAGGGATTTAGTCTTCCTTTCATGACTTCGGAACAGTTTTGGATTGGTTTCAAGATTGTTTTTATTTCCTAAAGATTCTTTAGACTTATGATTTAGCATGTTGTTGGACTTTTCTATTTGTTATTAGTTAAGCATGTGTAGTTTCTTTATTACTAGAAGAGCACGAGCAGTATTGAATTATAATGTTTCTCCTTACTATTAGAATAACATGAACAGACTTAGGTTTGGTTTATCTTGAAGCTTGCTGCCATAAAACCAGATTTAGTTGTTTAGATTCGGAAATGAGAGCATGAAACATCCTAGTATTTGATTTTCTTCTTTGCTGCCATGTGTAGGAACAGGCCTTTTAATGAGCATGCAGTAGAGTGGTTTTGTGCTGTTAGCATTTCCATTGCTTAGTTTTGATACAGATCCTTCCTTATTAGTTTTATGCATGCAGACACCAAGTTTATGTAACTCCAATGAGTAGGAACAGCTATGTCAGTTCACGTTGCAGTTTGGGGTTTCCTTTGCATTCATTTTAGCATGCTTAAAGATCTCAGAATTGTTTCCTTTGTTTTAAATCTGTTGTAGCATGTTTAAGTTGTTCTAGTTTCCTATTTGCTATTGGAATAACATGAGCTGTTCTATTTTTATAGCATGCAGATTTTTATAAGTAAAGTATGCAGATTTTTAATAAGCATATTTTCATAAGTACTGCATGCAGATTTTAGATAAGCTTAGTATGCAGATTTTGATAAACTTAATATGCATATTTATGTTAAGCTTTGTATACAGATTTTTAGTACGTAGGGTGTGTTCTAGTGCACACCAAGTGCTTGATAAAATGCTTAGCTCAATATAATGCTACAGTAGGCATTTTAATAGCTCAGTAAATGCAGTAGAAGCATTTAAAATAACTTATTTAGTCTTGCTTCAGCTTATATGGGACTACGGTCCAATGGGTGGGCTCTCACAGTCGCCTCTAGGTTCAGATAACCTAGTTCTAGGTTCAGATAACCTAGTTAAAGCAAGGTAAGAAAATTAGCTATGAAATCAGTATTTTATTTTCAGCAGTGGCACTGTACTGGATTAGATATCCATTGGGTTGGGCTCCCACAGTCGTCCCTAGGTTTAGATAACCTAGTAAACCCTACTAGACTCGGAACTTGCAATCTCGGGTTTAGTTAAGGATGCGCGCACAGCAAGTACAGTTGCAGGGCCCATCAACAGCATGATTATTATTTTAATCTATTATGTAAATAGTTTTCAAAACTTCACAAATTAGTTATGTGAATACAAGTTAGACTCAGTTTAGCATTAATTAGTTTAGCTTAGGTATCAATTCAGTTTCTTATTGATACACATGATAGTTTTATGAGTAGCTATACATGTTAGCTTTTCAGTTAGTTGATTTCTTTGCCATTTATGAGCATGAGTAGCTTTACATGTTAGCATTCAGTTTTAGCATGTTTTTATTTATATACATGCATATCGAGTTTTTGTGAGTAGGATAGCGCTCACTAAGCTTTTAGCTTATAGATACTATTTTCCTCCTACTGCAGATAAAGGAAAAGCTAAAGTATAAGGAAGAAGGCGACAAGGAGATGCTGTGACGGTGTGTGATGTGTGGACTATGGAGATCCTTGAGACTTAGCTAAAGAACTCACTTAGTTTAAGAATTTGTTTAGCTTAATTTCTTATTAAGTTGATAAGAAAATTTTGTAGTAGGAAGTTATGTTTCCGCTTTTCATTACTTACATGATTTGATTTATTAAACTGCGTGGTTGTGAAAATATATGTTCCAGCCGCCTGTGGCTGAGTATACTCTGTATGTATTTACGGATATGGTC
The DNA here is from genome assembly GCF_018446385.1 of Zingiber officinale. NCBI lineage: Eukaryota > Viridiplantae > Streptophyta > Magnoliopsida > Zingiberales > Zingiberaceae > Zingiber > Zingiber officinale. The sequence goes on along the minus strand of NC_055988.1, from coordinate 34,470,781 downwards.
ACTGGTACAGGGGAGACTCTGCCGAAATTTTTCGGTAGAGTTTCTATGTGATTTTTAATCATACCGGTTAAGTAGAGTTAGTAGTAAGTAACGGTCATTCTTAGAGAGTAGTAGTAGTAAGAAGGGTGGTCGTTACACCCTAGGTCCTAGGGGGTGGTAACCCTAGGTGGAGAAAATTCCTAGCTGCGGTTAGGCAAAGGGAAAAACCCTAGGGGGTGGTAACCCTAGGTCATAGGAGGTGGTAACCCTATGCGGAAAGTCTTGGCAGGTCGATGGCTTCAGGCAAAAGTCCTAGGGCGTGGTAACCCTAGGTGGAAAGTCCTGATGTCGCGAACCAGGTGAAAGACTGGACTAGCCGGGAAGCGGATGTCCAGCAGAAAGTCCGGAAGCGTCGAGTGCTGAGCAAAAGTCCAGTCGATCTGGAGGATCGCACTGGCAACAGGTAAATCTCCTGAGTGGAGTAGGTGAGGACGTGTTCCCCGTAGAGGGAACAATAGGCGTCGGGTCGACCTAGGGTTTCCGAGGGGAAACCTGAAGTCAGACCCGGACAGTTCGAATGCTGTCAAAACTTTCATTTTTATCATTCATTATGTTTCTGTGCTAACTTTGTTTTGCAGGGTACAAATGAGCAAGTTACAACTCGGATGAACAGTATCCGCCTCCATGGAGCTTGGGCGCCTCGGGTGCGAACCAGGAAAAGCCAGCGCAGAAGGTTGGAGGCGCCTTAGATGAAGTTCAAGGCGCCTTGGGTCGAAGGTTGAAGGCGCCTTGGGTAGGCTGAAGGCGCCTTGAACTGGATGAAGTTCGACCAAGTCTGTGCTGATCTCCGCGGGTGACTCGTCCTGTTTAAGGCGCCTTGAAGGGCTTCAAGGCGCCTTGAACACCCTTTATAAGGGGTCTCGAGCAGCAGCACCAGAATAACGAACTCCAAGCAATCCTTACGCTACAAGCTGCTCTAGAAACACCCAGAAGTGCTGTTACAAGTCCTCGACAACCCGGAGCTTCAGATTCTGCTACTTTATTGTTGTCGGTATAATTTGTTTTAGTTCTTTCAATTGTAATATCTTATTGTACATTTTACGAGCTTATAGTTGTTGCCCACGGAAAGCGATCAAGGATCGCGGGCCTTCGAGTAAGAGTCACCTTAGGCTCCGAACGAAGTAAAACTTCTTGTGTCCCTCTGTGATTGCATTCGTTATTTCCGCTGCGTATATTTACTTTGATAGTTTTACGATTCCGATACGATCAAAATAGCTACGAGCGCTATTCACCCCCCCTCTAGCGCGTCTCGATCCAACAATTGGTATCAGAGCGGGGTCGTCTTGAATCAGTGCAACAAATATTCAAGACAATTTTCTTTTCGTGGTTTTGTTCGGAGTCAATTAGAATTTAGCCTCATAGCTATATTCTAATTTCTTTTTACGAATCGATTTTTTGCCCGAAGTTGGTGCAACACCACTCGAGCTCGTAATTATTACTATCTTTATTTCTCTCCCGCACTACTAATCCAAGACTAAGTCTTGGAACAAGTTTTATTGTGTTTATTTTGCGAGATCGTCTTTTTTAAATGGCCCATCAAGAAGGCTACAACACTGCTCGCCCACCGATCTTCTCCGGAGATGATTTCGGAGATTGGAAGGGTCGGATGGAGGCGTATCTCCAGACTCACTTTGAAGTCTGGATGATCGTCAAAACTGGGCTTCAACTGCCAACTGACGGCGCCGGCAAGCCACTACCATACGAGAACTGGGACGCGAACCTTATCAAAAAGGTAGAAGCAAACGCAAAAGCAACGTATACACTTCAGTGTGGCTTAACGAATAAGGAGCTGAATCGCGCCGGCCAATTCTCAAGTGCCAAGGAGCTGTGGGAGAGTCTGATTGACCTACACGAAGGTATTCCTGATACGAAAATAGGTAAGCATGTTTTAATAAATAAATTATTCGAGCAGACTAATACTATTCCGGCCGAGGAAGGTGTTGCGTTATTTGCAGGAACAAGCAAGACGAAGAAAGCACTGAAGGCAACATGGTCCGAGTCATCAGATGAATCCGAACCGGACGAAGAAGAGCAAGCGAGCCTTCTAGCTCTACCAGTACTAGCGAACATTATCGACACCGAGTCTGAGTTCGAATCCGAAACGGAGAGCGAGTCAGAAATAGAGTCCGAGCGAAGCCACGAATCCGCATTCGTTTCCGAAGGACCTAACCCCACTGTAAGTGCCTTACTCGCCGAAACTCAATTAGACGATTTAAAAAATATAGTCCCTTACTTGCTAAAAAAGTTGGCTAAATCCAATGTCCGAGTTAAGTCGCTCCAAAAGGAGGTAACAACCCTTAAGGAAGCGACTGACTCGAGTTCTTTAACTGAGCCGGCTCAAATTGGAAGTTCAACTCAAGTCCAACAACTTGAGGAAGAAAATTCCAATTTGAAAGCTCAAATTAAAGAACTCAAGGACACGTTGGAACGGTTCACCTTGGGCTCCAAGAATCTCGATCTGATTCTTGGAAAACAGCGAGCCGTCTACAACAAAACTGGACTTGGATTTAAAACTAAAATAAAATACAAATCATATTTATCGCTAGTTAATAGAAATAATAGAAAAATTGTCCAAGCATGGGTGCCAAAATCCAACTTGGTTAATCAAGTTGGAACTGGTCACTATTGGGTCCCCAAAGATCAAGTCTATTATCTTGATAGACCATATCGAGGCTATGATCCAGGGGGAGCTAATAGAAAAACAATATTAAGAACATAATTCAAATTAAAATTCAATTAAAAATTTGAAATCAAATTCGAAATTCTAAATCAAAAATTCAAATTCAAAATTCAAATTTAATTTAAATTCGAAATTCTAAATTCGAAATTCTAAATCAAAAATTCAAAATTCTAAATCAAATTCGAAATTCTAAATTCGAAATTCTAAATCAAAAATTCAAATTCAAAATTCAAATTTAATTTAAATTCGAAATTCTAAATCAAAAATTCAAAATTCTAAATCAAATTCGAAATTCTAAATTCGAAATTCTAAATTCAAAAATAGATGGTGGATCCAAACTAGCTGGCACCTCCAACTGAACTACCCGACAGGGTAACTGAAGCTAATTTACCTGAAATGGGTAAAACAAGAGTAGATTATCCGGCAGGGTAATTAAGGATAGTTTAAAAAGGGCTGAGTTTAACTTTAACCACAGTACCGGTGAAGTTTTTGGATGATAGTACGTTAGGGAAACTTGGCCATCGCATGTCTAGGAAGATATGGCTTCGACCTGGTGCATTTGGCCAAGTGGAACTGACCGAAGCTACCCTTAAATGGATCCTAACTAGTTAGACCAGGGTTTAGTATTAAGTTTAATGGGTAGGACTATTTGGGAAACCTCGAAGGCATGGTTACTTTAATGAGTTCCTTGTGACTCACCATAGCCCAGAAGTTTATCCAAAGAATGCTTACTTGTTGAACCCAAAGCTAAACCTGAATCTAACACAAAGTTAAACCTTACCCCAAAATTCAACCATAATTCATCTCACAACAATTATAGGGTTCCCTGATTGACAATTTAGATCGAGTGAGATGACTAAGAAATTAAAAGTTCAAATTCAAAATTAAATTCGTAATTAATATCATGTTTTTTAATGAAATCAATTTAAAATTTATTTGAAAAATCTTTTTAAAAATCATTTCAAAATCTTTTAAAATTTATTTGTAAATTCTTTTAAAATTTATTTCAAAAATCTTTCAAAATCATTTCAAAATCATTTTAAAATCTTTCAAAATCAATTTAAAATCTTTTCAAAATCATTTTAAATTGATTTTCAAAATCATTTTAAAAATCTTTCAAAATCATTTCAAAAATCTTTCAAAATCATTTTAAAAATCTTTTCAAAATCATTTTAAAATTATTTCAAAATCTTTTAAAAATCTATTTCAAAAATCTTTCAAAATTATTTCAAAATCTTTTAAAAATCTATTTCAAAAATCTTTCAAAATTATTTCAAAATCATTTTAAAATCTATTTCAAAAATCTTTCAAAATCATTTCAAAATCATTTTAAAATTATTTCAAAATCTTTTAAAAATCTATTTCAAAAATCATTTTAAATTATTTCAAAATCTTTTAAAAATCTATTTCAAAAATCTTTCAAAATTATTTCAAAACCTTTTAAAAATCGATTTCAAAAATCTTTCAAAATTATTTCAAAATCATTTTAAAATCTATTTCAAAAATCTTTCAAAATCATTTCAAAATCATTTTAAAATTATTTCAAAATCTTTTAAAAATCTATTTCAAAAATCTTTCAAAATTATTTCAAAATCTTTTAAAAATCTATTTAAAAATTTTTTCAAAATTATTTCAAAATCAATTTAAAATCTTTTCAAAATCATTTTAAAATCTTTCAAAATCAATTTAAAATCTTTTCAAAATCAATTTAAAATCTTTTTAAAATCATTTTAAAAATCTTTTCAAAATCAATTTAAAATCATTTCAAAATCATTTAAAAAATCTTTTCAAAATCATTTTAAAATCTTTCAAAATCAATTTAAAATCTTTTCAAAATCAATTTAAAATCTTTTCAAAATCATTTTAAAAATCTTTTCAAAATCATTTTAAAATCTTTCAAAATCAATTTAAAATCTTTTCAAAATCAATTTAAAATCTTTTCAAAATCATTTTAAAATTATTTCAAAATCTTTTAAAAATCTATTTCAAAAATCATTTTAAATTATTTCAAAATCTTTTAAAAATCTATTTCAAAAATCTTTCAAAATTATTTCAAAATCATTTTAAAATCTATTTCAAAAATCTTTCAAAATCATTTCAAAATCATTTTAAAATTATTTCAAAATCTTTTAAAAATCTATTTCAAAAATCATTTTAAATTATTTCAAAATCTTTTAAAAATCTATTTCAAAAATCTTTCAAAATTATTTCAAAATCTTTTAAAAATCTATTTCAAAAATCTTTCAAAATTATTTCAAAATCATTTTAAAATCTATTTCAAAAATCTTTCAAAATCATTTCAAAATCATTTTAAAATTATTTCAAAATCTTTTAAAAATCTATTTCAAAAATCTTTCAAATTTATTTCAAAATCTTTTAAAAATCTATTTCAAAAATTTTTCAAAATTATTTCAAAATCAATTTAAAATCTTTTCAAAATCATTTTAAAATCTTTCAAAATCAATTTAAAATCTTTTCAAAATCAATTTAAAATCTTTTCAAAATCATTTTAAAAATCTTTTCAAAATCAATTTAAAATCTTTTCAAAATCATTTTAAAAATCTTTTCAAAATCATTTTAAAATCTTTCAAAATCAATTTAAAATCTTTTCAAAATCAATTTAAAATCTTTTCAAAATCATTTTAAAAATCTTTTCAAAATCATTTTAAAAATCTTTCAAAATCATTTCAAAAATCTTTCAAAATCATTTTAAAATCATTTCAAAAATCATTTTAAAATCATTTTAAAAATCTTTTCAAAATTCTTTTAAAATCTTTTCAAAATCATTTTAATCTTTTAAAATATTTGAAAAATCATTTCAAAATCATTTTCAAATTATTCAAAGTCTTTTAAAAATTTATTTCAAAAATCTTTGAAAAATCATTTCAAAATCATTTTAAACTTAATTTCAAAAATCTTTGAAAAATCATTTCTAAATCATTTTAAAATTATTTCAAAAATCTTTGAAAAATCATTTCAAAATCATTTTAAACTTAATTTCAAAAATCTTTGAAAAATCATTTCTAAATCATTTTAAAATCTTTGAAAAATCTTTCCAAAATCAGTTAAACTTTTTCAAAATATTAATCAATTAATTTCAGAATATTATTCAATTAATTTCAAAATATTAAAAGGGTTTAAAAATCTTTTCTTCTCAAATCATATTATGACTGCAAATGTTAACTCCAATTAATTTTCACTATAGTCTTCAAGTTTAATATTTACTATTTTGAAATTCAAACTTATATTTTCAATAATCTTAATTGACAAAGTTTATTTTATCTGACACTTACTCATACGCCAAACATGCCTGAAAACCTAGAATGGGTGAGATGAAAAATTCAACAAAATATAAAAGACCCATTATATTTTTGGACTCTAGGACTCTAGGACTCATTATAGGGATTCATGTTTGCATTAGTTAAGGGGGAGTGAACGGAGTCAAACTAATTATCAAGTTTCTATTGAAGAGCTTTTCAAATTTAATTAAATATCTTTTGAAAAAACTTTTCAAATAGAAATATTTAGATTTAGCATGCTTGTAATTTAGGGCTCTGATACCTAATCAAATCAAATTTAAAATTTAATTAACTTGACTCATACTTGGACTTAACGACAAACTGAATTTAACTTAACTAAACATTTAGCTACTCCCTCTTTGCTAACAAAAGACTTTAAACTAAATATCTTTCAAACTTGAGAATGTTTTTAAGCTAAAATACTTAAAACTTTAGCTACATTTTCTAACTTTTACATCTTTTCAAAATCACCCTTGAAGACTCCTTCAAAAGTCAAGTTTGCAAAAGGCTTAGCTAAGTGATTTCTATAACAATAAAAATTAAAAGCTAAGTCAATGTTTCAAAAGAAAAATTCTTATTTTTTAATTTTTATTTCACTTAGCAAAAAGTTAAACAATGAAAATTAATTATAACAAAGCTAAGTGTTATAAAAGCTATTACAAATTTTTCTAAGTATTACTAGTGTTTAAAAATTTTAGATTTTTTTAAAAAGGTGATAAATTTTCAAATCTTGTCTACTCTTATCCCTCTTTAAAAAGTTAAGCATCAAACTAACTTGCTCTTCTGAAAAATTCAAACTTCTTTCACACTGGTATATTTTGATATATGGCAAAGGGGGAGAGTAGGAAAATTCAAAAGTAGGAAAATTCAAAAAACAAAAAAGGAGGGTTTTTATTAAGGGGGAGTTTAGTATTACAAAGTTAAAAGTTTCCAGCTTAACTGTGCTTGCATTTAAAGTTTACTTACTTAAGCTTGGTTAAAACTTAATGCATCTATTTGTTATCGCATGTTTTTTCTTAACTTTGAATTTCTTGTTGCCATAATCAAAAAGGGGGAGATTGTTGGTGCGGGAAGCATCCGACGATCAAACCCGAGTTTTGACAATGGCAAAGGATTCAAAGTTAAGGGGTTTTGTGATCTGACAGCTTTGTTGAGTGTTTCATGAAAGTCCTAACTGCGGTTAGGCAGGTGAAAAACCCTAGGGGTGGTAACCCTAGGTCCTAGGGGGTGGTAACCCTAGGTGGAGAAAAGTCCTAACTGCGCTTAGGCAGGTGAAAACCCCTAGGGGGTGGTAACCCTAGGTCCTAGGGGGTGGTAACCCTAGGTGGAGAAAAGTCCTAGCTGCGGTTAGGCAAAGGGAAAAACCCTAGGGGGTGGTAACCCTAGGTCATAGGGGGTGGTAACCCTAGGTCATAGGGGGTGGTAACCCTATGCGGAAAGTCTTGGCAGGTCGATGGCTTCAGGCAAAAGTCCTAGGGGGTGGTAACCCTAGGTGGAAAGTCCTGGTGTCGCGAACCAGGTGAAAGACTGGACTAGCCGGGAAGCGGATGTCCAGCAGAAAGTCCGGAAGCGTCGAGTCCTGAGCAAAAGTCCAGTCGATCTGGAGGATCGCACTGGCAACAGGTAAATCTCCTGAGTGGAGTAGGTGAGGACGTGTTCCCCGTAGAGGGAACAATAGGCGTCGGGTCGACCTAGGGTTTCCGAGGGGAAACCTGAAGTCAGACCCGGACAGTTCGAATGCTGTCAAAACTTTCATTATTATCATTCATTATGTTTCTGTGCTAACTTTGTTTTGCAGGGTATGTGTTTGGGACTAACACATTTTGCAGGAACAAAGGAGCAAGTTACAACTCGGATGAACAGTGTCCGAGGCGTCTCCATGGAGCTTGGAGGCGCCTCGGGTGCGAACCAGGAAAAGCCAGCGCAGAAGGTTGGAGGCGCCTTAGATGAAGTTGAAGGCGCCTTGGGTCGAAGGTTGAAGGCGCCTTGAACTGGATGAAGTTCGACCAAGTCTGTGCTGATCTCCGCAGGTGACTCGGCCTGTTTAAGGCGCCTTGAAGGGCTTCAAGGCGCCTTGAACACCCTTTATAAGGGGTCTCAAGCAGCAGCACCAGAATAACGAACTCCAAGCAATCCTTACGCTACAAGCTGCTCTAGAAACACCCAGAAGTGCTGTTACAAGTCCCCGACAACCCGGAGCTTCAGATTCTGCTACTTTATTGTTGTCGGTATAATTTGTTTTAGTTCTTTCAATTGTAATATCTTATTGTACATTTTACGAGCTTATAGTTGTTGCCCACGGAAAGCGATCAAGGATCGCGGGCCTTCGAGTAGGAGTCGCCTTAGGCTCCGTACAATGTAAAACTTCTTGTGTCCCTCTGTGATTGCATTCGTTATTTCCGCTGCGTATATTTACTTTGATAGTTTTACGATTCCGATACGATCAAAATAGCCACGAGCGTTATTCACCCTCCCTCTAGCGCGTCTCGATCCAACAGTTTTTGATGTTGGAGGAGTAACCCGTGGGAACCTTAATTCCGAACAATGAATTACAAAGTCTTCTTTTCTCATCCTTGCTTAATGTATAACATGCTGGGGGCAAAAATGTCCTTTTCTCCCCTTTTTGTGGTGCTAATTCTCCCCTAATTTTCATATCCACTAGTTCGTTTCTTGCTGCAATTCCATCTTTTGTCTTTCCTGGCATATCAAGTAATGTACCAATCAAACTTTCGCAAACGTTTTTCTCTATATGCATCACATCAAGAACATGTCGAACATGCAGATCTTTCCAATACTCAAGTTCAAAGAATATCGATTTGTTTTTCCTGCAGGAATTATCATCATTTTCCTTTGATTGAAGATTTGCTCTCATTTTTCCCCATCGGCATGTAATTCCTTCTACTTTTTTTAAAACTTCATCGCCGCTTAGTGGTTTTGGGGCCATAGTAAAGTCTTGTGTCCCATTAAATGCCTTCTTTTGACTTCGATAAGGATGATCTCTACGAAGAAATCGTCTATGACCTATAAATGAAATTTTTTTACTATGCTTCAACCTTTTTGCACAAGTTTTCTCACCACAGATAGGGCATGCTTGATATCCTTTTACAGTGCATCCTGCCAGGTTTCCATATGCCGGAAAATCATTAATTGTCCACAATAGGACAGCTCTAAGCAAGAATCTTTATTCTCGATGTGCATCATATGCTTCAACACGAACTTCCCATAATTCTTTTAATTCGTCAATCAAAGGCGCCAAGTACACGTCAATGTCATTTCTTGGCTGTTTAGGACCAGAAATCAACAACGTGAGCATCATATATTTTCTCTTCATACATAACCATGGAGGAAGGTTATAGGTGATCATTATAACTGGCCAACAACTATATGTAGAACTCATCAAACTATGAGGATTGATCCCATCAGCTGCTATGGCCAATCTTAGATTTCTTGTCTCAGAAGCAAAATCTGGCCAATTATGATCCACAAGTCTCCAACAAGGTGCATCAGCTGGATGTCGCATATAGGCATCACATACTCTTTTATTAGCATGCCAAGTTAACTCCTTAGATATTTCCTTGCTCCGAAACATTCTTTGGAATCTAGGAATAGGAGGAAAGTACCATAAAATTTTTTCAAGGACTCGTTCAATTATCCTAGAATTCTTGGCCAACTTCCACCTTGACAACCCACAAGTAGGACAATCGGTAAAATCCTCATACTCCTTCCAGTATAAGACACAATCATTAGGGCAAGCATGTATTTTCTTATAAGTCATCCCCATTGCACATAAGCTTTTCTTTGCATCATATAAAGATAAAGGCAATTCATTGTCAACGGGAAGCATTTCTCCAAACAAGACAAGTAGTTCGGTAAAACTATTATCACTCCAGCTGTATTTCGCTTTGAAGTTATATAATTGTACAATTGCAGATAACTTTGTAAATTTAGTACACCCAGTATACAGGGGTTTCTCAGCATCCTCAAGTAATTTTATAAATTGATCTGGATTCTCTGAACTTTCATATGCAGCGTGTACCATATCTACAGGTTTATCAGCAAAATAGTTTTCACTTTCTCCAGCTGCATCATTCTCATTCTTTAAATCTCCTAATACAGATTCTTCCCCATGCCATATCCATTTTTTGTATGTTAAGTCTATACCATTATAGTACACATGTGCCCTTATGCTGTTAATATTAGATTGCCACATTTCGTACAAGGACAAGGTATACTAGTAGGATTAGTAGCATGTTGCAGTGCAAATTGCAAGAAAGATTCTAGTCCAAGTTCAAACTCATGTGATAATCTATCCTTTGCCATCCATGCCTTGTCCATTTTGTTGTACTAATGAATCTAAAATCAATCAAAAATATCAAGACAATTACAACAATGAGCCATATTACATACTATTTCATATTTTCAAATTCAACAATTAACTTAGTATGACAAACAAAATTTGCACTTCATAATTATACCAATAAATAAACTATGAGTCATTCATGAATCATCACCTAAACCCTAAACCGTATTAGGAATTATTTGATGGATTCAGAAATTCACAAAATCATAATTAACTTGTTCATGAATCGATTTAACAAGAAGGTCAAAAGAAAATACTCACTTAATGATCAAAGCCTTTAAGTTGTATATGTAGCGCGTCTAATAAGCCCAACACACAAATCCTATATAAACAACAACAACAAAAGAGGTAAATTTCTAAACCAGAAACCATGACATATCAGTGAAAAGAATTAGCATAGACATAAAAGAAACTTGATAGTTCAAGGATTACATAAAACCAACTTAGCAACAGGAACTAACAACTCCTCAATCTATCAAACAAAAATGATAAAATCAACTCAAGGTAGTGTTTGAGGAAATTCATCAAACACATTGCATGCATCAATCAATTAATACTTGCAAACAAGAGATCAAGAAGATGAAACTGTCGAAGATGAGGAAGAACTTCAGTAGCGACGATATATAAAGGAAAAATTACTGGAATGTGAAGAAGGACTCCAGCGGTGGCAGTGAATGCTGGACCAGAGATGGATGAAGTAAAAACTACCGGAATGCGAAGAAGGCCTCCTCTTCTCACCCAAAGGGAGGAGTTGGAGGAGATGCGGTGTGGTTGGACGGAGAAGAAAGGGTTGTTGGTCGCTACTCGGAAAACCCAATGGCTCCACTGTACAAAAATTTTGTACGTGATCTGAACCTTTCCTAGCTACCATGTGTTCTTTTAAGTTAAACTTGTATCTCCTGCGGAACTTAACACGTTTGATTCCAAGTTTAACTTATATGTTCTTTTAGGTTTAGATTTGGATCTCCTGCGGAACTTAACACGTTTGATCCAAATCACCTAGGTTATAAATTCAATTAAATATTAGTTTCCAAAATTGGCTTCCAGTACTGCATGGCGAGGTACTTAGCCTTCTTGGATATGGGAGCAACCACCACCGACTAGACAAAGCCTTTTAAGGAAAGTTAATATTAAATTTCCTTATATAACTCTAGGTTAACCAAAAGGAACAATCAAATCACAAGGAAAAAAGAAAAAGAACACAACATCGAAATTAAATTCGAAAAACAAGAATCGAATGCCTCTTGTATTTGATATTTATACAAAGAAAAATTAACTAGTATGATGCGGAAATTAAATACTAGTTATACCTCTTCCTTGTATGCTAAAAACCTCGAGAACTTCTGTCGTATCCCTCGCCTCCTCTTGGACGTCGTGTGGGCGACGATCCTCCAAGACAAACACCACCCGGAAAGCTTCTCCTCCTTCTCTAGAATTCGGCCACCACCACCACAAAGGAGCAAAAGAGAGCAAAGGGAAGAGAGGGAGAGGGGCCGGCCACTTGATGATCTCCAACAATACAATATCAATTGTTATATTATTCAAGGCCTCCCCTTCCCCCCTTTTTATATTAGTTTCCCAATGGAAATTTATCGAAAGAGTTTTATAAAAAATTAGACTCATTCCTATTTCCTTTTTTTTTCTTTTTCTTTCCTTTTAATTAATCAATCCTAGATTGATTTATTAATTTAACAACTATTTGTTGATGTTTAATTATTTGACCGGCCCCTTGCTTGGGCACCAAGCAAGATGGCCGACCACTTATTAAAAGGGAAAGAAAGAAAATTTTTTTATAAAATTTTAAAAGAAGAAAACTTCTAATAAAATTTTACAAACTCTTTTTTTTTTTCTAATGTGGATATTAAAAGGAAAGTTTTAAAATTTAAAACATCTCTAATAATATTTATTTTTAAAAGAAAGTTTTATAAATTTTACAACTCTCTTTTAAAACCTTGTGGCCTAATTTAAATTAGGAAAATTTTATAAATTTTTAAAATATCTCTTTTTACAAATTGTAAATATCTGAGGAAATTTAAAAATTCAAAACAACCTTCCTAATTTAAATATTGCGGCCGACCCCCTTGCCCAAGGCAAGGGTCGGCCATTTCTAGAGAATATGTGGCCGGCCATTGCTTGGTCACCAAGCAATGAACCGGCCCCTTCTTGGACACCAAGATAGGCTTTTCTTTCGATGGACTTGAGGTTTTATTGAGGCTACAACAGGGACCTAGAGGAGAAATTGGTTTTGGCCTTCCGATGAGCTTGAGTATCCCGTGCTCGCCCCGAACACACAACTCAAGTTCATCGATAATAACTCATTCCACTAGAGAGTTATTACCGCACTACCGCACTAATCCCAAATTACTTTATAGGCTCCTTCTTATCATGAGTGTGTTAGTCTCCCTGTGTTTAAGATTATGAATGTCCACTAATTAAGTGAGTTACAGACAACTCATTTAATTAATATCTAGGTCCAATAGTAGTACCACTCAACTTTATTGTCATGTTGGACTAGGTCTACCTACAGGGTTTAACATGACAATCCTTATGAGCTCCTCTTGGGGACATTTTCAACCTAGATAACTAGGACACAGATTCCTTCTATAATCAACAACACATACTATAAGTAATATCATTTCCCAACTTATCGGGCATATTGATTTATCGAGCTAAACCTCACCCTTTGATAAGTCAAAGAAATAAATATTAAATATACATGCTTGTTATTATATTAGGATTAAGAGCACACACTTCCATAATAACTAAGGTCAAGTTCTTTTACTAAGTCAGTACAAAAAGAACTTACCTAAATGATCCTACTCAATACACTTAAAGTGTGTCAGTGTAATTTATTAGTCAAGATAAACTAATACTTAATTACACTACGTCTGTTCTGATGGTTTAGTCCTTTCCATCTTAGTCGTGAGCAACTATTTATAATTTATAGAAAACCGACAACATGATCTTCTAAGTGTGACTCCACACTCCATGTTATCTACTATATAAATTAATTGAATAATTACATTTATCAAATAAATGTAAACATTTGACCAATGTGATTCTTTATTTCAAAATAAATGTGTACAAAAGCTAAAATTTTAAGTATACACTCCAACAATCTCCCACTTATACTAAAAGTCTAAGCTGCCATATCTGTTGCCATACATCTTATTCTCATCCCCTCCACATGCCGATCAAAAGCTTTCGCCGGAAGGGCCTTAGTGAAAGGATCTGCTAGGTTATCTGCTGATGCTATCTTGGCGACGACAACTTCTCCTCGCTTGACGATGTCTCGTATCAGGTGGTACTTGTGCTCTATATGTTTACTTGCCTTATGGGCTCGTGGTTCCTTCGAGTTTGCAACTGCACTGCTATTATCACAATATATTGTGATGATTTTGGGCAAACCAGGAATCACATCTAAGTCCATTAGAAAGTTCCTGAGCCATACTGCTTCTTTAGCTGCCTCAGAGACTGCTACATACTCAGCTTCCATGGTTGAGTCCTGAAACGCATTTCTGCTTAACACTCCTCCATGCAATGGCTCCACCTCCTAAAGTAAACACATAGCCTGATGTAGACTTACTGTTGTCCCTATCTGATTGGAAATCTGAATCCGTGTAACCCACAGGGAGCAAATCGTCTGCTTGGTAAACTAGCATATAATCTCTAGTCCTTCTCAGGTACTTTAATATATGCTTTACCGCAGTCAAATGTCCTCGTCTAGGGTTACTCTGATATCTGCTAATCATGCCCACAGCAAAACAGATATCAAGTCTCGTACATAGCATTGCATACATTAGGCTTCCTACAGCCGAAGCATAAGGATCTGCTTTCATGTCCTCTATCTCCTTTGATGTCTTCGGAGACATCTCTTTAGATAGAGCTACTCCATGCCTAAAAGGTAAGAAATCTTTCTTGGAATCCTGCATGCTAAAACGAGCAAGGATTGTATCTATATATGAAGCTTGGGACAGACACAACATTCTTTTCTTGCGATCTCTTATAACTTTGATCCCAAGGATGTGTGCACATTCTCCTAAGTCCTTTATATCAAATTGTTTGGACAACCATACCCTTATGTCCGATAATACCTTGACATTGTTGCCAATTAACAAAATATCATCTACGTATAGTACAAGAAATACCACCATGTTTCCATTACACTTCTTGTATACACAAGACTCATCCGAACACTGAATAAATCCATATGACTGGATTACTTCATTAAACCGGATGTTCCAAGACCTTGAAGCTTGCTTCAGTCCATAAATGGACCGATTGAGCTTGCACACTAGATGCTCTTTGCCTTTTTCAATGAACCATTCTGGTTGCTTCATATGGATGTTCTCTTCAAGACTTCCATTAAGGAAAGCTGTCTTGACATCCATTTGCCAAATCTCATAATCCATATGAGTAGCAATGGATAAGAGTATCCGGATAGACTTAAGCATGGCTACCGGTGAAAAGGTCTCCTCATAATCGATTCCCTCTTTCTGAGTGTACCCTTTCACAACAAGCCTAGCTTTGAAGGTTTCTACCTTCCCGTCTGTCCCTCTTTTCCTTTTGTAGATCCACTTGCATCCAACGGCTTTTACACCATCAGGTGGTTCTACAAGCTCCTAGACCTTATTAGAGTACATAGACTATATTTCAGAATTCATTGCCTTTTGCCAAGATGTTGCATCTATATCTTGGAGTGCTTCGTCATATGTTCGGGGATCAGGTTCATGTTTACCCGGGATCAAGTCCGAAGACTCTCCCAAAAACATGAATCTATCAGGCTACCTTACAATCCTCCCACTACGACGAGGCACTGTCTATGGTTGTGTATCATGTGTGACACGTGTTGCAGTATCTTGTGGTACTTCATCTTGTACTGTTGGTACTGAAGTAGATGTGTCCTCTCTAAGTTCTTCTAGAACAATTTTACTACTGGGCTTGTGATCCATTATATAGTCTTCTTCTAAAAACTGGGCATTGGTGCTAACAATGACCTTCTGGTCTTTAGGACTATAAAATAAACCACCTTTCGTTCCTCTGGGATACCCCACAAACACGCGAACTTCTGTACGAGATTCTAACTTATCAGCATCTGGTTTCAGCACATGTGCTGGACTACCCCAAATCCGAAAATGTCTTAGACTGGGCTTTCACCCATTCCACAATTCTGTGGGAGTAGAAGAAACTGATTTAGAAGGTACTAAGTTCAGAATGTACACTGCCGTTTCCAGAGAGTATCCCCAAAATGAATTTGGTAATTTTGAATAACTCATCATCGATCTAACCATCTCCATAAGAGTCCTATTCCTTCGTTCTGCCACACCATTTTGTTGGGGTGTACCAGGTGCGGATAATTGGGTTTGAATCCCGACCTCTGATAAGTAATTCCTAAACTTTCCTAAGAGGTATTCGCCACCATGATCAGACCGTAGTGTCTTGATACTTTTACCTAGACGTTTCTCCACATCAGCCTTGTACTCTTTGAACTTATCAAAGCACTCAGACTTGCGGCGCATTAGGTAAATGTATCCATATCTTGAATAATCGTCTGTAAAACAAACAAAATATTCAAAACCACCTCTTGCCTGGACAGACATAGGACCACACAAATCAGAATGAACCAATTCTAACACTTCTTTGGCTCTATACCCCTTGGCCTTAAAAGGCCTCTTGGTCATTTTACCTTCCAAGCAAGATTCACAAGTTGGAAAATTTTTCAACTCTAATGAACCCAAGAGTCCATCGGCTATAAGCCTCTGAATCCTACTTAAGTTAATATGACCAAGTCTTAGATGTCAAAGATATGCTTGGTTCATTTCCGAAGGTTCTTTTCTCTTATTTGAGTTAGAAGATGTGTTATTAATTTCCATATTATGCTTTGTGGGAGAAATTGGATTTAAAGTATACAAATTGCCAACTAATGCACCAGAACAGATAATCACTTTATTTCTCTTAATAACTACATCGTTACTAAAGGAAACTGAATATCCATCCAAAAACAGTTTAGAAACTGAAATTAAATTCTTTCTAAAACTGGGTACATAAAGACAATTTCTTAAAACCAAATTTCTATTCCTATTAAAAGATAAGTAGACATCTCCCACTGCAACAGCCGCCACCTTAGTAGCATTGCCCATGTAGACGGTAATCTCTCCTTCAGATAGTCGTCGGGTTTCCTGGAACCCCTGCAAGGAATTGCAGACATGATCAGTGGCTCCCGTATCTACACACCAGGTGCTGGTAGATAACACCGCTAAACATGTTTCAACAACTAGAGTATGAGATATACCTTTATTGTTCTGTTTCCTACGAGGACAGTCCGCCTTCCAATGTCCAGTCTGCTTGCAAATAAAGCACTTGCCCTTCGGCTTCTTTATTCCAGCTTTTTGTCCTGCACCTTGAGGTTTATTCACCTTCTTTGCTGAGCCATTTTGTTTCTTCTTCTTCTTGCCTTTCGGCTTAGAAGTAGAACCATTTTTAGCATAGTGAATTTGAGAATGTTGGCGAAACAACCCTTCGGCTGCCTAAAGTTCTGTCAGAAGTTCCGCCAATGAATACATCCTTTTATTCATATTATAGTTCAGGCGAAAATGCTCAAAACTTCTGGGCAGCGTTTGGAGGATGATATCGACCTGGGTTTCCCCATCAATTTCCCCTCCAAGAACTTGTATTTCGTTTAAGTAAGCCATCATCTTGAGAATATGATCCCTCACGGGAGTCCCCTCAGTCATGGTGGTTGTCATCAGTTTTCTCATTGCCTCTTGCCTAGCAGCCCGATTCTGATGTCCGAAGAGTTCCTTGAGATTGTTCATTATATCATAAGCTGTTGGTAAGTCTTGAGGCTGATGTTGCAATACATTTGACATCGAAGCCAAGATGTAACACCGCGCCATCTCATCAACTTTTACCCATTTACTATGATACTGAATCTCCTCTGGGGTAGAATCATTGCTAGGTGTTTCTAGGCATTCCTCTGACAGTACAAACTTATAGCCCTCAGCAGTAAGAACAATGTCCAAGTTCCTTTTCCAATCTATGTAGTTAAGACCAGTAAGTCTGTTCTCTTTTAGTATGATGGCCAGTGGGTTGAAAGTCATCCTAAGAATCACAAATAACTTTTGGTCAGAACTCTAAATTTAGAATAATATTGATTCCTCAAACAATACTATTTTAAATTAACCAACACCTCAAAACACCGTGAATTTTGTATGCCACGATAGTGTGGACGTATACAAATTCAACATTTGTAAAAGGAGGGTTTTACCCATTAATTTTATTATCTTGCCAACCTAACTTTTTGACAAATAAAATTAATAGTTGGTTTACTTTTGTCACATGAATAATAGTAGTGACTCCGATGGGGAGGATACTATTAGACGTGCCTAAGTGTGTACCATTACTTGACACTAAGTCCATTAATAAGATTGTGACCCTTCCGATGGGGAAAATCACACGCTCTTAATTAACTTCCTATAGTCATCCTAAGAATGGAAGTTTAATCTAGTGATCCGCAAACAAGCTCATCCGATATGGAGGAAGGCACTCAGAGCCAACGCGCAAGCTTGTTGCATCACTTATAAACCAGTAATGGAGACCGTGGAATTTATTTAAAAATAAATCCCTCTCCCACTTAGTTATTTAAAGTGAGGAATTTTGACTATGCTAGCCTACTAAACATGCATACTAACAAGCACACACAGTCACAGCATAAAAAGCAATAAATAGAAAAACTAATTTTCAACTATTATGACTTTTATCTATTGCTGTCCTCCGTGTGTCGCCAACCCTAGCTGCTGCCATCTTTGGCCACTGCCACCGGGTCTAGTTGTCGCATCCATCTTGCCCCTTATTCCGCTGCGTCTCTGGTCCTCAAAAAGGTTCCACGCTTTGCAAGATTCGATCCGTGACATAAATATAATTTTACATTTTTTGATCCTATATTCCTCGAAGGAATGTACATGTGAACTAGATCGAACATAAAATAAAAATTTACATCCATCGATCCTATATTCCATAAACGGAATGTACATGTAACTAGATCAAAAAATAAAATCCTAATAAAACTAAATACAACTCCTGCTGTATTTTATAATACAATCATGCACACATAATAAATGCCCTTGACATGTCCAAGGGTCCAATTACACACATAAAAACTATAAGCCATAATAGTTGGATCCTGCATCCACAAAGTTAGCACATCCTACTATTAACCTGCCTAAATTATGTATCACATGTGCATAATTAAACTAATACCAAATACAGAGAGGCAAAATCTCGCTCTGATACAACTTGTTGGTCGCTACTCGGAAAACCCAATGGCTCCACTGTACAAAAATTTTGTACGTGATCTGAACCTTTCCTAGCTACCATGTGTTCTTTTAAGTTAAACTTGTATCTCCTGCGGAACTTAACACGTTTGATTCCAAGTTTAACTTATATGTTCTTTTAGGTTTAGATTTGGATCTCCTGCGGAACTTAACACGTTTGATCCAAATCACCTAGGTTATAAATTCAATTAAATATTAGTTTCCAAAATTGGCTTCCAGTACTGCATGGAGAGGCACTTGGCCTTCTTGGATATGGGAGCAACCACCACCGACTAGACAAAGCCTTTTAAGGAAAGTTAATATTTAATTTCCTTATATAACTCTAGGTTAACCAAAAGAACAATCAAATCACAAGGAAAAAGGAAAAAGATCACAACATCGAAATTAAATTCGAAAAACAAGAATCGAATGCCTCTTGTATTTGATATTTATACAAAGAAAAATTAACTAGTATGATGCGGAAATTAAATACTAGTTATACCTCTTCCTTGTATGCTAAAAACCTCGAGATCTTCTGCCGTATCCCTCGCCTCCTCTTGGACGTTGTGTGGGTGACGATCCTCCAAGACGAACACCACCCGGAAAGCTTCTCCTCCTTCTCTAGAATTCAGCCACCACCATCACAAAGGAGCAAAAGAGAGCAAAGGGAAGAGAGGGAGAGGAGCCGGCCACTTGATGATCTCCAACAACACAATATCAATTGTTATATTATTCAAGGCCTACCCTTCCCCTCTTTTTATATTAGTTTCCCAACGGAAAATTATGGAAAGAGTTTTATAAAAAATTAGACTCATTCCTATTTCCTTTTTTTCTTTTTCTTTCCTTTTAATTAATTAATCCTAGATTGATTTATTAATTAAATAACTATTTGTTGATGTTTAATTATTTGACTGGCCCCTTGCTTGGGCACCAAGCAAGGTGGCCGGCCACTTATTAAAAGGGAAAGAAAGAAAAAAAATTTATAAAATTTTAAAAGAAGAAAACTTCTAATAAAATTTTATAAACTCTCTCTTTTTTTCTAATGTGGATATTAAAAGGAAAGTTTTAAAATTTAAAACCAAGTTTTAAAATTTAAAACCAAGTTTTAAAATTTAAAACATCTCTAATAATATTTCTTTTTAAAAGAAAGTTTTATAAATTTTACAACTCTCTTTTAAAACCTTGTGGCCTAATTTAAATTAGGAAAATTTTATAAATTTTTAAAATATCTCTTTTTACAAATTGTAAATATCTGAGGAAATTTAAAAATTCAAAAACAACCTTCCTAATTTAAATATTACGGCCGACCCCCTTGCCCAAGGCAAGGGCCGACCATTTCTAGAGAATATGTGGTCGGCCATTGCTTGGTCACCAAGCAATGAACCGGCCCCTTCTTGGACACCAAGATAGGCTTTTCTTTGGATGGACTTGAGGCTTTATTGAGGCTACAACAGGGACCTAGAGGAGAAATTGATTTTGGCCTTCCGATGAGCTTGAGTATCCCGTGCTCACCCCGAACACACAACTCAAGTTCATCGATAATAACTCATTCCACTAGAGAGTTATTACCGCACTACCGCACCAATCACAAATTACTTTATGGGCTCCTTCTTATCATGAGTGTGTTAGTCTCCCTGTGTTTAAGATTACGAATGCCCACAAATTATGTGAGTTACTGACAACTCATTTAATTAATATCTAGCTCCAAGAGTAGTACAACTCAACTTTATTGTAATGTTGGACTAGGTCCACCTGCAGGGTTTAACATGGCAATCCTTATGAGCTTCTCTTGGGGACATTCTCAACCTAGATAACTAGGACACAGATTCCTTCTATAATCAACAACACATACTATAAGTAATATCATTTCCCAACTTATCGGGCATATTGATTTATCGAGCTAAACCTCACTCTTTGATAAGTCAAAGAAATAAATATTAAATATACATGCTTGTTATTATATTAGGATTAAGAGCACACACTTCCATAATAACTAAGGTCTAGTTCTTTTACTAAGTCAGTACAAAAAGAACTTACCTAAATGATCCTACTCAATACACTTAAAGCGTGTCAGTGTAATTTATTAGTCAAGATAAACTAATACTTAATTACACTACGTCTGTTCTGATGGTTTGGTCCTTTCCATCTTAGTCGTGAGCAACTGTTTATAATTTATAGAGAACCGACAACATGATCTTCTAAGTGTGACTCCACACTCCATGTTATCTACTATATAAATTAATTGAACAATTACATTTATCAAATAAATGTAAACATTTGACCAATGTGATTCTTTATTTCAAAATAAATGTGTACAAAAGCTAAACTTTTAAGTATACACTCCAACATGGGTGTCATGTCTTGATCTTGATTGGTAGTGGAAGGGTCGTCGATCTAGGAAGGGGAAGAGGGAGATGAGGTTGAGAGAGATGGTCTGAGGTTTAGGTTTAGGTTTAGGTTTAGGCTGAGAGAGATGGTCGGAGGAAGGGGCGCGATATAGGTTTAGGTTTGGAGGGAACTTCACAATGTTACAAATTTTGGCTGGTGGGAAAACTAAAATATTTTATTTTGGTTCATTAACATCGGGTTTTAAAAATCGCTGTTAAAATTGGTGTCTATTAATGAAAAAAGGTGCTCATAGACATCGCTTAAAAAACCGATGTCTATGAGCGAAAATCTGCGCTCATAGACACCGGTTTTTGGAAAAACTGGTGTAAAATACTCAAAGACATCGATTTTTGCTTAAAACCGTTGTTGTTCCACCGATGTCTATAAGGGTTTTTGTTGTAGTGAATTGAGGGGGAAAATAGTGAAGAAAAAATTTTGGCAAATGAAGAGAGTATCAAGAGTGAAGATAGAGTATCAAGATTTTAGGATAGCCATCAAATTGAAGAGATTAGCTTGATATTTGGAATTGGTATTGACAAATGGTATTCATCTCTTTTTACATCAAATTGGTCAACTCATCAAGTATATTCCTCCAATACTCTCATCTTCTCACTTTCTTCATTGAATTCTTTTCTTTTGCCTATTTCATCCACTTAAATTGTTTTTCTTGCTTCCATTTCAATTCTTGATGATAAAATCCTTTTGATTCATGTATGCTATGTTTTATAGTGGTGGAGAATTAGAAATTAAGCAAGCTTATGGTAGTGAAATGTTGTGAGTTGCATTGAGTGAGCTCCACTTATACATGTTTGAGTGTAAGGGATAGAATAGGTAAAAACCTTGTGAGATTGCAACTTGCTTAATTTTTCAATTGGATTGAAACTACCATACCTACTGATTATTGTTTGGATTGTATTCAGGATTGTTTGTGATCTTTAGATGGTCTTAGTTAAATTCCTTTTACTATCTTCTAAGTATTGCTAGGGAATTTTTTGTGGAGATGATTTTTAGGTTTTCTTTACTTTCATGGGACGTTCAGGACTAAGTGTGGGGGATTTGATAACCATGATTTTACTGTATTATTTTGATTCATATATGCATGGTTTGATATTATGTTCATAGATAAAACCTATATTTGCATCACATTTCATGCATTGTCTTATTCTTGGACTTAATTGTAAATTATCTTATTTTTGTTGTTATTTGATGCTAATATTTGATTCTTATATTGTAGGCATCAAAGGATCTTGGATTTGGATCAATTCTAACCGAATTTGTGCTCGAATCAGAGTTCAAACGAGAAGATCAAGCTGCGGAGCATTATGGATCGTTCATCAAAGATCGGAGGGATCTGAGCCATTCATTGAAGATCTGGTCCATCCGACCTAAGGGAGAGTAGATCCAGACCCTAGAGTAAGATTAGGACCTTCGGATCGGAGTTAAAGTGACTTTTCACCGTTGATCAAGATCTAAATTGCTCCCAATTGTCCGTTCAGATCTGGATCTGATTTAAAACAGAAGCTACAGTAGCTTCGTTGGCGTCGATCTCCTCCGCACTACTTCACATCCTGCGGTGAGCTTTTTCTGAGATTCTAACCCCGTTTCTTCTCCGATCAATCTCTCAAGCTTCGACATCAGTGAGAGAGCTTCATGACAGTTAGTTCCCGATCATCTGGAGCCATCGACGGGCGTTTCGTTCGGCGGAATTCGACTCTCGGTAATCCCTTGTTCTCCTCAGATTCGGTGGAGTTCCTCCAATCTGTGAGTCCATCTTCCATCAACAACATCTGGCGGCATTCCTCCGGTGTTGATGAGCTTCATATGATGATTATCCACAATCCATAGCTCCCATCCAGATTTCGAGATTTGGATTTCCAGATTTCAGGCCGAGTTTAGGTTTTGGGATGTTTCCAGCTTACCGGAGGTGTTCCGCCGGTATTGATGAGCAAACCTGGAACTGAGGAACAGTTGAGACTCTTCACTGATGACCGGAGTTGGGTGTTCTCGTCTCTGGCCTCTTGTGTGACGGCAAGAGTGTGAAGTTTGGTTAGATTGGTTGTGAGAATGGAACGATTAACATTTTATTTCATTTTATTACTGTTTTAGAAGTTAGAACATATTTCACTTATGTTATTTTGTTATCAAGTAATTTAGCATTTCATTACCTTGTTGAAGCTTAATTTGTGTTTAATTTGTGTTTGGTTAATTGTTAGGTTGATAAGTTTAAGTTATGGGTTAAATTGATGCTTTAGATCAGATTTATCTTATGTCTTGTTATTTTATTCTATGCTTAAGATTAGATTTAATTGTGTCTTGTTATTTTATTTTTTTGTATAGTTGTGTTGATGATGAAACTCATGGCGTAGTGTGACAATGTGTTGTGGATTAATCATTGGCACCTAGTTAGGTTTCATTTATGCATTAGATTAGCTTCTTAATTGCTGTGCTTTTCATTTGTTAGATTTAGATTCAAAGCTTAAACCCCCCATTTATATATTAAAATACCAAAAATAGGAATAACATACGATCCTAAGATAACCATCCTACCGTTAGTTCCTCGAGAGATTCGATCCCGGGCTCGTTATTACAACATCATTGTGTAGTTAAGGGGTTCATGGTTATAAATTGTTAATTTGATTTGCGGGTGTAACAGACTGCGTGCATCAGTAGGATAACCCCACGATATATTGGGTCTTTCCAAATCTTGGAGAGGATTGGAGTGGTAGCTTACCGTCTGGCGCTACCACCGTCTCTAGCAGACGTTCACTATGTATTTCATGTATCCATGTTGAGGAGATATGTAGCCGACCTAGCACATGTTTTGACAGAGATACCAATTCCCATTCAGCCAGATGTTACCTATGAGGAGGGTCCGATACGGATTCAGGACCACAAAAAGCGTCAGTTGCCGAATAAGACTATCCAGCTTGTTAAAGTCGGATGACAGTATCATTCTGACGAGGAGGCTACTTGGGAGCTTGAGAATATGATCCGAGCTCGATACCCCCATCTTTTTACTTGATGTTGTGGTTAGGTTTCTGTTAAGCATTTATACTGGTTACCTATTGCTAGTTTTTACTGATGATAAATAACGAAATTTGGGGATCAAATTTTTATTAGTGGGGGAGAATATAAAATACCGTAACTAATTAAATAATAAATTTTTATGGACGAATAACATTAATAGGATTTTTAGGAATTTTTAGAAATTTCTTGGGGATTTTTCGGAGCTCGTATGACGAGTTTGCGGGGATAAATTAATAGGTTTAGAAGAGCTTGTTTGGAATACCCAATTAAGGTAGGAATTGATTAAGGAATAACTTATGCTTTAATTTAATCAAAACCTAAGTTTTCCTTTTTATTTTTCTTTCCTTAATTTTTCTTTCCTTGTCTTCCCTTTCTCTTCTTATTTCTACCCGACGTTCCCCTCTCCCTCTCCGCCATTTTCTTTTCTTTTCCCTTTCTCCTACCCGACGCAGACCACATCTCCTTCTCTTCATCTTCTCCGCAATTCTTCTTCTCCACCTCCACTGCGGCCGACGATGAGAGCCAACCAAGGGTTGCCTTCTCTCTGCCCTAGTTCCTCCCACGTCGCATCTCCTTTTCTTCCTCTCTTCCGCTCGAGCGACGTTGCCGTCATTGTGCTCTAGCCCCTGAGCCACACCGCTTGATCTTCTCCTCTCCCCTGTGATTTCTCAATCTCCTTCCTTGTCACGCCCCAGGTAGTCCCTGTCCGAAGAAATTTCGACAGCATCTCCCCTGTACGGCGGACAATATGAAACTCAGTATACATATATCTCTATACCTCGGCCACACACGGCCGGAATAATACAGACAAATAGTAAAACAATCCACGCAGTTTATATCAACATTCCACACAGATATAATATATGATCAATCCACGCAGTTTAATAAGGAAAGACGATATAGAACCCCGAAGATATATGTAAACAGCCTACTCCACTAAAACGAAGAAAACAAATCCACGAAGTAAGGAAAATACAACCGCAGCGGAAAACAAAGGTAGCAAACCCAAATGTTCAATGTAAAGTCCACAATACTAACCCACAATACAAGTATATAAGATGCAAAAGCAAAATATAATCCGACAAAGAAAATCCTCGCGATAATGGGGCTAGCGACTGGAATATCTCCCGACGACCTCAACCTGAAAAATAGTAACAACGGGGTGAGTTCAAAGAACTCAGCAGGTAATCCAATAGATATGTACAGCAACATATAACTACCAGTAATATCCTAAGGTACAGTCTCCTAAACCATAGGACCTACAGTACAGTCTCCTAACAATATAACAGGTATGCATAGCTGAATAAACTGTAATGAGTAACCAGAAGCATGTAATACAGTTTACAGCAAGAATAATAAGAAATGCATAACTGAAATAAACTGTACTCACCTGCGAGGCTTGGGCGAATGACTGTGGACATACACAGATAAAGATAGTCAGAACAAATACGCATGTATCCTGTATGCATGTCAATCATATGCAGTCACCCAAGTGCATCATCCAATATGCAACAATCACAATAAATGCAATCTGTGCATATGATGCAATATGACATGGTCACCCCTGACGCCAGTCTGTATCTCACACACAATGGTGAGACCGCGTGGGTAGGGCTGTGACACCGTGCACTCTGCCGTCACTACCCCTGAAGAGTGACCGAGTGGACGGGATGCTGTCGGAGTACACCTATCCTCCTACCTCAAACATAGTGAGGGAGCGTAATGCTCTCAACTCCCGGTACGCGATGACGGGGAGGGATCCCGGCTGCAACCCCGCTGTATCGTGCTACCCATGAGCACCCCGGCGGTGCATCACCGAGCAACCTGCCATACACACCCTGAGTGCTGTGCCACTACCCATGCAGTAGACACGTTGTGTGCAGGCCCTCATGTAGCCGGCCGACGAGCTCAACAATAATGGAGTCGTCCATCGCCCAGCATGCAATCATGCGGTATGATGCATGCGGCTACAGCATGTCATACCTGAACGTATCCCCCTCCATATACGTAGGTGCCAAAAAGGTAAACGCAGATATATAACAGAGATAAAAACAACATGAATCCAACCATATATAACAAATATCTCCAGCATCTAATCATGGGTAGATAAGCACTATAAGTAATCATAACCACGAACACATATACACATGGTAAGAGATAAAGTAAACCAGACTAATGTAAAGCATCTAACAGTAGAAGCATGTGATAGGTATCAACTAAGCTAAGACCAGGGAAGAAATAAATCTACCACCTATCACTAGTAACTATATATAAACTATACATATCATAAGACAGTATCAAAAGATAAGTCAAAGGGTACCCGCCTCAAATAGAAGGTACAATCCAGTCCTAATCCAATGTCGAGATGCTCGTCTCGAATCAGAGTCCTGTGTAAATAAATACATTTACCTTTATTTAGCTAAAACACAAACAAATAGCTAAATAAATCCTAAACAGAAATTTAGGGACAAACCCTAACCTATAACCCTCCACCTTTCTAACAGTTAATTAGGAATAATTTCCTAATCCTTAATTAATCATTAGATTAGCAAATCAAACCTAAATCCATATAACCTAATTAATCTACACAACCTAATGATACTAAATTATCAATAGGTATCCAGATCATACCTAATCATCTAACATGTGATTATCTAACAATATCCAAATTCGAACCATGATCTACAACTAAGATCAATTACCCTAACTAATCATGTACCAATCCAATCCATTCCGAATTCAATACATACCTAATTCATCAACACAACACTAATTATGTATCAACCTCGCTACACCATACCTCAATCCAGCTGCTGTTTGATTCTGGATCAAGGGAACACTGATGGATGGGTTGCTGCCGCCCCAAAAAATCCACAGAGTAGCAATGTGTTGAATTCCACTCTACATTCCAGATCAAGAAGAAATCAATCTGGAAGATTATTGATCAAGTCAAGAACAGAGATCAAGATTGGAGATCCCTAATCCAACAACAATCTAATTAAAGAAAACAATCTATTCATCTTACCTTAATCCCTTCAATCTTGTGACCTAAATCCGTAGTCAAGAAAATGAGGATCAAGAACAGGGAAGGGGATTGAACAAACACAGTGAAGATAAGGGTGTTACCTCACCACACCGCCGTCACTGGACAGATCCGACGAAGCCCTAAATCTCTGGATCACCTCCCAATGGTGTCGTTGCCCAATTCCAGCAAGAAAGGAGGCGTGGACTGCTCTGTGAGCAACACGAGGGGAGGAGAGGGTAAGCCTACCAGTCGGAGACGATACGAGATCCGGCTCCTCACCAAGCCCTAGCCACCGATCGTCAACAATCGGTGCAAAATCCACCGAATAGCAACTCCTCAGCCGAAGAAGACCCGGAGAGGAGAAACGCCGGCCAGATCTGAGCTTAGGGTGTCGACGCCGGCAGAGGAAGATCGCCGGAGATCAAAGCTTCATTCCCTTCGGCGTCGCTTGTCCGCGAGAGAGCAGAGAGTAGGGAAGAGAGGGGAGTTCGGGGAAGGAGGGCTCGGGTTCGGCGATGGGATTGGGGAAAGAAAATAAAGGAAATGGATTTATATATTAAAACATTTCCTCACTTAAATGGGTATCCCAAATAGGCCTTATCTGTACTCGGAATTAATCCCCTCAAAACTCGTCGTACGAGCTCCGATAAATTCCCAGAAAATTTCAAAAAATTCTGGGAAATATTGTAAGGCTATTTCTGAAATAACCCTATCTATTTAAATTTTCCGAGATCTCACATCCTCCCCTACTAATAAAAAATTTGGTCCCCAAATTTCGCTATAACTAACAGCAAACACTAAAATATAACCAAACAGTATAAATGCTGAAAGGAACTCTAACCCACATACCTCAAGTAAAAAGATGAGGGTATCGAGCTCGGATCGTATCCTCCAGCTCCCACGTAGCCTCCTCGTCAGAATGATGTTGCCATCTGACTTTAACCAGACGGACAGTCTTGTTCCGCAACTGACGCTCTCTACGGTCCAGAATCCTTATAGGAACCTCCTCGTAAGTAACATCAGGCTGAATAGGAACAGATATATCTGACAGAATATGTGCCGGATCGGATACGTATCTCCTCAACATAGATACGTGGAATACATCGTGAATGCCAGCTAGCGAGGGTGGTAGCGCCAGACGGTAAGCTACTGCTCCAATCCTCTCCAAAATCTGGAATGATCCAATATATCGGGGAGCTAGCTTACCTCGGAGACCAAATCTCTTCACCCCTTTCGTGGGTGAAACTCTAAGAAATACGTGATCACCAATGGAGAACTCCAGAGGTCTCCGTCTCTGATCAGCATAACTCTTCTGACGGTCCTACGCCTCTGACATCCTCCGTCTGATAGTGCGAACTAACTCTGCATCCTGCTGAGCTCTCTGAGGTCCTATCAGCTAGGCCTCCCCAACCTCTTCCCAGAGGATGGGTGTCCGACAAGGCCTACCATACAACGCCTCAAACGGTGCCATTTGGATAGCCGAATGATAGCTGTTGTTGTAGGCGAACTCCACTAATGGCAGGTGGTCCTCCCAACTGCCTCCGAAGTCCATGACACAAGACCTCAGCAAGTCCTCCAATGTCTGAATAGTCCACTCTGACTGCCCATCTATCTGCGGATGGAATGCCGTACTGAAACGAAGCTGTGTGCCCAAGGCCTGCTGCAGACTCTGCCAGAATCGGGACGTGAATCGTGGGTCTCTATCTGATATAATACTCAACGGAACTCCGTGCAATCTGATAATCTCTCGACAGTATAACTCAGCTAATCGATCCAGAGAATCAGTCTTCCGAATCGCTAAAAAGTGTGCGGATTTGGTTAATCGGTCAACGATTACCCAAATCGCATCATGGCCTCGACGAGTCCTAGGCAAACCAACCACGAAATCCATAGTAATATGCTCCCACTTCCACTCTGGAATAGGAATCTTCTGAAGTAAACCAGCAAGTCTCTGGTGTTCAGCCTTCACCTGCTGACAGATAAGACATCTAGTAACAAACTCCGCGATGTCCTTCTTCTTACCGTTCCACCAATAGGAACGCCTCAAATCCCGATACATACGGGTCCCACCTGGGTGGATAGCAAATCTAGATCGATGAGCCTCTTGAAGTAACTCCTCCCTGACCGGGTGAGACTGAGGTACACATAATCTACCTCGGAAATAAACAATCCCCTCATCATCTCGTGTAAACTCGGTCTGCTGTCCGGAAGCTATCTGGCTGCTAATGAACTGTAAATGCTGATCTCTGGCCTGGGCCTCTCGAATCCTCATCCTGATCGACGACTGAGCAACCATGGTAACAAGAATACCCTGCTCTGTCCGTCCCTGCTCCTCAAGGCCCAACTCGGAGAATCCCTGAATCAAGTCCGTGACTAAAACTCGGTGACAAGCTAAAGTCCCTCTGGACTTCCTGCTAAGTGCATCAGCAACCACATTAGCTTTACCCGGATGGTAGCTAATAGTACAATCATAATCCTTTAGGAACTTCATCCTTCTCCTCTGTCGGAGATTGAGTTCCTTCTGGGTGAAAATATATTTGAGACTCTTATGATCAGTAAGAATCTCAAAAGTAATACCATAAAGATGATGTCGCCAAATCTTCAAAGCAAAGATAATAGCGGCTAGCTCTAAATCATGTACTGGGTAGTTCTTCTCATGCTCCTTCAACTGACGAGAAGCATAAGAGACTACCCTACCGTGCTGCATCAATACAGCGCCTAAGCCCTGAAGAGATGCGTCTGTATAAAGTACGAATCCATCGTCACCAGAAGGTAAAACCAAGACTGGTGCTGATACTAATCTCCGCTTCAGCTCCTGGAAGCTGCTCTCACAAGCCTCTGACCACGTGAATTTCACGCCTTTCCGGGTCAGACGTGTCAACGGCATAGCAATGCTGGAGAAACCCTCAACGAATCATCGGTAATATCCAGCCAAGCCCAAGAAACTGCGAATCTCCTGGACTGACTTCGGCTGCTCCCAGCTGGTGATAGCCTAGATCTTCTGAGGATCTACTGAAATACCTCGGCTAGAAATCACATGTCCTAGAAAACCAACTGAGAAAAGCCAAAATGCACACTTGCTGAACTTCGCATACA
Source organism: Zingiber officinale (assembly GCF_018446385.1). Classification (NCBI taxonomy): domain Eukaryota; kingdom Viridiplantae; phylum Streptophyta; class Magnoliopsida; order Zingiberales; family Zingiberaceae; genus Zingiber; species Zingiber officinale. The sequence goes on along the minus strand of NC_055988.1, from coordinate 34,440,555 downwards.
GATGATGTCGTCGAAGAGTCTCCAGGACTATGCGAAGGTGCTGCGCATGTTCCTCCTCGGAACGTGAATAAATCAATATGTCATCGATAAACACAATCACAAACTGATCTAAATACTCCAAAAAGATACGGTTCATCAAATCCATAAATACTGCAGGAGCATTGGTAAGCCCAAATGGCATTACCAAAAACTCGTAATGTCCGTATCTGGTGCGGAATGCTGTCTTCTGAATATCAGAATCTCTGACTCTCAGCTGATGATATCCAGACCGCAGATCAATCTTAGAATACACTGATGTATCTCTGAGCTGATCAAATAAATCCTCAATCCGTGGCAAGGGGTACTTATTTCTGATAGTCACTGCCTTCAGCTGTCTATAAGCAATGCACAACCTCAGAGTACCATCCTTCTTCTTGACGAATAGTACTGGAGAACACTAAGGCGGGATACCGTGGGGTTCTCCACAAGGACACCAGAATGCTCCTGCTCATGCATGCCATATGCAGTTGTTGCAGGAGGAGCTGCCCCCTGCTGACGATGCGAAGATTGGGCTTTCGGCCCGCCTCGCTGAGTCCTGGACTGACCAAACTGTCCTCCCGGAACAGAAACTCCGGAAGCTACATGCTGAGCCTTCAGCGAACAGCCTCGGCTCAAATGTCCAGGAAGTTTGCAATAATAGCAAATTGACTGTCCCAGAGCACATGCAGAGATGATGTGATCTCGAGACCCGCATCGGATGCAGTGAGAGTCACCGGTGGACTGTTTCCGGTTCTGCTAAGAAGACCGGGAACGTCCTGATGAAGATCGTCCGGACTTCTGGGGTCGACTAGATGACCCAGAAGTACCCTGACCCATCTGAGTGCGACTGCTCGCTGCTGTTCCGTAGTATGTGGCTGCTGGCTCTGTCCGGAAGTCCGATCAGTCTGCTTCCTCTTCTTATCTGCATTCACTCTCCGATGAGTAGACTCAATCATGAGAGCTCTATCCAGTGTCTTGGTGTATGATGCAGTACTAAAGCTAAAAATCTTCAGCTGAAGATGCCCGTCCAGTCCCTGGATAAACTAAAGCATACGAGATCTGTCATCAGCAACTAACTCAGGACAAAATCTGGCCAACCTATTAAATTCAGCATTATACTCCATCACTGAGCGGTTATTCTGCCGCAGACTAAGAAAATCCTGCCGAAGAGTCATCTGATATGCTCGGGGGAAATACTGACTCTCGAATGCCTCCCTAAATCTCGCCCAGGTAATATGCTGATCGCCTATGATGGAGCGCTGTGTGTCCCACCAGATCTCTGCCCCATCTCGCAGGTGGTAAGCAGCTAGCTCGGCCTTCTCCCACTCGGAGCAGGCCATGTAAAAGAATGTCCGCTCCATAGTCTCAATCCAAGACTGAGCTATGCTCGGATCAGTCTCCCCGCGGAATAATGTGAATCGACTCTTCATCGACTCGGCTAAGGCTGGGATCCGTGCTCGTTCCGCAACTATACCGGTAGGGATCGCTGTGGAATTAGGTAGAGTCACTGGAGCTGATCCTATGGGTGGTACTGAGGGATAGGCCGGAAGAGGTACCACTGGTACTGTCGTATAACCTGGAATGGGTACTGCTGGTGGGCGGTACCGGATAAGGAATAACCGGTACTGCTGGTGCGGGTACCGAGTATGTAGTAACCAGCACAGATGTCTGTGGTGGTACCGAGTACGCAGTAGGCACGGCTAGAGAAGGTGTCGAGTACCCTGTAGGTACTACTGGCGGTACAGGCGAGGTAAGTACCTCTGAAGTCGGAACCGTCAGGATCTGACAGTCTAACGTGGTCACAATACCCTGAGGAGTCTATCCCTGACGGACAGGCTCAACCCTAACAGAACTCTCTGGAGACTCTGTCTCTAGAGAATCGATCGCCCTCATACATGTGCGACCACGTTTAAGTACTAGAACACGTATCATATATGTAAAAAATGTTATCCAGATATCACTACAGGTATGAAAACTAAAAAAAAATTACCTGATCTACCTATTGCCGTCTGGAGATGTCCTGTCGCTGCATAGCCCCCAAATAGATCCAATTAAACCTCGTCAAAATGCCTCAGAATTCCGAAACGAGAGAATCGACGGAAATCCGTACAATCCGAAAATATCCAGGAATGCTCATGAAAGTATCGTAAATCCGAAACCCGACAAGTAGGTATCGCAAAACCACATCTTTTCTTTTCCCTTTCTCCTACCCGACGCAGACCACATCTCCTTCTCTTCATCTTCTCCGCAATTCTTCTTCTCCACCTCCACTGCGGCCGATGATGAGAGCCAACCAAGGGTTGCCTTCTCTCTGCCCTAGTTCCTCCCACGTGGCATCTCCTTTTCTTCCTCTCTTCTGCTCGAGCGACGCCGCCGTCATTGTGCTCTAGCCCCTGAGCCACACCGCTTGATCTTCTCCTCTCCCCTGTGATTTCTCAATCTCCTTCCTTCTTTCTCTGTTCACTCTCATGGATGGATTGACGCCGACGAGAGCGGGGATTCTAGCTCCGACGATCTTCCTCTACCGACATCCACATCTTAAGCACAGATCCGGTCGGCATTTTTTTTCCTCTCCGGGTCACAGATACAACATCAAGTCTCTGCTAGATGACTCTGCCAACCCTTTCTTCCCTGACCAACGCCATTGGATCAAACCCGATCCATTGATCGCCGACGTGAAAGGCATTTAGGGCTCTGAGGGTAAGCGATCGAACCTTCCTCTTTCTTTTCTCTAATTTATGCCCTAGCTTCGAGTCTTCTTCCTCGATTCTTGCTCTCTTCCTCTCTGATTGTCGTCGATCCTAGATCAGGTCTTGGATCCCTTCTTTGTTGTTGCTAATTGAGGCCTCAGTCGAGTGGGGATGGATTCCAGCAGGGAGGTCTTGCTATGTTTTTCTGCAATCCAGCAACGTCTCCTTTCCGACAGCAACTATCTCTAGTTGAGGATCAATAGAGAGTAAGCGGTTGATTGCCCTTATATCTTTAGGTAAGCATTTAACAGTAAGCTACTAGGTTAGGGTTCTTATGCGTTGTCTTGTTGAATTCTTGACCTCCTTCTTGATCCGACCATTGAGGTGGTTTCTAGCAGTTTTCCCTAACTGATAACAACATTTTTGGTTGTGATCTACTAGTGATCACCTTGGATTTGGGTCTCTGATTCGAGACGAGCGTCTCGACTTTGGATTGCTTGATACTACCTTCTATTTGAGGCAGATACTTCTGACTTATCTCTTGATATAGTCATTTTAGATTTGCATAATAATTTATTGCTAGTAGTAATGATTATGTTAGCATCTGTTGTAACGCCCGCCCTCCCTGCTACTCAAAGGGACGGGGCTACTTACTTACTTAACTATTCCAGGATACATACATATTCAAAATTTCTTTCTTATAACATAAAGCAACGGAAATGTCATAGAGTTATACTGGAATGTAACATAAATACAATGGTTCATGTCAAACATAACAAAACATTATAGCAGGTCTTATTTGTCTTAGCCGAGCCACTGCCACACACACCTCCTTGCCTCTCCTGCAGCTCCCTTAGGTCATCCATCCCTTGCCTTTATCTGTGGTACAAGGAAGTAAGCTATGAGCACACGGGCTCAGTAAGATTCTTTCCTACTCACAAAAATCCGTATCTCAAGCATAATCATACAAGCATATCATCAATGAAAAATAAACATAATCATCAATAGGTGAGCATAGTTTCTTATCATAACATATCCTTATGAAACATGTTTCTAACATATCATAAACAAAGGAATCATATGAGGTAGATCATGAGAAGCATAACATATCATGGAACATAGAAAGAAACATATCATATATGAATGAGTGCATTATGCAAAATGCCTTTTTAAAACATATGTCATGTCGAGTGCAAGATGTCTTTATACATATCTTTTAATATTTGAACATAATATCATCATCATGAGGGCCCGGCTTGTACCACATACATACATAAATATGCGCAAATCCCTAGGACAGGGTAGCTAGCCCCGAACCTACTAGGGATCTAGACCCGTTCATAGTCCGTCGGTCTAGGGGCGTACTAAGGAGCTCATCCCTTTTTACTAGACCCGTTCATAGTCCGTCAGTCTAGGGGCGCTTATGGAGCCCACCCTTGGTACAAGCCATACAAAGTAAAGTACATGTCATGCATATCATATCATCATAATCGTCATATCATATCATCATAAGGTCATGCTCTTGTCTTAACATGAAGAGTGCTCTTAATCCCAACTTAAGGGAAGCAACTCTTTGCCATTTCTTATCATATCATAAGGCATGCATTATTGGCACATGGCCATCATATGAAACCATTATCATGCTTGGTTTATAAGCTTACATAGATGAGCATGCAACATATTGAAATCATACATGCTTGTGTACATAATCATCACAAGGATCATATCATGCATAATTCATAACATACATAATCAACATGTTACTGATCTTATCATAAAGCATGCATACTTAAACCTAAACATATCATAAGGAAAATTCATGGCTAGCTAAGTTTAAGTTTAAAACTTTCTTGAATCCTAAGTCATAGTCATGGCCGAAAGTTCATAACAAAAGAATACTCCTAAACAACATACAACATGAATACTTAGCAAATCTCATAACATATCATAAGAAGTCTATGAACATACTAAATTAGGTTTTGAGTTTCATGAACCCTAACACCTTATCATAGCCGAAACATCATATAACAAGGAGTAAAACTTCTAAACAACATATGAACATAAATACTTAGCCAAATTGATAACATATCATAAGGAAGTCTATGAGCATGCTAGATTAGGTTTTGAGCTTCATGAACCCTAAAATCTTATCATGGACGAACCTTCATAAGCCAAGAATATAAACTTCTAAACAACATGTAACATGAACACCTAGCTAATTCCATCATATATCATAAAGAAGTCTATGAGCATAGTAAATTAGGTTTGGAGCTTCATGAACCCTAAAGATTAATCATGGCCGAAACTTTATCATGTAGGAAATGAATTTCTAAGCAACATATAAGTATAAGTTTCTATCCCATTTTATAACATATAATCAAGAAGCCTATGAGCATACTAACTTAGGTTTTGTGCTTCATGAACCCTAAAAGTTAGTATAGCCGAAACCTCATGCAACAATAAGTAGACTTCTAAGAAATCCTTTAACATGAATACCTAGCAAATTTGATAACATATCACAAGGAAGCCTATGAACATGCTAAATTAGATTTGGAGCTTTATGAAACCCTAAATCACTATCATGGCTGAAACTTCACAACTAAAAAATAAAATTATGAGCAACATGTAAACATAAATCTCTTAGTTAATTTCATTACATATCACATGGAGGTCTATGAGCATACTAATTTAGGTTTTGAGTTTCATGAACCCTAATATTTCCATCATGGCCGAAACTTCCTCAAGCAACAACATAACTTCTAAACAACATATGAACATGAATCTCTAGCAAATTTCATAACACATCATAAATAAATCTATGAGCATGTTAGATTAGGTTTTAAGCCTCATGAAATCTATACTTTTATCATGGCTGAACCTTTCTCAAGCAAGAACACAACTTCTAATCAACATATGAACATGAATCTCTAGTAAATTTCATAACACATCATAAATAAATCTATGAGCATGTTAGATTAGGTTTTAAGCCTCATGAACTCTATACTTTTATCATGGCCGAACCTTTCTCAAGCAAGAACACAACTTCTAAACAACATATGAACATGAATCTCTAGAAAATTTCATGACACATCATAAATAAATCTATGAGCATGTTAGATTAGGTTTTAAGCCTCATGAACTCTATACTTTTATCATGGTCGAACCTTTCTCAAGCAAGAATACCACTTCTAAACAACATATGAACATGAATCTCTAGCAAATTTCATAACACATCATAAATAAATCTATGAGTATGTTAGATTAGGTTTTAAGCCTCATGAACTCAAACTTTTCACCATGGCCGAACCATATAAAAGAAAAGGAGGTCAATAAACATCTTAATAAGAAGATCAACTTAACATCACACACATAATTTCTTTTCTACTAAATTCATATCATAACCTACTAAAGTACATAAGCATGGTTTCTTCTCTTCTTTTTATTTCTAATTCTAAGAGTTCAAATCTATCGAGAATACCGTAAGCAACTTGTACCACAGGTGAGGGAATACTTACATCCTTATTTGCTTAAGGAAAAGGGATCTTTCTTGTGGAACCTTCCTAGAGAGGGGTCTTCTTTGTTTTTTTTTTTTTTTTTGAATTTCGGCAAGGAGAGGTGGGGGAAGGTCTTGGTCACGGTGAGGAGGAGGAGGGAGGAGGAAGAGGAGCAAATGAGTTTTCCTCTTTAATTTTCTCTTTTATTCATCATGAGAGGAGGAAGGGAAAATGTACTTTTCCTTCTCCTTTCTTTTACTTCTCCTTAATGAGATGAGGAAGCAAGAATCCTCTTTTCTTTTTGAGAGGGGGAGGCAACTCTAACTTCTCCTTCTCAATGAAAAATCTCTTTTCTTACCCTTAACTATATTGTCACTTCTTTCTTTAACAATAATTTCTCTTGGTCTATTGGTTAACACATGCATATATCTAGTAAGAGATCCAAGGTTCAAGCCTTGGTCATCTCTCTTTTTGGTTCTATTTTATTTTTTTATTTTTGAAATTTCCACGTAAGGCCTATTTTTATTCATAATAAAAATATCTAAAATCTTGCTAAGTACTCTATGGGTGTTACATCTGTCATGGTATGTCACTATTAGATACCTGTAGCTTTCTTTTATTGTTGTCTGATATGCATTCATGTTTATATACTCTAGATTATTGCCATGTGTGTTTTGTTCCTAGAGGTAGTGGTATACTATGCTTTACTGTGATTAGGACTAATCTTTTAGATTTTATTGTCTGGCATGTGTACTTAGGTCTGTGATACCTAGGTCATGGTATGATTTATTTTCTTGTTTGGTATATATTATGTGGAGGTGATTATGGTTAGGATTTCCATGCTTAGTGTTATGCACCATCTTGCATGATTGCATGCTATGTAATTATTGATTCCATTATTGTTGAGCACATCGCCAATTACATGATATGCACACATAACCACTCATGGGTTAGCATGGTGTGTGCAGTTTGCTCTGTTAGTCTTCGTTGGTCCGCTCATGGGTAGTGTGATTGCAGCTTGGTAGCCGGCAGAGATCCCTCCTCTGGACTGTCTCAGGGAGATGAGAGCATTATGCTTCCCCACTCTATTTGGGATAGGAGGATAGATGTACTCTGACAGCATCCTGTCCACTCGGTCACTCAGGAGCAGTAATGTCAGAGTGCACAGTTGTCATAGCCTAACCACTCGGTCTCACCATTGCGTGTGAGATGGCTGACTGGCGTTATGGGTAGACACAAGTCATTTTACATCATTTTGCATGATTGCATTTATTACTTGTGATTGTTGCATATTGGTTGCTGCATTTTAGTGGTTGCATATGTTTGACATGCATACAGGAGACATGAGGTATTTGGTTTGACGATCATATGTTTCGGATAGGAGGCCTTGGTGGGTACAGTTCTTCTTCTATTGTCTTTCAGTTTGCATTTCTTATTATTGATCAGATGACTGTATCGTATGGTTATTACTGTTAGTTATAATTTATTATGCATGTCTATCTAGTATCCGATGAGTTCTTGGACTCACCTCATTGATATTTTTTTTCAGATACCAGGTAGATATTTATAGAGTCACTTGGAGTATCCTGTCTGCCAGTCCTACGTCACATCCGAAGACCACTTCGAGTTTTGTTTACGCTTTACTTGTATTTGGTATTTGGTGTATTTAGTGTTGTTATTATATTTGTGTTGTTGTGGTTTTTGTGTAAAGCCTATCCGGTTAGCAGCTGTTGTTTTTGGTTTGTATGAGTTTCTTTATCATTTTTCCGTTGTGTTGGTTTTTAGTACAGCTGGGTGGGCTATTAAATATATATATAACTACGTGGTTGTGCTTATCTTGTTCCAGCCGAGTGGGCTGATGATATAAATTACGTGGTTGTGTATATATTCCAATCATATGCAGCTGATGTATATTTTGTATGTAGAAATGCCTCAGATTGTCACGTATACAGGGGAGATGTTGTCGAAATTTCTTCTGGAAGGAACTACCTGGGGCGTGACAATTTATTTGGTATCAGAGCCATAGGTTTACAATGCCTATGTTCTTGTATTTTAGATTTCATGTTTCGGTTTTTCGATGTGACTTTTTTGGGTTTTGGGACCTGCAGCAGCAGGACATCTCCAAGCTATAGGAGGTATGTTGGTATATTGTTATCATACATTCCTGTTAGTATATGCATTATTGTTTATGATAGTTATGACATGTGTTAGTACTCTTTGTTAGTACTTGTCTAGTTGTTATAGCATATATTACATATATTGGGTCAACTACTGATCTGTTAGGATGTATACTAAAAGCCTAGCTTTTTGTATGAACATTTATTTTGAAATGAGAATCACATTGGTTAAATGTCTGCATTTAGTTAAATGCAGTTGCCCATTTAATTTATATTGTAGATAACATGGTGTGTGGTGTCGCACAGAAGATAATGTTATCAGTTCCTTATAAATTATAAATAGTAGCTCACAACCAAGATGGATTGGGACAAACTATTGGAATGGTTGTAGTGTGATTTGGTATTAGTTTTCTTGACTATAAAATTAAACTAGTACACTATGTGTGTATTGAGTAGGACCATTTGAAGTTGTTTCTTTTTATACTGACTGCATAAAAGAACAAAACCTCTGTTATTATGGATGTGCGTACTCTTAATCCCGATATAATAACAAACATATATACTTAATATTTATTTCTTTAATTTATGAAAGGGTGAAATTTATTTAGTTAAATCAATAGGCCCGATAAGTTGGAAAATAATATTATTTATATGATGTGTTATTAATTATAAAAGGAAACTGTGTCCAAGTAATCTAGGTTGATGTTGTCCCCTTGAGGAGCTCATAAGGATTATCATGTAAACCTTGCAGGTGGACTTAGTCCGACATGATAATAAGATTGAGTGGTACTACTCTTGGAGCTAGATGTTAATTAAGTGAGTTGTCAGTAACTCATTTAATTAACGGACATACAATATCTTAAACACAAGGAGACTAACGCACTAATGATAAGAAGGAGTCTATATTGTAATATGGGATTGGTGCGGTAGTTCAATAATAACTCTTTAGTGGTATGAGTTATTAATGATGAACTTGAGTTGGGTGTTCGGGTTGAACACAGGAAACTCAAGTCCATCAGGAGGCCAAAACCAATTCCTTCTCTCGGTCACTATTGTAGCCTCTATAAAGCCTCACATTCACCCATTTTGGTTTGGCTTCCTACCCAAGAAAGGGGTCGGCCACATCCTGGCTTGGTGCCCAAGAAAGAGGCCAGCCAAGCCTTGCTTCCTACCAAAGAAAGGGGTTGGCCAAGCCTTGCTTTGTGCCCAAGCAAGGGGCCGACCAAACCAAAAGGAAAAGAAAAGAAAAGAAAAGAAAAAAAGGAGATTTTTTTCTCAACAGAATTAGAGATTTTTCTAAAAAGAATTACGTTGATTCTTTTTAGAAATTTTCTAAAAAGAATTATATTAATTCTTTCTTAAGAAATTTTTCTAAAAAAAATCATGTTAATTCTTTCCTAGAGATTTTTCTAAAAAGAATTATGTTGATTCTTTCTTAGAAATTTTCTCAAAAGAATTATACTAATTCTTTCTTAGGAAATTTTTCTAAAAAGAATTATGTTAATTCTTTTCTAGAGATTTTTTCTAAACAAAAATCTATTACTTTTTCTCCTTTTTTATCTAGGGTAAAGGGTTATAAAAGGAGAGGAGGTTGTGTCACAATAATTAATAATTCAATTAAGAATTGATAAGTTTCTCTCCACAACTAAAAACCCTCTCCTTTCCCTTAAGCCGGTGTCCCATTCTTTCTTTTCTTTCCTCTAGGGCCGGCCATTTTCTTCTTCCCTTTTCTTCCCTCTAGGGCCGACGCCCCTCTTGTCTTGGTGGCCGGAGCTTGGAGGAAAAGAAAACGAAGAGATGAAGTACCTTGGTGGTCGGCGGTTTGGAGGAGAAGAAGAAGGAGGAGGCGTTCTTTTCTTTGCATCTTTTGGTGGTAGGCGGCTTGGAAACAAATAGGGTTCGGGTGTTTTCTTTGTCTTGGTAGATCATTACCCACACGACGTCCAAGAAGAGGAGAAGAATATGGCAGAAGATCAAGAGGTCTTTGTCTACGAAGAAAGGTACAACTAGTTATTTATTCCGCAGCACAACTAGTTTTGTTTTCTTTGTATGGATCCTCAAATACCAACACAAGAGGCTAGCCATTTCATGTTTTTAGTTTTATGCTTTGATTTATGTTTTGATCTTGTGCTTTGATTGAGGTCTCTGTAGTTAAACCTAAGGTTACTGTGAGAAGTTTAAATATTCAATTTCTTTGAAAGGCTTTGTCAAGGAAGTAGTGGATGATCCCATAACCAAGAAGGCCTAGTGCCTCACCTACAACCTGGAAGCTGATCCTTGAAATAAATATTTAATCAACTTCTGTAATTTGGTTTAACTTCAGAAGAACACAAGGGTTGAACTAGGAGTAAAAATGTTAAGTTTCGTTTCCAATCTAGGTTTAACTTTGAAGAACAAACTTGGAGTAAAAATGTTAAGTTTCGTTTCCAATCCAAGTTTAACTTCTGAAGAGCACATGGGTTGCTAGGAAAAGTTCTGTGCTTGTACAAAATTTTTTGTACAGGGGAAACAAAATAGTATTCCAAGTAGCACCAGCAATTGGTATCAAAGCTAGTTTTCTGGCTCTGTGTGTTTGGTTTTCGGTTAAATTATGCACTACTCATACATAAGTTTAGGTCGGATAATAGTAGGATGTGCTAGATAGATTAATTTTATGGTTGCAGGCATCATAGAACCAACTATTATGGCTTTTGTGTGCTTGTGTGTGATTTGAACCCTCGGGCATGTCGAGGTTGTTGTGTGTATATGATTGTAATAATAAAATATGGTTGGTTGCCATATTATTATTGTTATTGTTATACATTTTGTTTGATCTAGATTACATATACATTCCCTTGTGGAATATAGGATCGATAAATGTAAAATTTTATTTTTATTGCAACTTGTATCCTTGCTATGCGTGGTGCTATTTTGAGGACCAGAGGCGTGGCAGAGAAGGAAGCGACATCGACGCGATGACTTGATCCATTGGCGACATACACGACGGCTTGATCCATTGGCAGTATATTAGAGGACAGCGTTGGATGAGGCCATAATAGTTGAAAAATTTATTTTCATATTTATTGCCGTTATATGTTGTTTTATGTGTTGTGATGTGCGTGCATGATTAAAATTCCTCGATTTTAAATAACTAAGTGGGAGAGGATTTATTTAATTAAATTTCACGATTTCCATTACTGGTTTGTAAGTGATGCATTCAAACTTGTGCGTTGGCTTTGAGTGCCTTCCTCCACATCGGATGAGTTTTTTGCAGATCACTAGATCAAACTTCCTTTATGGATGATTATAGGAAATTATTTAGGTTTGTGTGATCTTCTCTATCTGAAGGGGCACAATCCTATTTAATGGACTAAGTATCAAGTAATGGTATACACTTAAGCGCATTAATAGTATCCTCCCCATCGGAATTACTACTATTATTTTGTATGACCGAAGACAATCCAACTATTAATTTTATTTGTCATAAAGTTAGGTTGACAAGATAATAAAATTAATGGGTAAAACCTCCTCTTACAAATGTTTGAATTAGTATACGCCCACACTATCATGGTATACTAAATTCACGGTGTTTTGAGGTGTTGGTGAATTTAAATTATATTGTTTGAGGGATCAAAATTATTTTAAATTCTAAAGTTTTGACCAAATATCTTATTTTGTGATTCTCAGGATTTCAAAATGTCTTTCAATCCTCTCGCTGTTATTTTAAAAGAAAATAAACTTACTGGTCCCAATTATATTGATTGGAAATGAAACTTGGACATTGTTTTAACTGCTGAGAGATATAAGTTTGTACTTTTTGAGGTCTATCCTAACGAACCTGATAGTGATTCTAATGAAGAGGAGATTAACAGGTATAGGAAATGGGTCAAAGCAAATGAGATGATGCAGTGTTACATTTTGGCATCTATGTCAAATATGCTGCAACATCAGCATCAGGCCTTACCTACTACCTATGACATGATGTACAATCTCAAAGAACTCTTCGGACACCAGAATCGGGCTGCTAGGTAGGAGGCTATGAGAAACTTGATGACAACCACCATAACTATGGGGACACCCGTAAGGGATCATATCCTCAGGATGATGGCTCATTTGAACGAAATACAAATCCTTGGAGCTGAAATCGATGGAGAAACCCAGGTCGATATCATTCTCCAAACGCTACCCAAGAGTTTTGAGCAGTTCCGCCTGAACTATAATATGAACAAAAGGACATATTCGTTGGCGGAACTTTTGACAGAACTTCAAGCAGTAGAAGGGCTATTCCGTCAAAGTTCTCAAATTCACATTGTTGAAAACGTTTCTGCTTTTAAGCCGAAAGGCAGGAAGAAGAAAAAGAAACAAGTTGGTTCAGTAAAGAAGGTGATTCATCCTCAAGGGACTACACCGAAAGCAGGGGTGAAGAAGCCGAAAGGCAAGTGCTTCATATGCAAGCAGTCTCGACATTGGAAGGTGGTATGTCTTCATAGAAAGAAGAACAATAAAGGTATATCTTATTCATTAGTTGTTGAAACATGTTTAGCGGTGTTATCTACCAATACCTAGAGTGTAGATACAAGAGCCACTGATCATATCTACAATTCATTGCAGGGGTTCCAAGAAACTCGACAACTACATGAAGGGTGTTGGTGCGGGAAGCATCCGACGATCGAACCCAAGTTTTGATAATGGCAAAGGAATCAAAGTTAAACTTATTTGTGATCTAACATGTCTGATGGAAATTACAGGAAAGTCCTAAGTGTTCTTACGCAAAAGTCCTAGCTGCGGTTAGGCAAGGTGAAAACCCTAGGGGGTGATAACCCTAGGTCCTAGGGGGTGGTAACCCTAGGTGGAGGAAAATCCTAAGAGGGGGTAACCTTAGGTCCTAGGGGGCGGTAACCCTAGGTGGAGGAAAATCCTAAGGGGGGGGGGGGGGGTAACCTTAGGTCCTAGGGGGTGGTAACCCTAGGTGGAGAAAACCCCTAGGGGGTGGTAACCCTAGGTCCTAGGGGGTGGTAACCCTAGGCGGAAAGTCCAGTCGGTCTGGAGGACCTGACTGGCATCAGGTAATCTCTCCTGAGGGGAGTAGGTGAGGGCGCGTTCCCCGGAAGAGGGAACAGTAGGCGTCGGGTCGACCTAGGATTTCCGGTTAAAAATCCGAAGTCAGACCCGGACAGTCTGATGACTGTCAGACTTTATATTTTTGATATTATGAGCTAACTTTATGTTGCAGGTTATCTTTTGGACTACCGTATCTTACAGGCACAAAGGAGCAACCTTAAGCCTCGGATGAGCAGTGTCCGAGGCACCTCTATAGAGCTTAGAGGCACATTAGGTGCAAAGGATAGAGCTTGCGTGCGGCAGAGCTGGAGGCGCCTCAGACTGAGCTGGAGGCGCCTTGGACCGCAGATTAGAGGCACCTTGGACTGGCATGGAGGCGCCTTCAAGTGGATCAGAGGAGAAGTTTTCATCACTAATCCACGCGGCTGACTCAGCATGCTGGAGGCACCTTGGATGGTGTTTGAGGCACCTCAAGAAGTGTATAAAAGGAGGTTTCGAGCAGCAAGTTTAATAATTAATTCAAAAGTGTTCTTCCTTCCCATGCTGCTCAAGAAACGACCTGGCTAAGCTACGACAAGCTCCTGATGACCCGAAGCTACAGTTTTTTACTTAGTGTTGTCGGTATAGCTTATTTTTAGTTCACTTAATTGTAATTATTTATTGTACAAAAATTCTAATATTATAGTTGTTGCCCATCGAAAGCGATCAATGATTGCGGGCCTTGGAGTAAGAGTCGCCCAAGACTCCGAACCAAGTAAATAACTTGTGTTCGTGTGTTGCTTTCCTTTACTATTTCCGCTGCGTTATTTCAATACGTTTTAATCCGAAACGCGTGAAAGCCACGAGCATTATTTCCCCCCCCCCCCCTAGCACTTCTTGATCCAACAATTGGTATCAAAGCAGGGTAGCTTTGATTTGGTGCAACCACCAATCAAGCATTCTTTTCGTGGTGTTTTTAAATTTTCGGAGTCAATTGGAATTAGCATAATTGCTACATTCTGATCTAGTTCTTTTCGTAATCGTATTCTTTTCTTGAAGTTGGTGCAACACCACTTGAGAACGTAATTTATTCCTATTTCCATACCGCACTAATAAACCAGGATCAAGTCATGGGATATTTTTTTTTTGTCTTTTTTTGTGCATATCCTCTAAATAGCCCAACAAGAAGGCTACAACACTGTCCATCCCCCACTCTTCACCAGAGAAGACTTCGGTTACTAGAAGGGTAGAATGGAAAGTTTTTTGAAGATCCAGTTCGAGATGTGGATGATTGTCAAGACTGGGATTGAACTATCGACTGACGGAGATGGCAAACCAATACCCTGCGAAGATTGGGATCCAGCATTAATCAAGAAGGTGGAAGCAAATGCTAGAGCAACTTGCTTCTTGGAAAACAGAAAGCCATATACAATCGATCCGGACTAGGATTTAAAGCTAAAAAGAAATTTTGTTCATATTTATCGCTTATTAACAGACCAAATAATAAGATAGTCCAAGCATGGGTACCCAAGTCCAACCTAATCAATCAAGTTGGACTTGGTCAATATTGGGTTCCCAATGATCAAGTACATTACCTTGATAGATCATATCGAGGCTATGATCCAGGGGGAGCAAATAGGAAAAATATCCTGATAAAAAGATAAACTATTAATGGAATATAACTCAAATCTAATTTATAAAATTAAATAAAAAATATATAAAATTATCAATAATGTAGGGGAAGACTCCGAAATAGCTGGTACCTCCAAAACTAACCTACCAGATAGGATAACCCAAACCAAGCTACCCGACAGGGTAATTAGAACTAATTAGAAAGGGAACAAGTTTAACTTGACCTATGGTACTGGTGAAATTTTGGATGATAGTACATTAGAGAAGTTTAGTCTATGCATGTCTAGAAGATATGGATTTGACCTGATGCATTTGGCTAATTGGAACTAACCGAAGCTACCCTTTATGGATCATAACCAGTTAGACCAAGGTTCTGTATTAAGTTCAGTGGATATGACTATTTGGAAAATCTCGAAGGCATGGTTACTTTAATGATGTCCAAGTGACTCACCATAGCTCAGAAGTTTATCCAAAGAATGCCTATTTGTTGAGCCCAAAACTAAACTTAAATCTAAGACAAAGTTAACCCAAACCCTATAATTAAACCCAATTCATCTCACAAAATTATAGGATTCCATGATTTGAAATTTAAATCGGGTGAGATGACTAATGATTAAAAAAAATTAATTAAATCAAATTAAATTAAAAAAAATAAAAATCAAATTAATAATTAAAATCAAATTAAACCTCTTTTTAAAACTTATTTAAAAATTCTTTAAAAAAAAACTTATTTAAAAACTTTTAAAAATTCTTTTAAAAACTCTTTTTAAAACTTATTTAAATTCTTTTAAAAACTTATTTAAAAATTCTTTGAAAAACTTATTTAAAAACTTTTAAAAATCCTTTTAAAACTCATTTAAAAATTCTTTTAAATACTTATTTAATTTTTTTTTTAAAATGTCTTTTAAAAAAAAACTTATTTAAAAACTTTTAAAAATTCTTTTAAAAAACTTTTATAAAAATTTTTAAAAAAAACTTATTTAAAAAATCCTTTTAAAATTCTTTTAAAAACCTATTTAAAAATTCTTTTAAAAACTTATTTAAAAAAATTCTTTTAAAATTATTTTAAAAAAAACTTATTTAAAAATTCTTTTAAAACTTATTATTTAATTTTTTTTTTTCATGAACCTAACTAATCAAATTAACTTAATCAAATTAACAAACTTGACTCATCAACCTAATTAACTTAGTCAAAACAATTTGATAATCTAACCATCTCCCAATCACTCATAAGGAATATCTGATTAGAAAACTAGATTGGGTGAGATAAAAAATTAGGCAGCTAACTTCATTCAAGCTATCTTTCTCATTAAACAAATTCCAATTCAAATACTTTATGTGTAGGAACATAAAGAATTGGATTGATAGATGTTGGATAGTGGATGCTCTAGACATATGACTAGAGATAGACTGAAGTTCACAAAGCTCAAACTAAAGAATTTAGGATCTGTTGCTTTCGGCAATGATGGTAAACTTAAGGTAATCGGAAAAGGTAACATCGAACTCTATTCCGATTTTATTATTCGAAAAGTATTATTAGTTGAAAATTTTAACTTTAACTTACTCAGTATAAGTCAGTTATGTGATAGTGGTTATTCAGTAAACTTTACCAAATCTGGGTGTATAGTTGAAAATATTGATAACCCTAAAATCACACTTAAGGGTGTTAGTGTTGGAGTGTATACTGAAAGACTAAGCTTTTGTAAATATTTATTTGGAATATAGAATCACATTTGGTTAAATTATCTACATTTGTTTGTAGTTGTTCAATTAATTTATATTGTAGATAACATAGTATGTGGTGTCACATGCAGAAGATGATGTTATCAGTACCTTATAAATTATAAACAGTAGCTCACGACCAAAATGGAAAGGAACAAACCGTTAGAAGGTCGTAGTGTAATTAGGTATTAGTTTATCTTGACTATATAATTACACTAGTACACTCAGAGTGTATTGAGTAGGACCATTTGAGGTCGTTTCTTTTATACTGACTTAATAAAGGAACAAAGACCTCGGTTATTATGGAAGTGTGTACTCTTAATCCTAATATAATAACAAGCACATATATTTGATATTTATTTCTTTAATTTATCAATGGGTGAGATTTAGTTCGATGAATCAATAAACCCGATAAATTGGGAAATGATATCACTTATAGTGTGTGTTGTTAATTATAGAAGGAAACTGTGTCCTAGAGATACTAGGTTGATAATGTCCCCAAGAGGAGCTCATAAGGATTGTCATGTTAAACCCTGCAGGTGGACTTAGTCTGACATGACGATAAGGTTGAGTGGTACTACTCTTGGACGAAGATATTAATTAAATGAGTTGTCAGTAACTCACTTAATTAGTGGACATTCGATATCTTAAACACAGGGAGACTAACACACTCATAATAAGAAGGAGCCCAAAAATGTAATTTGGGATTGGTGCGGTAGTTCAATAATGGTTCTCTAGTGGAATGAATTATTATTGATAAAATTAAGTTGTGTGTTCGGGGCGAACATGGGATGCTTAATTTTATCGGGAGACCAAAACCAATTCCTCCTCTCGGTCCCTATTGTAGCCTCTTATTTATAGAGTACTATACCCACCTATACCCACCTTCTATACCCACCTAAAGGGGGCCGGCCAAGCTAGCTTGGAATCAAGCTAGGGCCGGCCTAAGCATGGTTTAGGGTGGTCGGCCCTAGCTTGAACCCAAGCTAGAGGGGGCCGGCCATAATTAAATTAAAAAGAATTTTAATTTTAATTTTTATTATGTGGAAGATATAATTTATTAAAGAGAATTAAAATTAAAATATCTCTCTTAAAAGGATCTACAAAAGATTAAAGAAAGAGATTAGATCTCTTTCCTTATTTGTAGATTGGAAAGATATTTTATTTTTTTAAAAAAAATTATTCACATGTTGAAAAATTAAAACTATAGAAATTTCTTTTTATCAACCATGAAGGGATATTTGAAGAGAAATTTTTATTTTTAAAATTTCCGGAAACAAATTAGGAAGTTTTAATTTGTTGATTGAAACTTGTCTAATTTGCCTCTCTATGGTATGGCCAGCCATTAAGAGTTTAATTGGGAAATTTTATTTTATTTTTCTCAATTAAATCATGTCAAAGAAATTAAGGAAATTTTATTGTAATTAAATTTCCTAATTTACCAAGGTTAAGGAATATAAAAGAAGGGGTGGGGGTGCCTTCATGGTGTACAATCTCTATTATTTTTCCTCTCTCTCTTATTCCTTGGTGTGGCCAGCCAACATCCTCTCCCTCTCTTCCTCTTTGTGGTGGCCGAAACATCCCTCTTGCTTGGAGCTCTTGTGGTGGCCGGATACTACTTGGAGAAGAAGAAGAAGAAGGAGAGAAAGCTTGCATCGCTTGGAGCTTGGTTGGTGTTTTTCTTCTTCCTTGGTGAAGCTCTCTTGTGTTGGTCGAACCTAGCTAGGAGGAGAAGAAGGTTCATTGGTGGTTTCTCATCTCAGAAGATCGTTGCCCACACAACGTCCGAGGTTAGAAGAGGAATACGGTAGAAGATCTAGAGGTCTTTCTAAAAGGTATAACTAGTAATTTTTCTTTCCGCATCATACTAGTTATTTTTTGGAAATAATACCAAATACAAGAGGTTTACGATTCTAGTATTTCGAATATGTTTTTTGATATTGTGTTCTTTTGTTTTATTTTTCCTTGTGATTTGATTGTTCCTTTCGGTTAACCTAAAGTTATTTTAGGAAATTAAATATTAGCTTTCCATAAAAGGTTTTGTCTAGTCGGTGGTGGTTGCTCCCATATCCAAGAAGGCCATGTGCCTCGCCACGTCAGTACTGGGAACCAATTATGGAAATTAATATTTAATGGAATTAATAACTTAAGGTGATTTGGATCGAACGTGTTAAGTTCCGCAGGAGATCCAAGTCAAAACATAAAAGAACAAATAGATTAAGTTTTGGATCAAACGTGTTAAGTTCTGCAGGCGATCCAAAATTTAATTTAAAAGAACACATGGTAGCTAGGAAAAGGTTCAGACCTTTGTACAAAATTTTTATACAGTGGAACCTCTAGGTTTTCCGAGTAGCAACCAACAGTTAGGAGAAACAATGTCTACACAATTAATCTACCAACATCCTCAATAAAGTGTCTCCTGACACAACAAAAGGAAACTGAGTTATGGCACAGGAGATTAGGTCACACTCATACTAGACTCATTTCAAAAATGAGTCAAAGTGGTCTAGTTAGAGGTCTGCCCAAATTAAAATTTATTTAAAATTCAATCTGTGATGCCTGTCAACAAGGTAAACAAATCAAGTCAAACCATAAGTTAACCAATCTAAACAGAACTGCTTCAATACTTGAGCTCCTTCACCTAGACTTGTTTGATTCACACGGAACCAAGTCACTAAGCAAAAACTAATATTACTTAGTAATCATCGATGACTACTCAAGATTTACTTGGGTAAAGTTTATAAGAACTAAAGATGAAACTTTTGAAGTATTTAAGACTTTTTGTAACATAATAGAAAATGAAAAAGACACACAGATAAAAAGAATAAGAAGTGACCATGAGGGAGAATTTGAAAATTATAAGTTTATTGAATTTTGTGAAATTAATGGATATCAACATGAATATTCTTACCCTAGAACCTCCCAACAAAATGGTCTAGTAGAATGTAAAAACAGAATACTACAAGAAGCCGCTAGAACCATGTTAAACGAATACAATTTATCTAATCAATTCTGGGCTGAAGCAGTTAACACAGCCTGTTATATACAAAATAGGATTTTAATTAGCAAATTTCAGAATAAAACACCCTATGAAATATACTATAATAAAATTCCTAATTTAAACTATTTAAAAGTCTTCAGGTGTAAAGTATTCATCTTAAACACTAAAGACTACTTAGGGAAATTTTCATCTAAAACAACCCCAAGAATATTTTAGGGTACTCAACAACCAGTAGGGCATATAGAGTTTATAACAAAAATACCCTAAAAGTTGAAGAAACAATAAATGTAATATTTGATGAAGAAAATAAACTACTCGATATAAGAAATGAAAATAATAATACAGAAAATGTTAACTCAAGAAATACAGAAGATGATGACAGAATTCAACTTGAACCTAATGAATCTAAAGAACCAATTCCTAACCCAAATGTAAGACCAACAAGAACAATCACCAATCACCCATCTGATCAAATTTTGGGTGATCCAACTCTAGGAGTCAGAACTAGGTCATCTTACAAGAACCTAAGCCAAATAGCTCTGATTTCTAAAATTGAACCAAAAACTATAGACAAAGCCCTACCAGACGCAGACTAGATCTTAGCAATGCAAGAAGAATTGGCCCAATTTGAATGAAACCAAGTCTGGGAACTAGTATCTAAACCCATTAACAAGATAATAATTGATACAAAATGGGTCTTTAGGAACAAATTAAATGATCAGGGTGAAATAGTTAGAAATAAAGCAAGATTAGTAGCCAAAGGGTTCAACCAAGTAGAAGGGTTAGACTATGATGAAACCTACACCCCTATAGCCAGACTTGAATCAATTAGGATGCTACTGGCCTATGCAGCACATAAAGGATTCAAGCTCTATCAAATGGATGTAAAATCCACTTTCCTAAATGGATTTATTAAAGAAGAGGTATATGTAAGTCAACCCCCAGGATTTGAGGACTTAGAATATCCAAATCATGTCTTTAGACTAAAAAAGGCCCTATATGGACTAAAACAAGCTCCTAGGACTTGGTATGAACGCTTATCCAATTATCTAATATCAAAAGGCTTCAACCAAGGTCAAATAGATCCAACCCTCTTTGTAAAAACCTTAGAAAATGACATCTTTATAGCTCAAATCTACGTAGATGACATAATTTTTGGATCCACCAATTCCAAATTTTTAAATGAGTTTACCAAATTATTGGAAGATGAATTTGAAATAAGTCTGGTAGGCGAGCTGAACTTTTTCTTAGGTTTACAAATTAAATAGACCAAAGATGGAATTTACATTTATCAAACTAAATATGCTAAGGAATTAGTTAGAAAATTTGGAATGGGAAACTCAAAAAATATTAATACACCTATGACCACTAATATTAAAGTTGACTCAGACCTAGAAGGTAAACCAGTAGACTCGAAATACTATCACAGTGTGATAGAGAATCTACTGTACCTAACTGCGAGCCGACCAGATATTCTTTTCGCAGTAGGTATGTGTGCAAGATATCAATCTTATGCAAAAGAGTCACATTTAACTCATGTTAAAAGAATACTTAGATATATTAAGGGAACCCTAAATGTAGGACTATGGTACCCTAGGACTTGCACTCTTGATCTGACTAGCTATTCTGACTCAGACTATGCTGGGTGCAAGCTAGATAGAAAAAGCACAAGTGGTAGTTGTCAATTTCTAGGTCAGTGCCTAGTAAGTTGGTCAAGAAGAAAGCAACATTGTGTTGCCCTATCAACCACTGAAGCTGAGTACATAGCCCTAGGAGAATGTGCATCTCAACTATTATGGATGATGCATATCCTAAAAGACTACCAATTAGAATATCAGAATACTAAAATTTCAATTGACAATATAAGTTCAATTAATCTAGCCAAAAATCTAATTCACCACTCAAGAACTAAACATATAGAAGTAAGACACCATTTTGTAAGGGATCACGTAGCTAGGGGTGATATTGTACTCAACTATGTTGAGTCAAAATCAAACCTAGCTGACATATTCACAAAACCCTTACCTGAACTTGAAGTGCACTTAGAAGACAAATAGAAATGTGCTTAGTAGAATAGACCTTATGTTCCTTATCTTTAATCAGCT
This sequence comes from Zingiber officinale, assembly GCF_018446385.1. Lineage (NCBI taxonomy): Eukaryota > Viridiplantae > Streptophyta > Magnoliopsida > Zingiberales > Zingiberaceae > Zingiber > Zingiber officinale. Next base: position 34,418,757 of record NC_055988.1, on the reverse strand, counting down.
TCGTTTTTGTATCCTTCAAAATTTTAGGAAAAACAATGTTTTCAAAATCCCAATTTTATTAGACATTCAAAATTTGGACTTAGCCTAGGCACTAACCCTAGAAATCATGTTCCTCTAGTTGCAGCTAGAGCATCTCACGAACACCCTAGGCTTACCTTGTTTGTGGTTGAAAACTTAGAATGGTGTGAGATGCATAGGGTACAACCTAGACTTCAAAATGCTTATTTCTGTGCATCGCAGTAAGTCTGGGCGTTAAAAACCAACATTATATTAATCAAGTTAAGTCATCCAGACCTAGTCAAATCTAACTAGATCAATTGACTTAACTTGACTAACCAAGTGAAATTTGTTGCCCTCTAAGTAATCAGCTAGTAGCTAAATGGTTAGACATGCGGTCAAGAGGATAAAGTGATCAATTTTAATCATTTTTAGTTACTCATGCTTGGACTTTAGGACGTCTTGAACTTATATGAAAATGGCCTTAGTTACAACTTTACAAGCTTATTTTTTTCTCAAAATATTTTTAACTTAGTCTGTTTCAAATCATTTTACCAAATATTGTTTCAAATTAACCTTAGCTAGATATCTCTCAAAAGGCTTGTTTAATTTAGCTAAGTATTTTTTTAGCTTTTTCAAAAATTGATTACAAGGTTTCTAAATTTAACTAAATGTTTTAAAGCGTTTTCTTTGCTAAGTATTTTCAAACTTCAATTCTTTTTACAAAAAGCTTTCTACACTAAGTAATCTTTTAACCTCTTTCAAAATTTAGCTAAATATTTTAGATTCTTTCAAATTTAAGCTAAGTATTTTTCAAAAGGTTTTTAAATTTCAACTTATGCTTGTTCATAAAACTTTTGGAAATAAAGACAATGTCTTTTAAAGCTTTAAGAATTTAAGGAAATATTTTTTAACAATAGCCTTTCAAATTAAGCATTTTACAAGCTTATCTAGCTTTTTAAGCCTTTTCAATATTTCTTCGAATTTAGCTGAGTTACTTTTCAAAGACAAAATAATTTTTGGCTAAAGCCATTTTTCAAACTTAATCAAGAATATTAATTTAAAAGTTTCACTTAGCTAAAAGTTTTACAATAATATTAACTCCTAGAAGCTAAGTGTTAAAGCCTTTATCCTTTCTAAACATTTTTTGAAAACTTAAAAATGAGCTAAGGCCATTTGATCACCGTTCCTTGTAACTCCCTTATTTATTCTGATATATGACAAAGGGGGAGAGTAGGGAAAAATTCAAAATTCGATTCGCAAAATTTAAAAAGAGCTCTTATTAAGGGGGGGCCTTACATCGTTAAAAGTTTAAGTATGTTTTAGCTTAAGTTATGCTTATTTACTTAAGCTTGTTTATGTTTCTTACTTAAACTTTGAAGATCGTTTATGCATCTATTTTACTTAACTTTGAATTTCAATTGCCATAATAAAAAAGGGGGAGATTGTTGGTACGGGAAGCATCGGACGATTGAACCCAAGCTTTGATAATGGTAAAGGAATCAAAGTTAAGCTTATTTGTGATCTAACATGTTTGATGGAGATTGTAAGAAAGTCCTAAGTGTTCTTACGCAAAAGTCCTAGATGTGGTTAGGCAAGGTGAAAACCCTAGGGGGTGGTAACCTTAGGTCCTAGGGGGTGGTAACCCTAGGTGGAGGAAAATCCTAAGGGGGGGAGGGTAACCTTAGGTCCTAGGGGGTGGTAACCCTAGATGGAGAAAAACCCTAGGGGGCGGTAACCCTAGGTCCTAGGGGGTGGTAACCCTAGGTGGAAAGTATAGTCGGTCTGGAGGACCGGACTTACATCAGGTAATCTCTCCTGAGGGGAGTAGGTGAGGACGCATTCCCCGGAAGAGGGAATAGTAGGCATCGGGTCGACCTATGGTTTACGATCGAAAATCTGAAGTCAGACCTGGACAGTCCGATGACTGACAGACTTTATATTTATGATATTATATGCTAACTTTGTGTTGTAGGGTATCTTTTGGACTAACGTATCTTGCAAGTACAAAGGAGCAACCTTAAGGCTCGGATGAACAGTGTCCGAGGCACCTCCATAGAGCTTGGAGGCACCTCGGGTGCAAAGGATAGATCTTGCACACGACAGAGCTAGAGGTGCCTCAGACTGAGCTGGAGGCGCCTTGGACCGCAGATTGGAGGCGCCTTGGACTGGCATGGAGGCGCCTTCAAGTGGATCAGAGGAGAATTTTTCAGCGCTGATCCACACGGCTGACTCGACGTGCTGGAGGTGCCTTGGATGGTGTTTGAGGCGCCTCATGCAGTGTATAAAAGGAGGTTTCGAGCAGCAAGTTTAATAATTAATTCAAAAGTGTTCTTCCTTCTTGTGCTACTCAAGAAATGACCTGGCTAAGCTACGACAAGTTCCCGACGACCCGAAGCTACAGTTTTTCACTCAGTGTTGTCGGTATAGCTTATTTTTAGTTCACTTAATTGTAATTATTTATTGTACTAAAATTTTGATATTATAGTTGTTGCCCACCGAAAGCGATCAACGATCGTGGGCCTTGGAGTAGGAGTCGCCTAAGGCTCCGAACCAAGTAAATAACTTGTGTTCGTGTGTTGCTTTCCTTTACTATTTTCGCTGCATTATTTCGGTATGTTTTAATCCAAAACGCGTGAAAGGCACGAGCGCTATTCCCCCCCCCCCCCCCTCTAGCTCTTCTCGATCCAACAAAGGGTAGATCACCATCTACATGGGCAATGCTTTGAGAGTGGTGGTTGTTGTAGTGGGAGATGTTTATTTATCTTTTGATAGCCATAAAACATTGATTTTGAGAAATTGTCTTTATGTACCAAGTTTCATAAAGAACTTGATTTCAGTTTCTAAATTATTTATGGATGAATATTCTGTTTCTTTTGATGACAAAGTAGTTATCAAGAAAAATAGGGTAGTTGTCTATTCTGGTACGTTGGTTGACAATTTATATACTCTAAATCCAATAACTCCCACGATGTAACAATAGGAAATTTAAAAGAGATATTTTAATCTTTCCCTTTTTAGAATTACCAAATTCATTTTGGGGATATGCTCTGGAAATGGCAACGTACATTCTGAACTTGGTATCTTCTAAGTCAGTACCCTATACTCCCACAGAATTATAGAACGGGTGTAAGCCTAGTTTGAAACACATTCAGATTTGGGGTAGTCCAGCACATGTGCTAAAGGGAGATGCCAATAAGTTGGAATCACGTACAGAAGTTTGCTTGTTTGTGGGTTATCCTAAAGGAATGAAAGGTTGTTTATTTTATAGTCCTAAAGATCAGAAGGTCATTGTTAGCATCAATGCTCGATTTTTAGAAGAGGACTACGTGGTGAACCACAAGCCCATGAGTAAAATTGTTCTTGAGGAAATAAGAGAAGACACGTCTACTTTAGTACCAACGGTACAAGATGAGATACCACAAGAAACTGCAACGCATTTCACAAATGATGCACAATTACAGGTAGTGCCTCGTCGTAGTGGGAAGGTTGTTTGGCAACCTGATAGATTCATGTTTTTGGGGGAGTTTTCGAACTTGATCCCTGGTGAACATGAACTTGATCCCTGGACATATGATGAAGCACTCCAAGATAAAGATGCAGCATCTTGGTAAATTGTAATAAACTCTGAAATAGAATCTATGTATTCTAATCAGGTCTGGGAGCTTCTAGAACAATCAAATAGTGTAAAAGCCATTGGATGTAAATGGGGTTACAAAAGAAAAAGAGGGATAGATGGGAAGGTGGAAACCTTCAAAGCAAGGCTTGTTGCAAAAGGGTATACTCAAAAAGAGGGAATCGATTATGAGGAAACCTTTTCGTCGATAGCCATGCTCAAGTTTATCCAGATTCTTTTATCTATTGCTGCTCATATGGATTATGAGGTTTGGAAAATAGATATCAAGACACCTTTCCTTAACGGACGTCTTGAAAAAACATCCATATAAAGCAACCAGAGGGATTCATTGCGAAGGGCAAAGAGCATCTTGTATGCAAGCTCAATCGATCCATTTATGGACTGAAGCAAGCTTCGAGATCTTGGAACATCCAGTTTGATGAAGTGATCCAGTCTTATGGATTCATTCAGTGTCCGGATGAGTCTTGTGTATACAAGAAACATGACAGAAATATGGTGGTATTTCTTGTACTATACGTAGATGACATTTTGCTCATTGGCAACAATATCAAAGTGTTGTTAGACGTAAGGGTATGGTTGTCCAAGCAATTCGATATGAAGGACTTGGGAGAATGTGGACATATTCTTGGGATCAAAGTAATAAGGGATCGCAAGAAAAGGATGTTGTGCGCATCCCAAGTTTCATACATCGATACTATCCTAGCTCGTTTTAGCATGCAAAACTCCAAGAAAGGTTTTCTACCTTTTCGGCATGGAGTACCTTTATCTAAAGAGATGTATCCTAAAACATCAAGGAGATAGAGGAGATAAATGTAGTTCCTTATGCTTCGGTTGTATGAAGGCTAATGTATGCAATGCTATGTAGAGACTGGATATCTATTTTGCCATGGGCATGATTAGCAGATATCAAAGTAATCCAGGGCAGGGACATTGGACTGCCGTAAAGCATATATTAAAGTACCTGAGAAGGACTAGAGATTATATGTTGGTTTACCAGGTAGATGATTTTCTCCCTTTAGGTTACACGGATTTGGATTTCCAATCAGATAGGGACAGTAGTAAGTCAACCTCGGGATATGTATTTACTTTGGGAGGTGGAGCCATAACATGGAGGAGTGTTAAGCAGAAATGCGTTTTGGACTCCACCATGGAAGCTGAATATGCGGTAGCCTCTGAGGCAGCCAAAGAAGCAGTATGACTTAGAAACTTTTTGATGGACTTAGATGTAATTCCTGGTTTTCCCAAAATTATCACAATTTATTGTGATAATAGTGGTGCAGTAGCAAACTCGAAGGAACCACGAGCCCATAAGGCAAGTAAACACATTGAGCGCAAGTACCACCTGATACGAGACATCGTAATGCAAGGAGAAGTTGTTGTCGCCAAGATTGAATCAGCAGATAACCTGGCAGATCATTTCACTAAGGCCCTTCCGGCGAGAGCTTTTAATGGGCATGTTGAGGGGATGGGAATCAGATGTATGACTGTATATATGGCAGCATAGTCTTTTAGTAAAAGTGAGAGATTGTTAGGATGCATACTAAAAGCCTAGCTTTTTGTATAAACATTTATTTTGAAATGAGAATCATATTGGTCAAATGTATGCATTTAGTTAAATACAGTTGTCCATTTAATTTATATTGTAGATAACATGGTGTGTGGTGTCACACAAAAGATAATGTTATCAGTTCCTTATAAATTATAAATAGTAGCTCACAACCAAGATGGATTGAGACAAACCATTGGAATGGTTGTAGTATGATTTGGTATTAGTTTATCTTAATAATAAAATTACACTAGTACACTATGTGTGTATTGAGTAGGACCATTTGAGGTTATTTCTTTTTATACTTACTGCATAAAATAACAAAACTTCTGCTATTATGGATGTGCGTACTCTTAATCCCGATATAATAACAAACACATATACTTAGTATTTATTTCTTTAATTTATCAAAGGTAAGATTTATTCAGTTAAATCAATAGGCCCGATAAGTTTGGAAATAATATTATTTATATGGTGTGTTGTTAATTATAAAAGGAAACTGTGTCCTAGTAATCTATGTTGATGATGCCCCCTTGAGGAGCTTATTGTAACGACCTGGCCCTCTTGGCCCATTTGGCGGCCCATTCGGCGACCCTCGGGTCGTCGACCGTCGGCCCTTATGTCGTCGGCCCATTTGGCGACCTCTCATGTCGTCGACTGACGACCTTTGGCCGTGCCGTTACTCACTAGGACTTTCCAGCCTAGTCAGTAGAAGGCGGGTCTTTACTCATCTCACTTGGTTACCATGATTCATAAACTCTAATACTTAAGTCTGGAGGTTTAGAGTTCGAATCGGGGGCCAAGGGTGGAAAGTCCTAGTGAGTAACGATACGGCCGACGACATGAGAGGTCGCCAAATTGGCCGACGACATAAGGGCCGACGGTCGACGATCCGAGGGTCGCCAAATGGGCCGCCAAATGGGTCAAGAGGGTCGGGTCACAATAAAAAGGCGCCTTTTATTGTAATGACCGACCCTCTTGGCCCATTTGGCGGCCCATTTGACCCTCGTCGCGCGACCCTTATGTCGACCCAGTCGTCGGCGACCCTTAGCTCACTAGGACTTTCCACTGGATTTTGCCTCCCCAGATTCTCTAAACCTCAGGGCTTAGCAGAGGTTTATGAATCCTGCAACATCTCACTTGGTTGCCGGATTCATAGCTTAAGCTGGAGGTTTAGAGTTCGAACAGGGGAGGCAAACTGGAAAGTCCTAGTGAGTAACGACACGGGTCGACATGAGAGGTCGCCAAATGGGCCGACGACATAAGGGCCGACGGTCGACGACCCAAGGGTCGCCAAATGGGCCAAGAGGGTCGGGTGGTTACACTTATAAGGATTATCATGTAAACTCAGCAGGCAGACTTAGTCCGACATGATAATAAGGTGAGTGGTATTGCTCTTGGAGCTAGATGTTAATTAAGTGACTTGTCAGTAACTCATTTAATTAACAGGCATACGATATCTTAAACAGAGGGAGATTAACGCACTCATAATAAGAAGGAGCCCATATTGTAATATGGGATTGGTGCGGTAGTTTAATAATAACTTTTTAATGGTATAAGTTATTATTGATGAACTTGAGTTGGATGTTCGGGTCGAACATAGGAAGCTCAAGTCTATCAGGAGGCTAAAATCAATTTCTCCTTCGGTCCCTGTTGTAGCCTCTATAAAGCCTCGCATTCACCCGTTTTGGTTTTGCTTCCTACCGAAGAAAGGGGTCAGCCACATCCTTGCATGGTGCCCAAGCAAGGGGCCGGCCAAGCCTTGCTTCCTACCCAAGAAAGGGGTCGGCCAAGCCTTGCTTGGTGCCCAATCAAGGGGTCGGCCAAACTAAAAGGAAAAGAAAAGAAAAGAAAATGAAAAGAAAAAAAAGGGAGATTTTTTTTCAACAGAATTAGAGATTTTTTTAAAAAGAATTATGTTGATTCTTTCTTAGAAATTTTCTAAAAAGAATTATATTAATTCTTTTTTAAGAAATATTTCTAAAAAAAATTATGTTAATTCTTTCCTAGAGATTTTTCTAAAAAGAATTATGTTGATTCTTTCTTATAAATTTTCTAAAAAGAATTATACTAATTCTTTCTTAAGAAATTTTTCTAAAAAGAATTATGTTAATTATTTTCTAGAGTTTTTTCTAAACAAAAATCTATTACTTTTTCTCCTTTTTTATCTGGGGCAAAGGGTTATAAAAGGAGAGGAAGTTGTACCACAACAATCAACAATTCAATTAAGAATTGATAAGTTTCTCTCCACAACTAAAAACCCTCTCCTTTCCCTTAAGGCTGGCGCCCCATTCTTTATTTTCTTTCCTCTAGGGTGGGCACCCCACTTCTTTTCTTCTTCCTTTTTCTTCCCTCTAGGGTTGGCACCCCATCTTATCTTGGTGGTCGGAGCTTGGAGGAAAAGAAAATGAAGAGACGAAGCACCTTGGTGGCTGGTGGTTTAGAGGAGAAGAAGAAGAAGGTGTTCTTTTCTTTGTGTCTTTTAGTGGTAGGCGACTTGGAAACAAAAAGGGTTCAGGTGTTTTTTTTGTCTTGGTAGATCGTCGCCCACACGACGTCCAAGAAGAGGAGAGGAATACGATAGAAGATCAAGAGGTCTTTGTCTACGAAGAAAGGTACAACTAGTTATTTATTTCGCAGTACAACTAGTTTTATTTTCTTTGTATGGTTCCTGAAATACCAACACAAGAGGCTAGCGATTTTGTGTTTTCATTTTTATGCTTCGATTTGTGTTTTGATCTTGTACTTTGATTGAGGTCTCTGTAGTTAAACCTAAGGTTACTGTGAGAAGTTTAAATATTCAATTTCTTTGAAAGTCTTTGTCTGGGAAGTGGTTGATGATCCCATAACCAAGAAGGCCTAGTGCCTCGCCTACGACCTGGAAGCTGATCCTTGAAATAAATATTTAATCAACTTCTGTAATATGGTTTAACTTCATGAACACAAGGGTTGAACTTGGAGTAAAAATGTTAAGTTTTGTTTCCACTCCAAGTTTAACTTTGAAGAACAAACTTGGAGTAAAAATGTTAAGTTTGGTTTCCAATCTAAGTTTAACTTCTGAAGAGCACATGGGTTGCTAGAAAAAGTTCTGTGCTTGTACAAATTTTTTTGTACAGGGGAAACAGAACGGTATTCCAAGTAGCACCAGCATGATCATGGTCGACCCTAATAGAGATCAAGGATTACGGTCTCAAAAGATTTTTCATATCATATCACCATTAGTTTTAGCTTCTGTTACTACTAGTTGATTAGGAGTTAGAGGTACATACCAGTCTCTGCTATTATTAGCTGAGTAATCGGTAGTATTTGTATATTCTTGTTGACTTAGCCTATAGAGTACCTATTTAACTTAGTTAGTTTCATCTATAGATAATCAAATTACTCTTGTTAGATCGGTCAGTAGAAGACTGATTTACACTTGTTGACTTGGATAGTTGTGGATCGATTTACCTTATTCGCTTTGTGGAGGATTAATGTACTCTTGTTGGATTAGTTAGTAGATGACCGATTTATTTTGTTGGTCTAATCAGTATGGGACAGTCATACTCTATTTTTTAGAGGTTCTGATCTCTGGGTTATTCGTCCTTAGTTAGATATCTTGAGCATATTTGAGTACATGGTTTGTACTGATGTGGAAAAGACTGAATTAGTCGTATACCATTGTAAGCTTGGTCAATTTATAAAGGATCGATATAGCCTATTCCATGGGGACTTTGACCATGGACTGTCTGTACCTGGTCAGATGACTTAAAAGGTACAATCGGGTAGGTGACCCCCATTGATGTAGAAGAGTGTAGAGCTACCTGCTTAACACTTATGAGAATATCTGGAGAGTACATTTCAGTTACATGATTTGTACCGGCGTGAGAAAGTTGAAGAGCGTTGCTTAACCTTTACGTGATCAGGTACCACATGAAGGAAGCAGATGATGATACTAGAGATCCAGGCATCACTTGGTGATTAGTTTGAGGTGTTTGGAGAGAGTAATCCTCTACCTCTTTTGGTATCATGATGGTTTATAAGACAATAATCAGTCAACTTGCCTAAGGTTGCTCCATGGGGGATCCTAACTCATGGACTGATCGAATATGATTAGATATCCTCGATGTACCTTGGGATTAGTAGGATTTTATACTCATATCTTATGGTTTGATTGTATCTCGACTATTAAGAGTGTTATTGATTATCGATTTGAAAATCAAGAGATACCTTGGATTTTAGTTGTGATACACTTTTGGTAGGATGGTAATATATTTCTATATCTCGCTAGTATCCCATGTTGAGAGTGGGTCACTAGGAGTTAGATTTGTGAGAACATGACTGGTTTGTTTCACTAAAGATATATGATAATAAACTTTCCCATTAGATATAGACTCTGTGGTGGCACGACACAGACGTGCAATGTTGAACCATGACAGGTATTTCTTTCTTTCTCTATTAGTTCTTTTGAACTTAGAGCATGAGTATTACTGGATGATTAGGCTGCTTTACCTTAGATTGTCTATGATTGCTATTTTCTTGCTTGATACTATGCTTGATTTTTTTTTGAGGTATACCATTAACCCATGAGAGTAGGTAGCATAGGGATTTTGTCTAGTTGATTGGGTTAATATACTGATTATGCATATCTATGTTGTGTGTACACATGATTAGTATGTGTTGTAGGAGTCTTGTGTTAGACTATTCATTTGCAAGTGGTGTGTATATACATGTTCAGTTAGGGTTATTGAAGATTTCTTATAGATTATACCTATGTGGTTAGGTGTACGTGTCTGATTGTATTATTGAAGGTATCTTGTCGATTTAATCTGTGTTGTTGTATGTGTACATCTGTTTGGTGTATTATTGGAGATATCTTTTCGATTTATCTGTGTTGTGGTATGGTGTACGTGTCTGATTGTATCATGGGAGGTATCTTGTTGATTATATATGTTCTGTGTGTTCACTCGTGTCTATTATGATTTGTTGGAAGTATTACATTGATTGTACTCTTGGCGTATGTGTATATATGTTAGGTGAGTATTATTTGAGGTGTATTGTCGATTATACTTACATTGATATATGCACACGTGTACGATATGTATTGTTGGAGGTATCTTTCCAATTCTACCTGTCTGTGTGCATTTAGTGTGCACTAATTGGAGGATTATGTCGATCATACCTATGTAGTGTGTGCACGAGTGTCAGGTGTATTAATGGTAGAATCATAATGATTCTACTTATGCTGAGTGCCTACATTATGTCATTGGTTGTATTATCCTATCAACTAATTCTCCTACTAGTGGGTGACCCACTACGATGATGAGAGAGTTGACAATGAATTTGAATTGCTTACTAAATTGTTATACCCTTAGCTTCCCATAGTGACCTGTGGTAGAGCGATCTCGTGCATTCTCTAGCTAGATAGTTAGATGTCTTGGTCACTTATGGATTGTTGTGGTGGAGTGTAGCTCCCACATATTATAGATTGTTGTGGTGGAGCATTGCTCCCACATATTATGGTTCGTTTGTGGTGGAGCGTTGCTCCCACATATTGTGAATTACTTGTAGAGGAGCGCTGCTCCCATATAGGTTGCATTGTTGGTGGTAGAGTGTTGCTCCCACATATGTAGTATTTCTTGTGATGGAGCGTTGCTCTCACATTAGATGATCTATTCAATTGTGATTTGTAGTTAGTGATTAGATTTCAGACTTATTGTCGAGGATCTTATAATTGAGTATGCCTGTTGTACGGTCATTATGAGTTCTAGGTTTTACCATTTAAGCTTATAGAGCCCTAGATGTTTTCATGGACCCGATGATTTTGGTAATCCTGGGTTGTTTGGATCTGTTTCCATTGTCTTTATTGATGATGTTATGATCTGTTTCTGATCCACAGGAGATAGAGTTTGTTACCAGTTGGGAGTAGTCGTAGTCTATATAAGAGACTCGTAACTTCCTTTGTCTAGCTCGATGTTACAGATGGTTCATTTAGGGTTTCTCTCACATTACTAAGCCATTGACACGCTTGACTAGGAAAGGAGTAAAGTTCATGTGGTCAGAAGCCTGCGAGATCGGCTTCCAGGAGCTGAAGCGGAGATTAGTGTCGGCACCAGTTTTGGTTTTGCCTTCTGGAGAGGACGGATTTGTACTCTACACCGACACTTCTCTACATGATTTGGGCGCTGATTTGATGTAGCACGGCAAGGTAGTCTCTTATGATTCGTGTCAGTTGAAGGAGCAAGAGAAGAACTACCCTGTACATAATCTAGGGTTAATCGCCATTATTTTTTCTTTGAAGATTTGGCGGCATCATCTGTAGGGTATTTACATTTGGGATTCTTACGGATCAAAAGAGTCTCAAATATCTTTTCACCCAGAAGGAACACAGTCTCCGTCAGAGGAGATGGATGGAGTTCCTAGAGGATTATGATTGTACCATTAGCTACCACTCGGGAAAAGCTAATGTGGTTGACGATGCGCTTAGCCGGAAGTCCAAAGGGACTTTAGCTTGCCACCGAGTTTTAGTCACCAACTTGATTCAGGGTTTTCCCCGAATTGGGACTTGAGGAGCAGGGATAGACAGAGCAGGGTATCCTTATTACCATGGTTACTCAGTCATTGATCAGGACGAGGATCCGAGAGGCCCAGGCCGGTGATCAGCACTTACAATCCGTTGGCAGCTAAATAGCTTTCGGGCAGCAGATCGAGATCACTCGAGATGACGATGGTATTACCTATTTCCGAGGTAGATTATGCGTACCTCAATCTCACTCGGTCATGGAGGAGTTACTTTAGAAGGCTCATCACTCACGATTTGCTATCCACCCAGGTGGAACACAAATGTATTAAGATTTAAAGCGTTCATATTGGTGGAACAACATGAAGGAAGATATCACGGAGTTTGTAGCTAGATGTCTAGTCTGACTATGGATTTTGTGGTAGGATTGCCTAGGACCTAACGAGGTCATGACGCGATTTGGATTATCGTTGATCGATTAACCAAACCCGCACACTTCTTACCGATTCGAAAGACTGATTCGCTGGATCGATTGATAGAGCTGTATTGTCGAGAGGTCATCAGATTGCATGGTTTCCTTCGAGCTATCGGATAGAGACCCACTATTCATTCACATCCCAGTTCTAGTAGTGTTTGCAGCAGGCTTTGGGCACACAGTTCTGTTTCAGTATAGAATTCCAACCGCAGACAGATGGACAGTCAGAGCGGACCATCGAGACTCTAGAGGACCTGCTGAGGACTATCGTTACAAATTTCGGAGGCATCTAGGAGGACCACTTACCATTAGTAGAGTTCACCTACAATAACAGCTATCATTCGGCTATCCAGATGGCACCGTTTGAAGCGTTGTATAGTGGACCTTGTTGAACACCCACCCTCTAGGAGGGGGTTGGGAAGACCCATCTGTTAGGACCTCAGAGAGCTTAGTAAGAGGCAAAAATTGGTCCGCACTATCAGACGAAGGATGTCCGAGGCGTAGGACTGTTAGAAGAGTTATGTGGATTGGAGACAGAGATCCATGAAGTTCTCTACTGGCGATCATGTATTTTTGAGAGTTTCACCCACGAAAGGGGTGAAGAGAGTTGACCTCCGAGGTAGGCTAGCTCCACGATATATTAGGCCTTCCAAGATCTTGGAGAGGATTGGAGCGGTAGCTTACCGTTTGGCGCTACCACCGTCTCTAGCAGACGTTCACTATGTATTTCATGAATCCATGCTGAGGAGATACGTAGCTGACCCAATACATGTTCTGACAGAGATACCAATTCCTATTCAGCCAGACATTACCTACGAGGAGGGTCCGATACGGATTCAGGACCACAAAGAGCGTCAGTTGCGGAACAAGACTATCTAGTTTGTTAAAGTCGGATGACAGCATCATTCTGACGAGGAGACTACTTGGGAGTTCGAGGATACGATCTGAGCTCGATACCCCCATCTTTTTACTTGATGTTGTGGTTAGGTTTCTGTTCAACATTTATACTGGTTACCTATTGCTAGTTTTTACTGATGATAAATAACGAAATTTGGGGATCAAATTTTTATTAGTGAGAGAGAATGTAAAATGTCGTAACTAATTAAATAATAAAGTTTTATGGGCGAATAACATTAAGAGGATTTTTAGGAATTTTTAGAAATTTTCTGAGGATTTTTTGGATCTCGTATGACGAGTTTGCGGGGATAAATTAATAGGTTTGGAAGAGCTTGTTTGGAATACCCAATTAAGGTAGGAATTGATTAAGGAATAACTTATGCTTTAATTTAATCAAAACCTAAGTTTTCCTTTTTATTTTTCTTTCTTTATCTTCCCATTCTCTTCTTATTTCTGCTCGACGTTCCTCTCTCCCTCTCCGTCGTTTTCTTCTCTTTTCCCTTTCTCCTGCCCGACGCCGACCATATCTCCTTCTATTCATCTTCTCCGTAATTCTTCTTCTCCACCTCCATTGCCGCCAGCGACGAGAGCCAACTAAGGGTTGCCTTCCCTCTGCCCTAGTTCCTCTCGCACCGCATCTCCTTTTCTTCTTCTCTTCTGCTCAAACCGCGCCACCATCGTTGTGCTCTAGCCCCCGAGCCGCACCACTTGGTCTTCTCCTCTCCCCTGCGATTTCTTGATCTCCTTCCTTCTTTCTCTGTTCACTCCTGTGGATGAATCGACGTCAATGGGAGCGGGGATTCTAGCTCCGGCGATCTTCCTCTACTGACATCCACATCTTAAGCTTCGATCCGGTCAACATTTTTTTTCCTCTCTGGGTCGCAGATATAGCATCGCATCTCCACTAGCCGACTCTGCTGACCCTTTCTTCCCCGACCAACGCCACTGGATCGTGTCCGATCCACCGATCGTCGGTGTGAAAGGCATTTAGGTCTCCGAGGGTAAGCGACTTAACCTTCCCCTTTTTGTTCTCTAATTTATGCGCTAGCTTCGAGTCTTCTTCCTCGATTCTTCCTCTCTTCCTCTATGATTGTCGGCGATCCGAGATCAGGTCTTGGATCCTTTCTTCATTGTTGCTAATTGAGGCTTCAGCCAAGTGGGGAAGGATTCCAGCAGGGAGGTCTTGCTGTGGTGTTTTGCAATCCAGCAACGTCTCCTTTTCGACAGTAGCTATCTCTGGTTGAGGATCAACAGAGAGTTAGTGGTTGATTGCCCCTATATCTTTAGGTAAGCATTTAACAGTAAGCTACTAGGTTAGGGTTCTTATGCATTGTCTTGTTGAATTCTTGACCTCCTTCTTGATCCGACCATTGAGGTGGTTTCCAGTAGCTTTCCCTAACCGACAACAACATCTTTTGTTGTGATCTACTATGATCACCTTGGATTTGGGACTCTGATTTGAAACAAGCATCTCAACTTTGAATTGCTTGATACTACCTTCTATTTGAGGCGGGTACTTCTGACTTATCTCTTGATATAGTCATTTTAGATTTGCATAATAATTTATTGCTAGTAGTAATGATTATGTTAGCATCTGTCATGGTATGTCACTATTAGATACCTGTAGTTTTCTTTTATTGTTATCTGATATGCATTCATGTTTATATACTCTAGATTATTGCCATATATATTTTGTTCCTAGAGGTAGTGGTATACTATGCTTTACTCTGGTTAGGACTAGTCTTTTAGATTTTATTATCTTGCATGTGTACTTAGGTCTGTGATACCTAGGTCTTAGTATGATTAATTTTCCTATTTGGTATATATTATGCGGAGGTGATTATGGTTAGGATTTTCATGCTTAGTATCATGCACCATCTTGCATGATTGCATGCTGTGCAATTGTCGGCTCCATTATTGTTGAGCACAGCACCAGTTACATGATCTGCACACACAACCACTCATGGGTTAATGGTACATCAGGTAGGGTGTGTTGGATCGAGACGTGCTAGAAGGGGGGGGATGAATAGCGCTCATGGCTATTTCGTTCGATTCGTAAAACTATCGGAGTTAAAACACGCAGCGGAATAAAGAAAAACAAACAAAAAGAACACGAGGATTTACTTCGTTCGGAGCCTAGATCGACTCCTACTCGAAGGCCCGCGAACCTTGATCGCTTTCCGTGGGCAACAACTATAAGCTCGATAAGGTTTACAAGTATAACAATTTACAACTTAATTTAAACCAGAAATCTTATACCAACAACAATGGATGAAAAAGCGAAGCTCCGGGTCGTCGGTGTCAAGTTGCAGCACTTCTGAGTCGTCGATTTAGCAGCACGCAGCAAGAGGATCACTTGGAATTAGTTGTTCAGAGTTGCTGGTTGACACCCCTTTATAAAGGTTGTTCAAGGCGCCTCTAAGTCCTCTGAAGGCGCCTCCATCCCTTCCGAATCGCTCGTGCAGATCAGCGCTGAACAGTCGTCGCTTATCGCCTTGAAGGCGCCTTCATCCATCTTTAAGGCACCTCCAATAGGGCATCCAAGGATCCTTCACGCACCACGAAGGTGCCTCCAGCGGGTCTGCGCAGCCACGTCACTTTAGCACCCGAGGCGCCTCCAAGATCCATGGAGACGCCTCGGACACTGTTCATCCGAGGCTACATTGTGCTCCTTTGGTCCTGCAAAAAATGTTAGTCCCAAGCACATATCCTGCAAAACAAAGTTAGCACAAAACAATAATATGGATATGATAGAATATACAGTCTCCAGACTGTCCGGGTCTGACTTCGGATTTCCAATCGGAAACCCTATGTCGACCCGACGCCTCCTGTTCCTTCTATGGGTAACGCGTCCTCACCTACTCCACACAGGAGATTTACCTGTTGCTAGTGTGATCCTCCAGATCGACTGGACTTTTGCTCAGTGCTTGATGCTTCTGGACTTTCTGCTGGACTTTCGCTTCCCAGCTAGTCCAGTCTTTCACCTGGTTCGCGACACCAGGACTTTCCACCTAGGGTTACCCCCCTAGGACTTTTCCCTGAAGCACTCGACTCACCAAGTGTAAGATCTTGGAAAAAATTTAATTAATAGGGTTATTTAGAAAATAGCCTTATAGAATTTTTCTGGAATTTTTAGAAATTTTCTGGGAATTTTTCGATGCTTGTACGACAGGTTTTGAAAGGACGAATTAACGGGTTCGGATCAAGCCTGTTTGGGATACCCATTTAAGTGAGAAAATTTTTCTAATTATAAATCTCTTTTTCCTTTTTCTTTTCTTATTTCCTCCCCCAACCCATCGCCGAACCCGAGTTTTTCTTCTTCCCCGACTCTTCTCTCTGCCTCTCTCACGGACAAATCGACGCCGACGGAAATCTCCATCTGGGGTCATCCACATCGCATCGCCGGAGGACCACGTCGCCGGAGCTCGAAGAAGCCGGCAGAGTCCAATCTATCTTTGGTCCAGTGATTGCTGTTCCGGTGAGTACTGCGCAGATCGTCGACGGCTAGGGCACGGTGGAGGCTTGGTTCGCATTATCTCCCAACCTACTGACTCCCTTGTTCATCTTCCTTGAGTTACTCATGGAGCGATCCGCATCTCCCTTCTCGCCGGATTGGGATCAAGCGACGCCACCGAGGAGTGATCTTAGAGGTAAGGCATCGCCGGATCTTTGGTGGATTCAAGGTTTATCGAGGAAAGGTTTCTTCTCTGTATTGACCCTTTCTTTTTTGGACCTATTCCCTAGTTTTCTACCTTCGACTCCGGTCAATTGGGGTCGCACGGAGCTGTGTCTGGTGGTGTGCTTTGGTCCTGCGACTCATCTGGTTGCTAGTGGCAACGATCTTGGCAAAGGATCAACAGAAGGGGGGCTGTGAGGAAGAGGTAAGATTAGGGTGTTGTGATCTTTGATTTCCATTGTTTGATCTCTTCACTTGATCCGATCCAATGAGATGAGGTGGAGTTTTGTTCTGATTAGTGAGTTGTGTTTGGGTTGTAGGGCAAAGACTAGAGGGGTTGATGCTTGATCAGTAGTCTTACTGCTTGATTCCTTCTTGATCCGAATTGTGGAGTGGAATCAAGCACCTTGCTGTTCTGTTTATGGTGTACCTTGTTACCAGCAGATTACCTGGTATTCCAATGGTTGAATTGAGGTACGTGGAGAGGTAGTTGATACATGTTGTAATTAGTTGTTAAATTGTGTAGATTTAATTGTGTAGAATAAATCTAATGGAATGGTTAGGGTTAGGGTAATTAACCCTAGTCAACCGTTGGATTTATAATCTAATTGGTGATTAGGGATTAGGTAACTAACCCTAATCGACCATTAGATTTAAATTAGTAAGTTGTGATTGTGGTGATTAGGGTTTTGCCCTAATTTAGTTTTGGGAATTTTATTTAGCTATTTCATCTGGATTTAGCTAAATAAAATATATATGTTGTTTGACACAGGATTCTGATTCGAGACAGGCGTCTCAACGTTGACTTCAGATTTGGGATTGTACCTTCTATTTGAGGCGGGTACCCTTTGACTTATCTTTTGATAGTGTCTTATGATATGTGCAGTTTATATATACTTACTAGTGTTGATAGTTAGTATTTTCTGGATTTAGTTTAGTTGATACCTGCTACATGCTTCTACTGTTATCTACTATACATTAGGCTGGTATACCTTTACTTCTTACCATGTGTATATATGTTCGTGGATATGGATATTTATAGTGCTTCACTATACTGGATTAGTTGTTATACATGCTGGATATGTGATGTTGGGTTTAGGCTCTTTATTATCATTGTTATATATGTGTTTGTCTGTTTGACATCTACACATATAGAGGAGGATATGTTCAGGTATGACATACTGTAGCCGCATGCACCATATCGCATGATTGCATGCTGGGCAATTGACAACTCCATTATTGTTGAGCTCGTCAGCCGGCTACATTGACCTGCGCACCACGTGACCACTGCATGGGTAGTGGCACAGCACATAGGGTGTGTAGGTTGCTCAGTGGTGCTCCGCTGGAGGCTCCACTCATGGGTAGTGTGATAGGCAGCGTGGTAGCACACCGGGGTCCCTCCCCGTCATTGCGTACCGGGAGATGAGAGCATTGCGCTCCCTCCTATAGTTGAGGTTGGAGGATAGGTGTACTCCGGTGCATCCCGTCCACTCGGTCACTCTTCAGGGGTAGTGACGGCAGAGTGCACGATGTCACAGCCCTACCCACGCGGTCTCACCATTGTATGTGAGATGCTGACTGGCGTCAGGGGTGACCATGTCATATTGCATCATATGCACGGATTGCATTCTTTATGATTGATGTATTTTGGTGAATGCATATGATTGACATGCATACAGGATACATGCTTTTGCTCTGACTATTTTTATCTGTGTATGTTCACAATCAATTGCACAAGCATCGCAGGTGAGTACAGTTTATTTCAGTTATACATTTTCTTATTATTCTTGCTATAGACTGTACTTTATGCCTATTGCTGGTTATTACAGTTTATTTCAGCTATGCATATCTGTTATACTGTTAGGAGACTGTACCGTAGATTGTACTGTTAGGAAACTGTACTATAGATCCTATGGTTTAGGAGACTGTACCTTAGGATATTGCTAGTAGTTATATGTTGCTGTACATATCTATTGGATTACATGCTGAGTTCTTTGAACTCACCCCGTTGTTACTATTTTTCAGGTTGAGGCCGTCAGGAGAGATTCCAGTCGCTAACCCCTTTATCGCGAGGATTTCCTGTTGTCGGGATCTGTTTTGTTTTTGCATCTTATATACTTGTGATGTGGGTTTTATATTGTGGACTTTATAACGAACACTTGGGTTTACTACTTTTGGTTTTCCGATGCGGATATATTTTCATTACTTCATGGATTTTGTCTTTCTTCGTTGTAGTGGAGTAGGATGTTTACATATATCTTCGAGGATTCTATATCGTTCTTTCTTTATATAACTGCGTGGATTGTTCATTTTATATCTGTGTGGAAATGTTGAATATAACTGCGTGGATTGTTTCTTATTTGTATTGTATTATTCCAGCCGTGTGTGGCCGAGGTATAGAGATATATGTATTCTGGATTCATATTGTCACCCGTACAGGGGAGATGCTGCCGAAATTTCTTCGGACAGAGACTACTTGGGGCATGACAATTTATTTGGTATCAGAGCAAAGTTTTGCGATACCTACTTGTCGGGTTTCGGATTTACGATACTTACTTTCGTGAGCATTTCTCGGTATTTTGGATTGGTACAGATTTTCGTTGACTTACTCGTTTCGGAATTTCGAGGTATTTTGACGAGGATCTATTAGTTCTATTTGGGGGCTAAGCAGCGACAGGATATCTCCAGACGGTAAATAGGTAAATTAGGTAACTTTATAGTTTTTATACCTGTAGTGATATCTGGGTAACATTTTATTTACAGATATGACACCTACGCGTGTTCCGGTACCGAGACGTGGGCGATCACATAAGAGGCTGATAGATTCTCCGGAGACAGAGTCTCCAGAGAGATTTGCTAGGGTCGAGGCTGTCCGTCAGGGACAGACTCGTCAGGATATTATAGGTACGTCGGATTATAAGACCCCGACAGCTCTAACTTCAGAGGTACATACCTCGACTATACCACAAGTGGTATCACCTTTAGTATACTCGGCACCCACTCCAGTCGTGCCTACTACTGCGTACTTGAGGTACGAGACGAGGCAGAGATCTGGTGGGACACGCAACGCTCGATTATAGGCGAGCAGCATATTACTTAGGCGAGATTTAGGGAAGCATTCGAGAGTCAGTATTTTCCTCGGGCATATCAGATGACACGTCGGTAGGATTTTCTGAGTCTTCGACAGAATAACCGCTCAGTGATGCAGTATAATGTCGAATTTAATTGGTTGGCTAGATTTTGCCCTGAGTTGGTTACCGAGGGCAGATCTCGTATGCTTTAGTTTGTCCAGGGACTAGAAGGGCATCTTTAGCTGAAGATTGCTGGATTTAGTACTTCATCATACACCGAGACACTGGATAGAGCGCTTTTGATTGAGCCTGCTCATCAGAGAGTGAAAGTAGATAAGAAGAGGAAGCAGACTGATCGGACTTCCGGACAGATCCAACAGACACAGACTACGGGACAGCAGCAGAGCAGTCACGCTCATACGGGTCAGGGTACTTCTGGGTCATCTGGTCGACCCCGGAAGTCAGGACGATCTTCATCTGGACGTTCCTAGTCTTCTAAGCAGAACCGGAAACAGTCCACCGGTGACACTGCACCCGATGCGGATCCCGAGATCACATCACCTCTGCATGCACCTTGGGACAGTCAGTTTGCTATTATTGCAAACTGTCTGGGCACTTGAGCCGAGATTGTTTGCTAAAGGCTCAACATGTAGCTTCCGGGATTTCTGTTTCGGGAGGACAGGCTGATCAGTCTGCTACTCAGCGAGGAGGGCCGAAAGCCCAATCTTCACATCGTCAGCAGAGGACAGATCCCCCTGCATCACCTGCTTATGGCATGCACGGGGGGGGAGCATTCCGGTGTCCTTATGGAGAACCCCACGGTATTTCGCCTTAGTGTTCTCCTGTACTATTTCGTCAAGAAGAAGGATGGTACTCAGAAGTTGTGCATCGATTATATGCAGCTGAATGCAGTGACTATCAGAAATAAGTACCCCTTGCCACAGATTGAGGATTTATTTGATCAGCTTAGAGATACATCAGCGTATTCTAAGATTGATCTGCGGTCTGGATATCATCAGCTGAGAGTTAGAGATTCTGATATTTAGAAGACAGTATTTCGTATCAGATACGGACATTACGAGTTTTTGGTAATGTCATTTGGGCTTACCAATGCTCCTGCAGTATTTATGGATCTGATGAACCGTATCTTTCTAGAGTACCTAGATCAGTTTGTTATTGTGTTTATCGATGATATATTGATCTATTCGCGTTCTGAGGAGGAGCACGCACAGCATCTTCGCATAGTCTTGGAGACTCTGCGACGACATCATCTATATGCGAAGTTCAGCAAATGTGCATTTTGGCTATCTTCGGTTGGTTTTCTGGGACACGTGGTGTCAAGCCGAGGTATCTCAGTAGATCTTCAGAAGATCGAGGCTATCACTAGCTGGGAGCAGCCGAAGTCAGTCCAGGAGATCCGTAGTTTCTTGGGCTTGGCTGGATATTACCGACGATTTGTTGAGGGTTTCTCCAGCATTGCTATGCCGTTGACACGTCTGACCAGAAAGGGCGTGAAGTTCATGTGGTCAGAGGCTTGCGAGACTAGCTTCTAGGAGCTGAAGCGGAGATTAGTATCAGCACCAGTTTTGGTTTTACCTTCTGGTGATGACGGGTTCGTACTTTACACAGATGCATCCCTTCAGGGCTTGGGCGTTGTTTTGATGCAGCACGGTAGGGTAGTCTTCTATGCTTCTCGTCAGTTGAAGGAGCATGAGAAGAACTACCCAGTACATGATTTAGAGCTAGCCGCTATTATATTTGCTTTGAAGATTTGGCGACATCATCTATATGGTATTACTTTTGAAATTCTTACTGATCATAAGAGTCTCAAATATATTTTCACACAGAAGGAACTCAATCTCCAACAGAGGAGATGGATGGAGTTCTTGAAGGACTATGATTGTACTATTAGCTACCATCCGGGTAAAGCTAATGTGGTTGCTGATGCACTTAGCAGGAAGTCCAGAGGGACTTTAGCTTGTCACCGAGTTTTAGTCACAGACTTGATTCAGGGATTCTCCGAGTTGGGCCTTGAGGAGCAGGGACGGATAGAGCAGGGTATTCTTGTTACCATGGTTGCTCAGTCATCGATCAGGATGAGGATTCGAGAGGCCCAGGCCGGAGATCAGCATTTACAGTTCATTGGCAGCCAGATAGCTTTCGGACAACAGACCGAGTTTACACGAGATGACGAGGGTATTGTTTATTTTCAAGGCACATTATGTGTACCTCAGTCTCACCCTATCATGGAGGAGTTACTTCAGGAGGCTCATCATTCTAGATTTACTATCCACCCAGGTGGGACCCGTATGTATCGTGATTTGAGGCGTTCCTATTGGTGGAACAGTATGAAAAAAGACATTGCAGATTTTGTAGCTAGATGTCTTGTCTGTCAGCAGGTGAAGGCTGAGCACCAGAGACCTGCTGGTTTACTTCAGAGGATCCCTATTCCAGAGTGGAAGTGGGAGCATATTACTATGGATTTTGTGGTAGGATTGCCTAGGACTCGACGAGGCCATGATGCGATTTGGGTAATCATTGACCGATTAACCAAATCCGCACATTTTATAGCGATCCGGAAGACTGATTCTCTTGATCGATTAGCAGAGTTATACTGTCGAGAGATTATCAGGTTACATGGTGTTCCTTTGAGTAGTATATCAGATAGAGACCCACGATTTATGTCCCGGTTCTGGCAGAGTCTACAGCAGACTTTGGGCATACAACTTCGTTTCAGTACGACATTCCATCCACAGACAGATGGACAGTCAGATCGGACCATTCAGACTTTGGAGGACTTGCTGAGGTCTTGTGTCATGGACTTTGGAGGCAGTTGGGAGGACCACCTGCCATTAGTGGAGTTCTCCTACAACAACAGCTATCATTCGGCTATCCAGATGGCACCGTTTGAGGCGTTATATGGTAGACCTTGTCGAACACCCATCCTTTGGGAGGAGGTTGGAGAGGCTCAGCTGTTAGGACCTCAGAGAGCTCAGTAGGATACAGAGTTAGTTCGTACTATCAGACGGAGGATGTCAGAGGGTCAGGATCGTCAGAAGAGTTATGTTGATCAGCGACGGAGACCCCTGGAGTTCTCTACAGGTGATCATGTGTTTTTGAGAGTTTCACCGACGAAAGGGGTAAAGAGATTTGGTCTTCGAGGTAAGTTAGCTCCACGATATATTGGGTCATTCCAGATCTTGGAGAGAATTGGAGTGGTAGCTTACCGTATGGCGCTACCACCATCTTTAGCTGGCATTCACGATGTATTCCATGTATCTATGCTGAGGAGATACGTATCCGATTCGGCACATGTTCTGTCAGATATATCAGTTCCTATTCAGCCTGACGTTACTTACGAGGAGGTTCCGGTACGGATTCTGGACTATAGAGAGCGTCAGTTGCGGAACAAGATAGTCCGACTAGTTAAAGTCGGATGGCAGCATCATTCTGACGAGGAGGCTACTTGGGAGCTGGAGGATATGATCCGAGCTCGATACCCTCATCTGGTTACTTGAGGTATGTGGGTTAGAGTTTCTTCCAGCATTTATACTGTCTGGTTATATTCTAGTGTTTGCTGTTGGTTATAGCGAAATTTGGGGACCAAATTTTTATTAGTAGGGGAGGATGTAAGATCTTGGAAAAAATTTAATTAATAGGGTTATTTGGAAAATAGCCTTATAGAATTTTTCCGGAATTTTTAGAAATTTTCTGGGAATTTTTTGATGCTTGTACGACGGGTTTTGAGGGGACGAATTAACGGGTTCGGATTAAGCTTGTTTGGGATACCCGTTTAAGTGAGAAAATGTTTCTAATTATAAATCTCTTTTTCCTTTTTCTTTTCTTATTTCCTCCCCCAACCCATCGCCGAACCCGAGTTTTTCTTCTTCCCCGACTCTTCTCTCTGCCTTTCTCACGGACAAATCGACGCCGACGGAAATCTCCATCTGGGGTCATCCACATCGCATCGCCGGAGGACCACGTCGCCGGAGCTCGAAGAAGCCGGCAGAGTCCAGTCTATCTTTTGTCTAGTGATTGTTGTTCCGGTGAGTTCTGCGCAGATCGTCGACGGCTAGGGCACGGTGGAGGCTTGGTTTGCATTATCTCCCAACCTACTAACTCCCTTGTTCATCTTCCTTGAGTTACTCATGGAGCAATCTGCATCTCCCTTCTCGCCGGATTGGGATCAAGTGACGCCACCGAGGAGTGATCTTAGAGGTAAGGCATCGCCGGATCTTTGGTGGATTCAAGGTTTAGCTAGGATAGGTTTCTTCTCTGTATTGACCCTTTCTTTTTCGGACCTATGCCCTAGGTCTCTACCTTCGACTCCGGTCAATTGGGGTCGCACGGAGCTGTGTCTGGTGGTGTGCTTTGGTCCAGCGACTCATCTGGTTGCTAGTGGCAACGATCTTGGCAAAGGATCAACAGAAGGGGGGTTGTGAGGAAGGGTAAGATTAGGGTGTTGTGATCTTTGATTTCCATTGTTTGATCTCTTCACTTGATCCGATCCAATGAGATGAGGTGGAGTTTTGTTCTGATTAGTGAGTTGTGTTTGGGTTGTAGGGCAAAGACTAGAGGGGTTGATGCTTGATCAGTAGTCTTACTACTTAATTCCTTCTTGATCCTAATTGTGGAGTGGAATCAAGCACCTTGCTGTTCTGTTTATGGTGTACCTTGTTTCCAGCAGATTACCTGGTATTCCAGTGGTTGAATTGAGGTACGTGGAGAGGTAGTTGATACATGTTGTAATTAGTTGTTAAATTGTGTAGATTTAATTGTGTAGAATAAATCTAATGGAATGGTTAGGGTTAGGGTAATTAACCCTAGTCAACCGTTGGATTTATAATCTAATTGGTGATTAGGGATTAGGTAACTAACCCTAATCGACCATTAGATTTAAATTGGTAAGTTGTGATTGTGGTGATTAGGGTTTTGCCCTAATTTAGTTTTGGGAATTTTATTTAGCTATTTCATCTGGATTTAGCTAAATAAAATATATATGTTGTTTGACACAGGATTCTGATTCGAGACAGGCGTCTCGACGTTGACTTCGGATTTGGGATTGTACCTTCTATTTGAGGCGGGTACCCTTTGACTTATCTTTTGATAGTATCTTATGATATGTGTAGTTTATATATACTTACCAGTGTTGGTAGTTAGTATTTTCCTGGATTTAGTTTAGTTGATACCTGCTACATGCTTCTACTGTTATCTACTATACATTAGGCTGGTATACCTTTACTTCTTACCATGTGTATATATGTTCGTGGATATGGATATTTATAGTGCTTCACTATACTGGATTAGTTGTTATACATGCTGGATATGTGATGTTGGGTTTAGGCTCTTTATTATCATTGTTATATATGTGTTTGTCTGTTTGACATCTACACATATAGAGGAGGATATGTTCAGGTATGACATACTGTAGCCGCATGCACCATATCGCATGATTGCATGCTGGGTAATTGACGACTCCATTATTGTTGAGCTCGTCGGCCGGCTACATTGACCTGCGCACCACGTAACCACTGCATGGGTAGTGGCACAGCACATAGGGTGTGTAGGTTGCTCACTGGTGCTCCGCTGGAGGCTCCACTCATGGGTAGTGTGATAGGCAGCGTGGTAGCACACCGGGGTTCCTCCCCGTCATTGCGTACCGGGAGATGAGAGCATTGCGCTCCCTCCTATAGTTGAGGTTGGAGGATAGGTGTACTCCGGTGCATCCCGTCCACTCGGTCACTCTTCAGGGGTAGTGACGGCAGAGTGCACGGTGTCACCGCCCTACCCACGCGGTCTCACCGTTGTATGTGAAATGCTGACTGGCGTCAGGGGTGACCATGTCATATTGCATCATATGCACAGATTGCATTCTTTATGATTGATGCATTTTGGTGAGTGCATATGATTGACATGCATACAGGATACATGCTTTTGCTCTGACTATTTTTATCTGTGTATGTTCACAGTCAGTTGCACAAGCCTCGCAGGTGAGTACAGTTTATTTCAGTTATGCATTTTCTTATTATTCTTGCTATAGACTGTACTTTATGCCTATTGCTGGTTATTACAGTTTATTTCAGCTATACATATCTGTTATACTGTTAGGAGACTGTACTATAGATCCTATGGTTTAGGAGACTGTACCTTAGGATATTGCTAGTAGTTATATGTTGCTGTACATATCTATTGGATTACCTGCTGAGTTCTTTGAACTCACCCCGTTGTTACTATTTTTCAAGTTGAGGCCGTCAGGAGAGATTCCAGTCGCTAGCCCCTTTATCGCGAGGATTTCCTGTTGTCGGGATCTGTTTTGTTTTTGCATCTTATATACTTGTGATGTGGGTTTTGTATTGTGGACTTTATAACAAACACTTGGGTTTACTACTTTTGGTTTTCCGCTGCGGATATATTTTCATTACTTCGTGGATTTTGTCTTTCTTCGTTGTAGTGGAGTAGGATGTTAACATATATCTTCGAGGATTCTATATCGTTCTCTCTTTATATAACTGCGTGGATTGTTCATATTATATCTGTGTGGAAATGTTGAATATAACTGCGTGAATTGTTTCTTATTTGAATTGTATTATTCCGGCCGTGTGTGGCCGAGGTATAGAGATATATGTATTCTGGATTCATATTGTCACCCGTACAGGGGAGATGCTGCCGAAATTTCTTCGGACAGAGACTACCTGGGGCGTGACACCAAGACTTTCCACATAGGGTTACCACCCCCTATGACATAGGGTTACCACCCCTAGGGTTTTTACCTTGCCTAACCACAGTTAGGGCTTTTGCCTAAGTACACTTAGGACTTTCCTGCAATCTCATTCAGATCGTTAGATCACCACACATCTTAACATTGAATCCTTTGCCATTATCAAAACTTAGGTTCGATCATCGGATGCTTCCCGCACCAACAATCACCCCCTTTTTGATTATGTTAACCGAAATTCAAAGTTAAGTAAAACAAATGCATAAGATATATTAAAAGGTTTTAAGTGAGCAAGCTTAAGTATATAAATTCAAATAAAAGCATAATTTAAGCTAACACTTAAACTTTTGTGAAGCTCCCCCTTAATACAGGGCTTCCTTTTTGTATTTTTATTTTTGAATTTTCTACTCTCCCCCTTAATAAAAGCAACACTTTTTAGTTTTGAATTTCCTACTCTCCCCCTTTACCATATATCAAAAATTAAGCCAGTTGAAAGCAAGTTTTAAGTTTTTTGAAAAAACAGATTTAATCTTTGAAAGAAAAAATGCTTGTGTATTACTTATCTTATAATTAAATTTTACAGAAAAAAATGGTAGTTAAGGGAGAAAGAGGACCTAAAAAGGAATATTATTCTCCTAAGTTAAAAAGGCTAAAATATGGATGACTTTGAAGGATGACTTTAGCCTCTTTTTAAACTTAGTTGTTTTTTTTAAAAAAAAGATACTTAATTAAATTTTAAAAAAACTTAGCTAGATTTTAAAGAATTTTTTAAGCCAAATTATGTTTAAAGAAATTTGAAGTCTCATTTTACTTAGCAAAAATCTTTTGAAAGCCATGAGTTAAATTTTGCAAGTAAAGAAATATGTTTTTAATACTTTTAGCTAAGTATAGAATGAATCTAAGAGGTAACTTAGAAAAGTATTTTAGCACTTAGAGTTAAAATTTATAAAGGTGGCTAAGTTTAAGATAGTTTGAAAGTTTTTTTGCAAACATTGAAAATGTAGTTTCAGTTTTAGAAAGGTACTTAGTTTGAAAAACATAATTTTGACAATTAGGAGTAAGAATTTATTAAATTTTCGGACGAAGAGGGAGTAACTAAAAATTTAATTTAGGTTATTTTTCCAGTTGGTCCTTGAGTCCAAGCATGAGTCAACTTATCTAACTTGTCTTGATCCGGTATTAGAGGCCTAAATTACAAGCATGCTTAATCTTAATATTTCTATTTCCTTCACCAACTGTCTAACCTTTAGCTACTTGCTGATTGCCTAGAGGGCAATAGCTTTCACTTGATTAGTCAAGTTAAGTCATTTAGTCCAGTTAGATTTGACCAGGGCTGGAAGACTTGACTTGATTACTGTTAATAAAGTATTTGTAACACCCCACCCTCCTCACTACTGGACTGTGAGGGCGGAGCGCTACTGGACTACTAACTTTACTTAACTATCCTTGTTCACATGTTGATAGAAATTCCTAAAACTCTCGGAGAACTCAAAACATACAATTAACTAGCAGCGGAAGACTAAATGACTCATCTAATACATTCTACTAAACTCTTTGTTAATAAATTCTTATGCTAAATCCCAAGGCTTCTATAGTCCAGGCATCACACATCCATCCGCACCTCCTTGTCGCCTTCCTTTACTATAGCTTTTCCTTTCCTTTATCTGCAGTAAGAGGAAATGCATCTATAAGCAAAATTGCTTAGTAAGCGCTATCTAACTCACAAAACTCGAGTATGCATGTAAGCTGAAAGAAATCTAGAAACTGAATGCTCATCTAATAGCAAACGAAACATAGCATACTGAAATATTAAACATGTAAGCAAATCTAAACAAACATGCTAGCATAAAAGAAAACTAAACTTGCTGGATTTTAAACACCTTCTGAATCTTATTTCTTTTGTTTAAAAACTTATACTTTAATACTTCAAAATAATAATCAACTTTCTTCTTGGGCCCGGCAACTGTACTTGCTATGCGCGCATCCCTAACTAGACCCGAGATAGCTGGTCCCGAATCTAGTAGGGTTTACTAGGTTATCTAAACCTAGGGACGACTATGGGAGCCCAGCCCAAGGACAACTGAGAGTCCTGCATACTAGGTTATCTAAACCTAGGGATGACTATGGGAGCCCAACCCAAGGACAACTGAGAGTCCAGTACAGTGCCACTGATAAAAGTAAAATACTTGTTATCTTTTAATACTTCTAATATATAATGCCTTGGCATTTTAACGAGCACTTTGTGTGCCAAAATCCCTAAAGTCTTGACTTTGGGATCTACTTAAGGCCTTGGCCTTTTTTCTTTCTTTTCTTTATTTTTCTTATACTTGTTAATACCTCTAATAAAAGAATGCTTCTTTAAAAACTGAAATGTTTAAACAAATTCTAACTTTGAAATGTATAAACAAAAATCTGCATACTATGCTAATCAAAATTCTGCATACTATTCTAATCAAGATTCTGCATTCTATGCAACACTATTTCTGCATACTATGCAAACATAAAATCTGCACTATAAGCTTAATTAAAATCTGCACTATAAGCCTACATAAAAATCTGCACTATAAGCTTAATTAAAATCTGTATTATAGGCTTAATTAAAAATCTGCACTATAAGCGCTTAATTAAAATCTGCAATATAAGCTCTACATAAAAATCTACATTATAAGCTTAATTAAAATCTACACTATAGGCTTAATTAAAAATCTGCACTATAAGCGCTTAATTAAAATCTGCAATATAAGCTCTACATAAAAATCTGCATTATAAGCTTAATTAAAATCTGCACTATAGGCTTAATTAAAAATATGCACTATAAGCGCTTAATTAAAATCTGCAATATAAGCTCTACATAAAAATCTACATTATAAGCTTAATTAAAATCTGCACTATAGGCTTAATTAAAAATCTGCACTATAAGCGCTTCTTATGCTTCGAATTCAAGAAGAACAAAGGTCCGAAACTACTCCTACTACAGGTGAGAAGCACTTACCTTGATTCTTGGACTCACAACCGAACAAAAAGGGCTTCTAGGACCTTGGTCGGCCGCCGGAGATGATGCCCTAACTCCCTTTCATTTTCTGCCAGGGCTCCGCCATCGTACGCAGAAGAGAAGGAGAGAATGGTTTAAGTCACGGGAAAACAGAGCATCAACTTATCCCTTTTTATAACTTAATATTCTGTTAATTATCTTAAATAAATTCGTTACCTTTTCTAAACAGGCAAATCCAACATCAACATATCCCTTTTATAATATTCTGTTAACTATCTTAAATAAATTCGCTACCTTTTCTAAACAGACAAATCCAAGATCAACTTATCCCTTTTATAATCCAATATTCTGTTAACTATCTTAAATAAATTCGCTGCCTTTTCTAAACAGAAAAATCTGTTTGCCCACCTGGTCAGCCGGATTTTAACCGAGTTAAAGGTCGTGGGTTCAATTCTCGGCTTGGACATTTTTTTGTCGAAACTTCCTTCGTTTAGTAAAAGTACCAAACGACCTCCAAAAATTACATAAAAATACTCTAAAAATCCCTATAATATTTCTATAGTATTTTTAAATATTTTTAAATTACTTTTAGGACTCTAATTGAGGAAATTTGGGGCGTTACAGTATTTAACGCCCAAACTCATATTGATGCACAGAAATAAGTATTCTTGAGTCCAGGCTGTACCCTCTGCATCTCACACCGTTCTATATATTTCAAACACAAGCAAGGTATACCTAGGTGTTTGTGAGATGCTCTGGCTTAAATCTAAGGGAGCAGGATTTCTAGGGTGGAGCCTAAACTAAGTCCAATTTTGAAAATTCTAAGAAAAAGGGATTTTGAAATCATTATTTTTCCTAGAATTTTTGAAAAGAATAGAATGATTAAGTGGTTTTGAAATTATACTCATAATTTTGAAAAAGTGACAAATAAGTACTGAATTAACATATAAGTCAGCTAAACATAAGATAACCACTCCAAGATACAACCAAAAGGTGAGTAAGATATCCAGATCCAAAAAAGTGAGTGACATATCCAGATAATCTAAAAAGATGGAGTCAACCAGGCGGATCGTCAGCTGGAGGATCGGCTAGAAGCTGCTCGGGTGCCAACTGAGGCTATCCCTGACGCTGTATCTCGCCTCGGAGAGAGGCGAACCCAGCAGCTATCTCGGATCACATAGATCGAAGGAAGCGATGGCTATCTAGCACAGCTTGTCGCGTCTGAGAGGACTGGATCTCGAGCCGAGTGAGTCTGTCCTCGACAGAAAGTGGTGCCGAAGATGAAGGCCCGACTGATGTGGATGGCCTGGCAGAGGAAGAAGGATCTGTGAAAAAGTCCTCTGCCAAGAAGTCGGGCCACCCCTCACCCTCACCTGGTACGTCCTCGTCCTCTGGAGCACCAGGAGCAGCAACTGGTGGTGGTCGGCCCTTCCAGGCCAGAATCCCCTCGGCAGTGACCTCTGCACCCGCTAATCTAAGGCTACACTGACCTAACTCATCATAAATGGTAAGTGGGATGAGTGCCCCTCTAGTAATGTCTATCCTAGAGCTGGAGAATATCTAGGTCAGGATATGGCAGTAGGGCATATGAATCACTCCAGATGTAACTGTACTAGATGCAAGAATGATGTTATGAAACATATGTAGAGCTATGTCTATATCTAGGCGCTGGCTGAGGGCGTACAAAAAGAACGAGTGGGATGATCGCATCTTCGAGACGTCTCGAGATGAGATGGGTAGAATGCATGCTATCAGGACTCTGTACATAACATAGTCCTGAACGTGAAGAAGAGTGGACTTGAACTCAGTCAGGCCAAAGGGTCTCTCCTCCCCAAAAAAATGCATGTAGATGTCATCTAAGGTAATGTGGGAATAGGGATCACCGAAAGGTAGCTCCCTACTCGGGTAACACAAAAATGTACACTGGGACTCCCTAAGGTCTAAGCTGGTCGAAGTAGGGAGGGAGCAACCTGAAGGTCAGTACCACCAACTCTGGTGGAATAGGTGCTATCATCAACCTTTTCAAGGTTGTGATAGAACTGGACACACAGGTCTTGATTGACTGTAGTGGTACATTCAACCAGTTTATCTAGATGATAGTAGTCTATCATCTGGATTGCGGGTTGACAGAATTGGGATAAAAATTCCCTACCAATATATTTAGATTTAATAGGCTCAAAGGTGAACCTAGCGAAATCTATCCTATGCTGTTCCGAGGGGAATCTAGAGTCCGTGGAAGGGGCCCTAGCTGGTGTGGGATCCACAATACGATGCTTCCTATTTTTGACATTATACAAGAAAAATAGCAAAACTAGCATGAAATTTATCTAATAGATGATTGAGAAGAGTTTAGATTATACCTAGGAGGCATTGTTAGGACTAAAGGCGGAAGAGATGGGTTGAAGGCGCCTTGGTTGGGAAAAATCACACTTGGGTTGTGTTTCAGCAAAAAACGAACAGAAGGAGGAGCTTCTGTTCGTGGCAAAAGCGCTGAGTGAAGGCGCCTTAAAGACTCCTTAAGGTGCCTTTGGAGGCGCCTTAAATGCTCCTTAAGGCACCTTAAACAGGTCGGCGGGAAATTTCCCGCCGCTGTTGAGGGCGTCCCGTGTGCCCCTTTTTTTTTTATTTATTTATAATTGAATTAGGTAAGTTAATTTATTTAGGTTAATTAAATTTTGAATATTTATTTTAAGTTAATTAATTATTTGAAAATTAATTTTAAGTTAATAAATTTGGAAAATAATTTTAAAGGACTTTTTCAGATTAAGTTTTAAAAGATTTTTCAAATAATTTTGAAATTAAGTTTTAAAAGATTTTTAAGATGATTTTGAAGTTAAGTTTTAAAAGATTTTTAAATTAAGTTTTAAAAGATTTTTTAAAATAATTTTGAAATTGATTTTGAAAATAATTTTGAAAAGATTTTAAAATAACTTTGAAATTAAATAATTTTGAAATTAATTTTGAAAATATTTTTAAATAATTTTGAAATTAAGTTTTAAAAGATTTTTAAATAATTTTAAAAATAATTTTTAAAAGATTTTAAAATAATTTTGAAATTAATTTTGAAAAGATTTTTAAATAACTTTGAAATTAATTTCGAAAAGATTTTTTAAATGATTTTTAAAAGATTTTGAAATTAATTTCATTTAAAATTATATTAATTTGAATTAATTATAGTTACGAATTTAATTTGAATTTGAATTTTAAATTCCTTAGTCATCTCACCCGATCTAAATTTTCAATCAGATACTCCTATAATTGTTGTGAGATGAATTGAGGTTCAATTTAAGGTTTGGTTTAACTTTGTGTTAGATTCAGGTTTAGCTTTGGGTTCAACAAGTAGGCATTCTTTGGATAAACTTCTAGATTATGGTGAGTCACAAGGACATCATTAAAATAACAATGCCTTCGAGGTTTTCCAAATAGTCCTACCTATTGAACTTAGCACAAAACCTTGGTCTAACTGGTTAAGATCCATAAAGGGTAGCTTCGGTCAGTTCCACTTAGCCAAATGCACCAGGTCGAAGTCATATCTTCCTAAACATGCGATGACTAAGCTTCCCCAACGTACTATCATCCAATACTTCACCAGTACCGTGGGTCAAGTTAAACCTAGCTCCTTTTAGTCTAACCTTAATTACCCTGCCGGGTAGTCTACTCTTGTTTACCCATTTCGAGTAGATTAAGTTCGGTTACCCAGTCGGGTAGTTTAGTTAGGGGTGCCAGCTATTCTGGATCCTCCTTCTATTTTTAATTTAATTTCAAATTTTTAATTTAATTTTGAATTTTAATATAATTTTTAATTTAATTTTGATTTTTTTAATTTAATTTTGAATTTTAATTTAATTTTTAATTTAATTTCAAATTTTTAATTTAATTTTGAATTTTAATTTAATTTTTAATTTTAATTTTGAATTTTTAATTTAATTTTAAATTTTAATTTAATTTTTAATTTAATTTTGAATTTTAATTTAATTTTGAATTTTAATTTAATTTTAAATTTAATTTCAAATTTTTAATTTTTAATTTAATTGAGTTTGAAATTATGTTCATTTTATTAATATCGTTTTTCTTTTTGCTCCCCCTGGATCATAACCTCGATATGGTCTATCGAGATAGTGTATTTGATCATTCGGGACCCAATATTGACCAAGTCCAACTTGATTAATCAATTTGGACTTGGGGACCCATGCTTGGACTGTTTTTCTATTTGCTTTTTGTACAATAGATAAATAAGATTTGTATTTCCTTTTTGGTTTAAATCCTAGACCAGTTCTATTGTAAATGGCTCTTTGTGTCCCAAGAATTAGGTCAAGATTCTTGGAACCTAAAGAAAACCGTTCTAGTGTTTTCTCCAGATCCTTGACTTGAGTTTTCAGGTTGGAATTCTCTTCCTCAAGTTTTTGGACTTTAGTTGAGTTTCCAGTCTGAACTGGTTCAGTCAGAGATTTGGAGTTAGTCACTTCTTTAAGGACTTCTACTTCCTTTAGAAGTGACTTAACTCTAAGGTTCGACTTAGCTAATTTTCGTAATAAATAATTAATTCAGTTGTTGAGGCGAGAGATACTTACAAGGGGATTAGGCCCTTCAGAAACGGATACGGATCCGTGGCTTCGCTTGGACTCGACCTCCGACTTGATCTCACTCTCGGATTCGTCGATCTGGTTTTGGGCCATCAGCGCAAGTAAACTCGTCTGATCGAGTTTGTAATCGTCGTCTTCTGAGGAAGATTCGTCCCATGTTGCCTTTAAGGTCTTTTTCCTTCTTTGCTTCTTTGCATCCTTTTGATTAGGGCAGTTAGCCTTGATGTGCCCCTTCTGGTTGCACCCATAGCAGATTACTTCGAACTTTACCTTAGAACTTGGTTGGGCCTCCTTGGATTGGACTGTCTTCTTTAGGTCCGTCTTGTTGAAGCCTTTCTTCTTCTTGTAGAGTCTCTTCACAAGGTTCATGAGCTCGGTTGTTAGTTCTTCATCTTCATCATCTGAGTTGGGTTCTTCTTCTGACTCTGGTTCAGTTCTTCGTCGTGATCTCGATTCGCACATTCGACTGGTACCTACAACCAAAGCAACCCCCTTCTCGGTTAGCTGTGCATTAGTCTGCTCATGTAATTCAAACTCACAGAATAATTCATCTAACTTTATTGAAGATAAATCCTTGGAAACTTTGTAGGCATCTACCATTGGTGCCCACAATGTGCTCCTCGGAAACGAGTTTAGTGCGTACCTTATGACGTCCCGATTCTCTACCTTTTGCCCGATACCTTAGAGAGAATTGAGGATGTCTTGAATTCTTGCGTGCAGTGGACTTGCCGTCTCACCTTCCTACATTTTCAGATTATATAATTTATTAAGTAAAAGATCTCTTTTACTTACCTTGGTGTCGAAGGTGCCCCCGTGGAGTTCTATCAGTTTCTCCCATAGCTCCTTTGAGATTGAAAATGGACCGACTCTGTTGAGCTCCTCCTTAGTAAGACCACACTGGAGGGTGCAGGTAGCTTTGGTGTTGGCTTCCACCTTCTTGATTGTGGTCGGTTCCAATTTTTCGCAGGGTGTCGGCTTGCCGTCTTCGTCAGATGGGAGTTGTAGTCCGGTCTTGATTATCATCCACGTATCGAATTGCGTCTTCAGGAAGGTTTCCATTCGCCCCTTCCAATATCTAAAGTCTTCTCCGGAGAAAAGTGGGGGGGCGAACGGTACTGAAACCTTCTTGTTGGGCCATTTGTAATATGCAACAACAAAAAGTAAAGAATGTTCCAAGACTAGGTCTTGGATTAGCAGTGCGGGAGAAATAAGGGAAAACGAGCTCGAGTGGTATTGTACCAATCTCGAGCAAAATCGATTCGATAAAACAATTAGAATGTAACTAGCAAGCTAATTCTAATTTGACTCCGAAAATCTGAAAATACCACGAAAAAAAATGTTTTGAATAGTGGTTGCACTGATTCAAAACGACCACGCTCTGATACCAATTGTTGGATTGAGACACGCTAGAGGGGGGGGGGGTGAATAGCGCTCGTGGCTATTTCGTTCGATTTATAAAACTATCGGAGTTAAAACACGTAGCGGAATAAAGAAAAACAAACAGAAAGAACACGAGGATTTACTTCGTTCGGAGCCTGGATCGACTCCTACTCGAAGGCCCACGATCATTGATCGTTTTCCATGGGCAACAACTATAAGATCGATAAGGTTTACAAGTATAACAATTTACAGCTTTATTTAAACCAGAAATCTTATACCAACAACAATGGATGAAAAAGCGAACTCCGGGTCGTCGGTGTCAAGTTGCAACACTTTCGGGTCGTCGATTTAGCAGCACGCAGCAAGAGGATCACTTGGAATTAGTTGTTCAGAGTTGCTGGTCGAGACCCATTTATAAAGGGTGTTCAAGGCGCCTCTAAGTCCTCTGAAGGTGCCTCCATCCCTTCCGAATCGCTCGTGCAGATCAACGCTGAACAGTCATCGCTTATCGCCTTGAATGCGCCTTCATCCATCTTTAAGGCACCTCCAATGGGGCATCCAAGGCGCCTTCACGCACCACGAAGGCGCCTCCAGCGGGTCTGCGCAGCCACGTCACTTTAGCACCCGAGGCGCCTCTAAGCTCCATGGAGGCGCCTCGGACACTGTTCATTCGAGGCTAAATTGTGCTCCTTTGGTCCTGCAAAAAGTGTTAGTCCCAAGTACATATCCTGCAAAACAATAATATGGATATGATAGAATATGATGACAGTCTCCGGACTATCCGAGTCTGACTTCGGATTTTCAACCGGAAACCCTAGGTCGACCCGACGCCTACTGTTCCCTCTACGGGGAACGCGTCCTCACCTACTCCACTCAGGAGATTTACCTATTGCCAGTGCGATCCTCCAGATCGACTGGACTTTTGCTCGGTGCTCGATGCTTCCGGACTTTCTGCTGGACTTCCGCTTCCCGGCTGGTCCAGTCTTTCACCTGGTTCGCGACACCAGGACTTTCCACCTAGGGTTACCCCCTCCCCCCTAGGACTTTTGCCTGAAGCACTCGACCCACCAATACTTTCCGCATAGGGTTACCACCCCATATGACCTAGGGTTACCACCCCCTAGGGTTTTTACCTTGCCTAACCACAGTTAGGGCTTTTGCCTAAGTACACTTAGGACTTTCCTGCAATCTCATTCAGATCGTTAGATCACCACACATCTTAACTTTGAATCCTTTGCCATTATCAAAATTTAGGTTCGATCGTCGGATGCTTCCCGCACCAATAGGGTGTGTGCAGTTTGCTATGTTAGGCTCCGTTGGTCCGCTAATGGGTAGTATGATTGCAGCATGGTTGCTGGCAGGGATCCCTCCTCTGGATTGTCTCAGGGAGATGAGAGCATTGCGCTCCCCCACTCTATTTGGGGCAGGAGGATAGGTGTACTCCGACAGCATCCTGTTCACTCGGTCACTCAGGAGCAGTGATGGCAAAGTGCATAGTTGTCATAGCCCTACCCATTCGGTCTCACCATCGCATGTGAGATGGCTGAATGGTGTCAGGGGTGACACATGTCATTTTGCATCATTTTGTATGATTGCATTTATTACTTGTGATTGTTGCATATTTGTTGCTTCATTTTGATGGTTGCATATGTTTGACATGTGTACAGGAGACATGAGGTATTTGGTCTGACGATCGTATGTTTCGGATAGGAGGCCCTGGTGAGTACAGTTCTTCTTCTGTTGTCTTTCAGTTTGCATTTCTTATTATTGATTAGGAGACTGTACCGAATGGTTATTACTATTAGTTATAATTTATTATGCATGTCTATCTGGTATCCGCTGAGTTCTTGGACTCACCCCGTTGATATTTTTTTCAGATACCAGGTAGATATTTGTGGAGTCACTTGGAGTATCTTGTCTGTCGGTCCTACGTCACATCCGAAGACCATTTTGAGTTTCGTTTATGCTTTACTTGTATTTGGTATTTGGTGTATTTAGTGTTGTAATTATATTTGTATTGTTGTGGTTGTTGAGTAAAGCCTAGCCGGCTAGATGTTGTTGTTTTTGGTTTGTAAGGGTTTCTTTATCATTTTTCCGTTGTGTTGATTTTTAGTACAGCCGAGTAGGCTATTAAATATATATATATAACTGCGTGGTTGTGTTTATCTTATTCCAGCCGAATAGGCTGATGATATAAACTACGTAGTTGTGTATATATTCCAGCCGTATGTGGCTGATGTATATTTTGTATGTAGAAATGCCTTAGATTGTCACGTATACAGGGGAGATGTTGCCGAAAATTTCTTCTGGCAGGAACTTCCTGGGGCATGACAATTTTTCTTTTTGTTTAGTGCTTAGGGTTTAGATTTCTATTGTTAATATTGTTTTGTATTTCCGCTGTGTACTAACGAGTGTAGGAAGTGAAGTTTTGGGTGAGACTCTATTTACGCCCCCCCCCCTCTAACGAATGTCAAGGTCCTAACATCCGAACCTACTATCATTCAAAACTTCTCCAGTACCATTTATCAAGTTTAACTTTTGTCCCTATATATCCTTATCCTAATTATCTAGTCAGATAAATTATTATTTTGGAGGTGCCAAATAATATGGAGCCTCCCCTTAAATTATTAAACGTTGGGTTTAGGTTTATATTTGTGTGTTGGATCGAGATCGCGCTAGAGGGGGAGTGAAGAGCACTCGTGGCTTTAACTCGTTTTGGATTCGTAAAAACGTTTGAGTAATAAATGTAACGACCCAATTTTTCCCATTTTAAGTTCTAAAGGGCCATAAAAATATTTGGAAATGCCTTTAAAATATTCTAGAGATTTTTAGAAATTTTTAGAGTATTTTTTAAGTAATTTTTGGAGGTCGTTTAGTATTTTTACAAAACCAAAGAAGTTTAAGCAAAAAGTGTTGGAGAAGAGGTTCGAACCCGCGACCTCGGGTCGGACCAAACCAAGCCAAATCGGCTTGACCAGCTGGGATAAGAGATTTATGTTAATCTCAAATAGAGTTAAATAAGGATATAGTATAGTTTGGAATAAAACCCTTATATATTAAAGGTAATTAGGTTTTGATTTTCCAAAACCCAAAACAATTTCTCCCGAAATTGTTTCTCCCCTTCTCCCTCGCGACGGCGCAGTTCTTCTCCTCTCGCGGCGGAAACGAAGAAAGCCGGCTTAGGGCTCTTCCTCCGGCGGCCGGCCAAAGCTTTCCGAGGGGTTTTCTTCACCTCCTTAAGGTCGTATTGTCGAGGGGAGCACGCGGGCACAAAAGGATCACCGAGATCTCAAGCTTTTCCCGAAACCCTAGCAATCTTTCTTCTCGGTTGTAAGTCCAAGCAATCAAGGGTAAGTACTACTCACCTGCGGTAGGAGTTGCTCCGAGCTTCGATTTGTTTTCCTTGCTTCGGTTTTTGCCGTGCCGAGTAGTTCCGAGCTTCGATTGGTTTTCCTTGCTTTGTACAGAATTTTGGAACCTGGCATAGTAGATTACTTCTTGTACATGATTAGCTTGGAATTGATAAGCCGTGTGGCCCTAAAATGTGTGCTCGGTTTGTATTTGGCTCTTTGCTGTGGACTGAACGGTATCAACCCTTTCCCTTTGTGCTGCCGTGAGTCCTTATAGGAAGCTGAGAAGAAGCTTTAAGTAATTTGAGTAGTTCCCATTAGCAATTAGTTGAGCATGTGTAATTTCCCTTGCTGCTATGAAACTCAAATTAAATTGTTTAGTTTTCCTTGCCACTTAATGAGCATGAACAGTTAATTTCCTTTTTTGCTGCCCTAGCTTGGTTAATCTACCTTTGCTGCCATGGGTTTGTTAAAGAAGAGGAGAAGGAAATTTGAATGGGTTTAGCATGTTGTTTAGATTTTTCCTATGATGTTAGATCATTCCCTTGTTGTTTAGTTTTTGTTTGCTAATAGTAAAGCATGCGCCATTATCCATTGCTAATGATTAGCAAGATCAAATTAGGTTTCTTTTTGCTCTATTCTAGAGCATGATTAGTAAGTTCAGATGTGCTTTCTTTTCCTTTGTTTTACAGCATGTTTAGAAAGTTCAGATTTACTTTTCTGTTGTTTTATTTTATATCATGCTTAGAGAGTTCAGATTTACTTATGTCATTTTTATATAGCATGCTTGGTTAGTTGTAATCCTATACTTGTTAGATATATATCTAAAGGATTCTAATAAGCTCTAATAAAGGATTATGAGAAGTAGGAGTAAAGAAAAAGACCAAGGTCTAATTAAAAAGAGATAACAAGTAAATTAAAGTAAAAGGCTAGTACCCGACATCCAAGAGCTTGTCGTTAAACAAATCCAGGTGACCATTTCCGAGGTCTTGGCCCTGGTAGACCGAGGTCTGCTCTTTTAGGATTGGTGGCTCGCAACCCCAACCTATTAGGGAACGCGCATGAGTTGGTACTAGGCCTGGGCCCAAGAAAAGAAAACCCAAAGAAAAGAAAAGTTAAGAAGGAAGAAAGAAAGAAGAAGAAAGTAAAAGATAGAAATTAAAAGATTAATTTCTAACACAAGGATACAAGAAATGAAATAAGTTCCAAGCTTAGAATAAATAAGAATGGTTAGGGTTCTTTGATTCTAAGTTTACATTGTTATTTCTTGTTATCCTGCTTGATACTGAGTATGATTTGTGATCCGGATATAGGGAATGGCATGGGATTAATTAAGGAGAAGGAAGAGGGCTTTTTTGTCATTTGGCCTTTAGGTTTTGTGGGTTTAAAAGAGCACGAACCGTGCTCTTGAGGGGGGATTCTGTTCGAGAGGGAGGGGGGAGGATCCGCCGCCAGAGAGAGAGAGAGGAGGAGCGTTCCTCTATCGCCGCCACCCGCAGTCAGCACTGCCTTCGGCCTCCTCGCCGGCTGACGCTGCCAAGGGACCGGACTTCCACCTCAACTTCTCCTCCCTCTCCCGCGGCCACAGCCGCCGCCGGCAGAGCCTGGCCAGTAGCGGACACGACATCGCTGCCCTATGGCCGGCCAATGCCATTCTGGTCGCCCTGCTGCTCTCCCATGACCACCGCTGCCCTCTCCCGCGGCCACAGCCGCAATAGCCCCCTCACGCGTCTACTGCCGTTGTCTTTAGTAGATATCGTCACCTTCCAGCCTGCATGCTGAGCTCCGGCCTGCGAGTTGTTGTGGTATTCCGGCCTACGTGCCATCTTTTGGATCCATGCCGCACTGGATTCCGAGTTATCGCCTCTGGATTCGGCTGCCCGACCGACTTGCATTCATCCACCTCACCAGAACCAGCTCACTGCTCTATCCGGGGGCGCCCCCCTGGGCCAGGGTACGTTCTCGTACCTTTTCTGCGTTTAGTTAATTATTCTGTTCTATTATTATCTGGATACTCATACATTTGTGGGATTCGCCTCGAGCACCGAGGTACCCGAGATCGGGGGAACCCAGTCGCTGGATACAGGTACAGTTGACCGGAGGAGGACTTCAGACGACCTGGTCAACGCAGCGGACAGATCATCAACCGGGTCATGGGGATGCGGTCAACCTTCCAGACACGTCACACCGGCAGGTTCGTCTTCTTAGCTTCTAGACAGGATCAAATTGGCGCCGTCTGTGGGAACGCGCTTGATCTGGAACGTGAAGATGGACGATGCCGGAGAGTTCTGCCATCCTCATGACCACGGTCAGTTTTCCTGTTATTTGTTCTGTCAGTTATATGATCTGTGCTAGTCCCGAAGGCCTCCCGAGCCGTTCAGCCGGGAGGTTTATATCCAAGCCAGGGGCTCGATGACGAAGGCCCCCGAGCCGTTCGGCCGGGAGGTTTATATCCAAGCCAGGGGCTCGATGACGAAGGCCCCCGAGCCGTTCGGCCGGGAGGCTTATATCTGAGCTGCAGGCTCGATGGCGAAGACCCCCGAGCCATTCGGCCGGGAGGATTATATACGAGCCCGTAGCTGCTACGGGCTCGATGGCGAAGACCCCCGAGCCGAGCAGCCGGGAGGATTATATACGAGCCAGGGGCTCGATGGCGAAGACCCCCGAGCCGAGCAGCCGGGAGGATTATATACGAGCCCGTAGCTGCTACGGGCTCGATGGCGAAGACCCCCGAGCCGTTCGGCCGGGAGGATTATATACGAGCCCGTAGCTGCTACGGGCTCGATGGCGAAGACCCCCGAGCCGAGCAGCCGGGAGGATTATATACGAGCCCGTAGCTGCTACGGGCTCGATGGCGAAGACCCCCGAGCCGTTCGGCCGGGAGGATTATATACGAGCCCGTAGCTGCTACGGGCTCGATGGCGAAGACCCCCGAGCCGAGCAGCCGGGAGGATTATATACGAGCCCGTAGCTGCTACGGGCTCGATGGCGAAGTCCCCCGAGCCGTTCGGCCGGGAGGTGTATATCCGAGCCAGAAGCCCGAACCCGAAGGCCCCCGAGCCGATCGGCCGGGAGGTTTATATCCGAGCCACGGGCTCGAAGCCGAAGGCCCCCGAGCCGATCGGCCGGGAGGTTTATATCCGAGCCAGAAGCTCGAACCCGAAGGCCCCCGAGCCGTTCGGCCGGGAGGTTTATATCCGAGCCACAGGCTCGAAGCCAAAGGCCCCGGAGCCGATCGGCCGGGAGGTTTATATCCGAGCCAGGGGCTCGAAGCCGAAGGCCCCCGAGCCGATCGGCCGGGAGGTTTATATCCGAGCCATGGGCTGTCGAAGACCCCGAGCCGATCGGCCGGAGGTTTATATCCGAGCCACGGGCTCGGCGAGGCCCCGTGCCGCCGGGAGGTTTAT
The DNA here is from genome assembly GCF_018446385.1 of Zingiber officinale. Lineage (NCBI taxonomy): Eukaryota > Viridiplantae > Streptophyta > Magnoliopsida > Zingiberales > Zingiberaceae > Zingiber > Zingiber officinale. The sequence continues at coordinate 34,376,532 of NC_055988.1, read as the reverse complement.
ATCCGAGCCACCGGCTCGACGAAGGCCCCGAGCCGATCGGCCGGAGGTTTATATCCGAGCGCTCGGGTCGAAGGCCCCGGAGCCGATCGGCCGGGAGGTTTATATCCGAGCCATGGGCTCGAAGCCGAAGGCCCCTAAGCCGATCGGCCGGGAGGTTTATATCCGAGCCAGGGGCTCGAAGCCGAAGGCCCCCGAGCCGATCGGCCGGGAGGTTTATATCCGAGCCAGGGGCTCGAACCCGAAGGCCCCCGAGCCGTTCGGCCGGGAGGTTTATATCCTAGCCAGAAGCTCGAACCCGAAGGCCCCCGAGCCGTTCGGCCGGGAGGTTTATATCCGAGCCAGGTGTCTCGAAGCAGAAGGCCCCTGAGCCGTTCGGCCGGGAGGTGTATATCCGAGCCAGAAGCTCGAACCCGAAGGCCCCCGAGCCGATCGGCCGGGAGGTTTATATCCGAGCCATAGGCTCGAAGACGAAGGCCCCCGAGTCGTTTAGCCGGGAGGTTTATATCCGAGCCACAAGAGCCACAGACGAAGACCCCCGAGCCGAGCAGCCGGGAGGATTATATACGAGCCCGTAGCTGCTACGGGCTCGATGGCGAAGACCCCCGAGCCGAGCAGCCGGGAGGATTATATTCAAGCGATCATCACCGGTTTTGGACTAGTTCAGCGGACCAGCACATCATATATCTATATCCCCCGTTCGGGGTTGAAGACCCCCGAGCCGAGCAGCCGGGAGGATTATATACGAGCCAGGGGCTCGATGGCGAAGACCCCCGAGCCGAGCAGCCGGGAGGATTATATACGAGCCAGGGGCTCGATGGCGAAGACCCCCGAGCCGATCGGCCGGGAGGATTATATTCAAGCGATCATCACCGGTTTCGGACCAGTTCAGCGGACCAGCACATCATATATCTATATCCCCCGTTCGGGGTTGAGCGACCTTCACTGGTCACGGACCAGATGCATGATCATCTATCTCCCCCGTTCGGGGTCGAGCAATCGTCGCGGCCAGGTATCTATTCTTCCGGTCGACATCATTCCGGTCGCACGCACGGTATCGTCCGCTCGGCATTTATCCGACCGACCGACATCATTTCGATCGCACGCGCGGCATCGTCCGCCCGGCATCTATCCATCCGATCGACGTCATTTCGATCGCACGGGCGGCATCTATCCATCCGATCGGCGTCATTTCGATCGCTCGCGCGACAGCGTCCGTATAGCATCTATCCATCCGATCGACGTCATTTCGATCGCACGCGCGGCATCGTCCGCCCGACATCTATCCATCCGATCGGCGTCATTTCGATCGCTCGCGCGACAGCGTCCGTATAGCATCTATCCATCCGATCGACGTCATTTCGATCGCACGCGCGGCATCGTCCGCCCGACATCTATCCATCCGATCGGCGTCATATCGATCGCTCGCGCGACAGCGTCCATATAGCATCTATCCATCCGATCGGCGTCATTTCGATCGCACACGCGGCATCGTCCGCCAGGTATCTATCCATCCGATCGGCGTCATTTCGATCGCTCGCGCGACAGCGTCCGTATAGCATCTATCCATCCGATCGGCGTCATTTCAATCGCTCAAACGACAGCGTTTGTCTAGCATCTATCCATCCGATCGACAGCTCTTCGATCGTCCGGTCGGTATCTTTGCGGCTGCGCACTTGGCATTGGTCCAGTTTCCGACTTGGTCTGCTCGGTATCGTGACCATCTCCTGCGACACCATTATTATCGCGACCGCTCGAGTGACATTATATTATCGGTTCAACGATTCGGCTTTGACATCGAGAGCGGTTCAGCTCTTTGCGATAGACTATCCAGTCAGTCGGACTCACGCCTCCTTCGACTAGACTTGAAGGGGAGGCTTGTGATCCGGATATAGGGAATGGCATGGGATTAATTAAGGAGAAGGAAGAGGGCTTTTTTGTCATTTGGCCTTTAGGTTTTGTGGGTTTAAAAGAGCACGAACCGTGCTCTTGAGGGGGGATTCTGTTCGAGAGGGAGGGGGGAGGATCCGCCGCCAGAGAGAGAGAGGAGGAGTGTTCCTCTATCGCCGCCACCCGCAGTCAGCACTGCCTTCGGCCTCCTCGCCGGCTGACGCTGCCAAGGGACCAGACTTCCACCTCAACTTCTCCTCCCTCTCCCGCGGCCACAGCCACCGCTGCCCTCTCCCGCGGCCACAGCCGCCGCCGGCAGCCACCGCTGCCCTCTCCCGCGGCCACAGCCGCCGCCGGCAGCCACCGCTGCCCTCTCCCGCGGCCACAGCCGCAATAGCCCCCTCACGCGTCTACTGCCGTTGTCTTTAGTAGATATCGTCACCTTCCAGCCTGCATGCTGAGCTCCGGCCTGCGAGTTGTTGTGGTATTCCGGCCTACGTGCCATCTTTTGGATCCATGCCGCACTGGATTCCGAGTTATCGCCTGCGGATTCGGCTGCCCGACCGACTTGCATTCATCCACCTCACCAGAACCAGCTCACCGCTCCATCCGAGGGCGCCCCCCTGGGCCAGGGTACGTTCTCGTACCTTTTCTGCGTTTAGTTAATTATTCTGTTCTGTTATTATCTGGATACTCATACATTTGTGGGATTCGCCTCGAGCACCGAGGTACCAGAGATCGGGGGAACCCGGTCGCTGGATACAGGTACAGTTGACCGGAGGAGGACTTCAGACGACCTGGTCAACGCAGCGGACAGATCATCAACCGGGTCATGGGGATGCGGTCAACCTTCCAGACACGTCACACCGGCAGGTTCGTCTTCTTAGCTTCTAGACAGGATCAATTTGTATTCTGTTCATTTTCTGTATACCATGAGCACATGCAGATAGCTTTATTATTTCAGTTTCAGCACTTATGCATTTCATTTATGCATTTCGAGTTTCGTGAGATAGATTAGTACTTACTAAGCGTTTTCGCTTATAGATCTTGTTTTCTTTCCTCCTACTGCAGATAAAGGAAAAGCTAAGATATGAAGGGAGGCGATAGGGTGGTGGTGATGATGGATGTGTGTGGTGGCTGAACTCTGGAGAGATCCAGAGGGGACTAGCAAGACTTATTCATTTAGAGTTTATGTCTAGTTCATTTTCCTTATTTCCATTATGAAATCATGAGTTTATGCTTGAGTTCGAAGTGCATTGTAGCTTGTTATGCTTTGTTCTGAGAGTTTTGAGTTTAATTCTTATTGCTAGTTTAGCTTTTGATTAGAATATGACTTATTAATGCGTGGTTGTGAAGAATATTGTGATCCAGCCGCATGTGGCTGTGTATATCTTTTATGTATTGTGGATTTGGTCACTGGTACAGGGGAGACTCTGCCGAATTTTTCGGTGGGAATTCTTCTGAACTGTGATAAAATCTACCTGACTCTAATTATAGAGTCAGTGCCACTAGGAGGGAAGTTATAGTTAGGTAACACCTCCCTTAGAGAGTAGTAGTAAGAATGGGTGGTTGTTACAGTTGGTATCAGAGCACTGTTCCATTCTCCAGCATCACACACACATCAGCATCATCCTTGCCGTCTCCAAGTAAGAAAGTATTTAAATTCTTTCTTTATTTCTGCTTTCCTTATTTTTACTGCAGTATAGAGTACTTTCCTTTTTAGTACTAAAGTAAGATAGAAGATTTAGTTTCCCTTTTATTTATTCATATTTAAGTATGATTAGAAGGGTTAAAGTAAGATATCAAGCCTGTACCTTTCATAATTAGATGGCAAGAAGAGGACGTCCCCGTGCTACTCACACTGAGGAACCAGCTCAAGAGAACGAAGTGCCTAGAGCAACTGAGCCCAACCTTTCTGAAGTGGTTGCTCAGCTCCAGAGGCAAGTAGCAGAGCAGCAGCAAGTGATTGCCAATCTGATGGCAAACCAGCAAGCAGTTCCTCCCCCTCCTCCAGTTGTCACTGCAGAGACCCCAGTGGTAACTGAGACTCCACCAGCTACTCAGGGAACAGAGACCAGAAGCTTATCTTATACAGTGGCTGAAGCTGAAACCAGAGAGCTTCTCAGGCACGACTGAGCCCTGGGATGCCCAGGCTTGGTTTAAAACACTAGAGAGCACTATGGAGCTTCTTGACTGGCTAGAAGTCGAGAAGGTCAAGTGCGCCTCTTTCTGCCTGTCTGGAGATGCTCGTATGTGGTGGGAGAGGATAAAGACCAAGAGAGCAGCTGATCAGATGAGCTGGGATGATTTTTAGTCAAAGTTTTATGAAGAGTTCTTTCACCTGCAGATCACCAACAAGCACTATGAGGAGTTTATAGAGTTCAAGCAAGGTGACTTGTCAGTGGAGGAAGCAGCCAAGAAGTTCAACAGGTTAGCTCGTCTCTGTCCAGAGCTAGTGAGTACAGAGAAGGAGCGAGTCAGGCTGATGCTTAGAATGCTGAGACCACATATAGCACTGAATGTGAGCAATGGAGCTCATCGGCCCCAGACTGGCGAAGAATTGATCAGTAGAGCATTAATCACTGAACATTACATGAACAACATCAAAGCACAGCGAACACAACATCAGTCAGTAAAGACAGAGGACAAGACAGCAGGAAGCCAGAAGTCACAGCCAAGCAAGCAGAACTGGAAGGGCAAAGGTAAAAGGAAGCAGTGGAACACAGGAGGTGGCCAGAAGGGAGGACCAGCAAACAAGCAGACCAAGTTCTCTCCCTGTCCCAAATGTGGGAGAACACACCCAGGAGCCTGCCTTTTGGGTAAAACTAGATGTTACTCCTGTGGTCAGGAGGGACACATGGCTAAAGAGTGTCCTAACAAATTCAAAGCACCTCAACCACAGCCATTGCAATATGGAGGCCAGCCTGCACAGTTGCACCACATGGGAGCGGCATTGGAGGGACCCTACATCAGTCAAGGAAGGTTAGAAGCCCCACCAGTTCCAGCCTTTGATGGTGCCAGAGTATTCTCCCTCACCAAAGAAGAAGCTGCTAGTGCCTCCACGGTCGTAACAGGTCAAGTAGTTATTTTCCAACACATAGCTACTGTACTATTTGACACTGGGGCGACCCATTCTTTTGTATCGATACCTTTTGCCAGTAGTTTACAGGTGCCTACAGAAAGTATGAACTCCAAGTTCCTGACAACCCTACCTTCTGGGGAAGTCATGGAATCCAAGCAGTGGCTTCGAGCTGTACTGGTCAGAATTGCAGACCGAGAGCTATATGTAAATCTAATAGTCCTCGCCATGCAGGATTTTGATATCATTTTTGGTATGGATTTCCTCAGCAAGTACAGTGCCTCAGTGGACTGCCGCAGAAAGAAAGTAATTTTTAGTCCAGAAGGTGAGCCAACTTTTGAGTTCACCGGAGTGCCAAGGAGGAAGACCCAGAAGCTCCTCTCATCCCTAGTAGCACACCAGATGTTAGCTAAAGGGTGTGCAGGTTTTCTTGCATACATAGTAAAGGCAGAAGAGGAGAAGGGACTCAAGCAGGAGGAGGTCCGGGTAGTATGCGAGTATCCAGAAGTATTTCCAGAAGAGCTACCTGGACTACCTCCCAACAGAGAGGTGGAATTTGAGATTGAATTGGTTCCTGGAACCGGTCCAATTTCGAAAGCTCCGTATCGCATGTCTCCAGCAGAGCTGAAGGAGTTACAAGAGCAACTACAGGAGTTACTGGACAAAGGCTTCATTCGCCCTAGTCACTCCCCTTGGGGAGCTCCTGTGTTGTTTGTCAAGAAGAAAGATGGGACAATGCGGATGTGCATAGACTACAGAGCTTTGAATCAAGTGACAATCAAGAACAAGTACCCCCTTCCCAGGATCGATGACTTATTTGATCAGTTAAGAGGAGCGACGGTGTTCTCAAAGATAGACTTGCGCTCTGGGTACCATCAGCTGAAGGTGAAAGAAAGAGATATACCCAAAACGACATTCAGAACCAGATATGGACACTACGAGTTTGTAGTTATGCCATTTGGAGTGACCAATGCACCTGCGGTCTTCATGGACCTAATGAACAGAGTGTTCAGAGAATATCTTGACAAATTTGTCATTGTATTCATCGATGACATTCTGGTCTATTCAAGGACCCCAGAGGAGCATGACGCGCACTTGAGGATAGTACTGCAGACTCTTCAGCAGAAGCAGCTTTATGCTAAATTCTCAAAGTGCGAGTTCTGGTTAAATCAGGTGGCGTTTTTAGGTCACATTATCTCTAAAGAAGGTATTCAAGTGGATCCAGCCAAAGTGGAAGCGGTCAACAACTGGAGTAGACCCAAGAACGTCCGAGAGATCAGAAGCTTCCTTGGTCTAGCAGGGTACTACAGGAAGTTCGTGGAGGATTTTTCCAGGATAGCTTCTCCGCTAACAGCCCTCACTAGAAAGAACAAGAGATTCGAATGGTCAGATAAATGTGAGCAGAGCTTCCAAGAGCTAAAGAAGAGATTGATCAGTGCTCCCATTCTGACTGTTCCACAAAGCGACAAGAGTTTCGACATCTACAGCGATGCTTCCAAGATGGGCTTAGGAGCTGTACTCATGCAAGAAGGAAAAGTCATAGCTTATGCTTCCAGACAACTCAAAGACTATGAGAAGAACTACCCTACTCATGATCTCGAATGGCAACTGTAGTTTTTGCACTTAAACTCTGGCGACATTATTTGTATGGAGTCCAGTGTAGAATTTTCACAGATATCGTGAGTCTTAAGTACTTCTTCACCGAAGGACTTAAACATGAGACAGGTAGGTGGCTGGAGTTGGTCAAAGATTACGATCGTGAAATTCTCTACCACCCGTGCAAAGCTAACAAAGTGGCGGATGCACTCAGCAGAAAATCTAGTGCATCACCGATGTCATTGTCATCACTAGCCCTACCACTGCAGAAGGAGTTGTCGATTTTGGGCTTGAAATTATCGAAGGACGCTCTCTACATTGACCTTAGAGTCTACACCGCTTGTGGAGATACAGAGAAAGCAAAGTGAAGATCCGGACATCCGTAAGATCAAGCAAGGGATACAGAAAGAAGACAACTCAGAGTTTAGAGTGACAGATAGCGGAATTCTTTATCGGGAGTCGTATTTGCGTGCCCAATAATGAGGAACTGAGAAAGAAGATCTTAGAGGAAGCTCACAGTACACCATATTCCATGCATCCTGGTTCTTCCAAGATGTACCAAGATGTGAAACAGAGGTTTTGGTGGTCAGGACTCAAAAGAGATGTAGCTAAGTATGTCAGTACCTGCTTGACATGCCAAGAGTCAAAGCAGAACACCGAGACCAGGAGGAGTTCTCCACCTCTTCCAATACCGAATGGAAATGGGAAGACATTTCCATGGACTTCATAACAGGTCTTCCAAGAACCACCAATAGATATGATGCGATATGGGTAATAGTAGACCGATTGACCAAGTCCGCCACTTCCTAGCCATCAAGGTGTCCCACCCATAGAGCAGTGGCCCACTTATATGTTAAAGAGGTAGTCGACTTTATGGAGTTCCTAAATCTATCGTTTCGATAGAGATGGGCGCCTCCTCACATTTTGGGAGTGCGTTCAGAATGCACTAGGCACCAAACTCAAGTTCAAGATGTTTTCCATCCGCAGATCGATGGATGACAGAGCGAGTGAATCGATTTTAGAAGACATGCTCGAGCTCAGGCGCTAGATTTCAAAGGAAGTTGGTGCAAGTATTTGTGCTTAGCTGAATTCGCTTACAACAATAGCTATCAGGCTACCATCAAGATGGCACCATATGAAGCACTATATGGCAGGAAATGCAGATCACCCATATGCTGGCAAGAAGCAGGAGAGAGAAAAGAGATAGAAGCAGAGTTGGGCATTCAGACAGAGGTGATAGATGAGACTACTCAAGCAATCCAGAAAATCAGACAGAGAATTGAGACTGCCCAGAGCAGACAGAAGAGTTATGCTGACACACGCCGTAGGCCATTGGAATTCCAAGTAGGAGATTCAGTTTTCCTCAAGGTCGCTCCTATGAAGGGAGTGATGAGATTTGGCAAGAAGGGCAAATTAAGTCCTCGCTATGTAGGACCTTACCTGATCATAGAGAGGATTGGGAAAGTAGCTTACAGGCTGGACTTACCACAAGACATGTCAGCAATACACAATGTGTTCCATGTCTCTATGCTAAAGAAGTGTCTCCATGACCCGAGCCAAGTGATTCAGCCTCAGTCAGGATCTTAGTTATGAGAGCAGACCTACACAGATAGTGGACAGAGCAGTCAAGAGATTGAGAAATAAAGAAGTACCACTAGTGAAGGTCGTCTGGCAGAACCAGAAGCACGAGGAAATCACTTGGGAGCGGGAGGACAGTATGAGATAGAAGTATCCAGAGCTATTCTAAGTTCGAGGACGAACTTTTTATAAGGTATGAGGGATTGTAACGACCCAATTTTTCCCATTTCAAGTTCTAAAGGGCCATAAAAATATTTGGAAATGCCTTTAAAATATTTTAGAGATTTTTAGGAAATTTTAGAGTATTTTTACGTAATTTTTGGAGGTCGTTTAGTATTTTTACAAAACCAAAGAAGTTTAAGCAAAAAGTGTTGGAGAAGAGGTTCGAACCCGCGACCTCGGGTCAGACCAAACCAAGCCAAACCGGCTTGACCAGCTGGGATAAGAGATTTATGTTAATCTCAAATAGAGTTAAATAAGGATATAGTATAGTTTGGAATAAAACCCTTATATATTAAAGGTAATTAGGTTTTGATTTTCCAAAACCCAAAACAATTTCTCCCGAAATTGTTTCTCCCCTTCTCCCTCGCGACGGCGCGGTTCTTCTCCTCTCGCGGCGGAAACGAAGAAAGCCGGCTTAGGGCACTTCCTCCGGCGGCCGACCAAAGCTTTCCGAGGGGTTTTCTTCACCTCCTTAAGGTCGTATTGTCGAGGGGAGCACGCGGGCACAAAAGGATCACCGAGATCTCAAGCTTTTCCCGAAACCCTAGCAATCTTTCTTCTCGGTTGTAAGTCCAAGCAATCAAGGGTAAGTACTACTCACCTGCGGTAGGAGTTGCTCCGAGCTTCGATTTGTTTTCCTTGCTTCGGTTTTTGCCGTGCCGAGTAGTTCCGAGCTTCGATTGGTTTTCCTTGCTTTGTACAGAATTTTGGAACCTGGCATAGTAGATTACTTCTTGTACATGATTAGCTTGGAATTGATAAGCCGTGTGGCCCTAAAATGTGTGCTCGGTTTGTATTTGGCTCTTTGCTGTGGACTGAACGGTATCAACCCTTTCCCTTTGTGCTGCCGTGAGTCCTTATAGGAAGCTGAGAAGAAGCTTTAAGTAATTTGAGTAGTTCCCATTAGCAATTAGTTGAGCATGTGTAATTTCCCTTGCTGCTATGAAACTCAAATTAAATTGTTTAGTTTTCCTTGCCACTTAATGAGCATGAACAGTTAATTTCCTTTTTGCTGCCCTAGCTTGGTTAATCTACCTTTGCTGCCATGGGTTTGTTAAAGAAGAGGAGAAGGAAATTTGAATGGGTTTAGCATGTTGTTTAGATTTTTCCTATGCTGTTAGATCATTCCCTTGTTGTTTAGTTTTTGTTTGCTAATAGTAAAGCATGAGCCATTATCCATTACTAATGATTAGCAAGATCAAATTAGGTTTCTTTTTGCTCTATTCTAGAGCATGATTAGTAAGTTCAGATGTGCTTTCTTTTCCTTTGTTTTACAGCATGTTTAGAAAGTTCAGATTTGCTTTTCTGTTGTTTTATTTTATATCATGCTTAGAGAGTTCAGATTTACTTATGTCATTTTTATATAGCATGCTTGGTTAGTTGTAATCCTATACTTGTTAGATATATATCTAAAGGATTCTAGTAAGCTCTAATAAAGGATTATGAGAAGTAGGAGTAAAGAAAAAGACCAAGGTCTAATTAAAAAGAGATAACAAGTAAATTAAAGTAAGAGGCTAGTACCCGACATCCAAGAGCTTGTCGTTAAACAAATCCAGGTGACCATTTCCGAGGTCTTGGCCCTGGTAGACCGAGGTCTGCTCTTTTAGGATTGGTGGCTCGCAACCCCAACCTATTAGGGAACGCGCATGAGTTGGTACTAGGCCTGGGCCCAAGAAAAGAAAACCCAAAGAAAAGAAAAGTTAAGAAGGAAGAAAGAAAGAAGAAGAAAGTAAAAGATAGAAATTAAAAGATTAATTTCTAACACAAGGATACAAGAAATGAAATAAGTTCCAAGCTTAGAATAAATAAGAATGGTTAGGGTTCTTTGATTCTAAGTTTACATTGTTATTTCTTGTTATCCTGCTTGATACTGAGTATGATTTGTATTCTGTTCATTTTCTGTATACCATGAGCACATGCAGATAGCTTTATTATTTCAGTTTCAGCACTTATGCATTTCATTAATGCATTTCGAGTTTTGTGAGATAGATTAGTACTTACTAAGCGTTTTAGCTTTTTTTTTTCCTCCTACCGCAGATAAAGGAAAAGCTAAGATATGAAGGGAGGCGATAGGGTGGTGGTGATGATGGATGTGTGTGGTGGCTGAACTATGGAGGGATCCAGAGGGGACTAGCAAGACTTATTCATTTAGAGTTTATGTCTAGTTCATTTTCCTTATTTCCATTATGAAATCATGAGTTTATGCTTGAGTTCGAAGTGCATTGTAGCTTGTTATGCTTTGTTCTGAGAGTTTTGAGTTTAATTCTTATTGCTAGTTTAGCTTTTGATTAGAATATGACTTATTAATGCGTGGTTGTGAAGAATATTGTGATCCAGCCGCATGTGGCTGTGTATATCTTTTATGTATTGTGGATTTGGTCACCGGTACAGGGGAGACTCTGCCGAATTTTTCGGTGGGAATTCTTCTGAACTGTGATAAAATCTACCTGACTCTAATTATAGAGTCAGTGCCACTAGGAGGGAAGTTATAGTTAGGTAACAATCTCCCTTAGAGAGTAGTAGTAAGAAAGGGTGGTTGTTACAATAAAAGCATCAGAAATAGTAAAGAAAAAAAACAAACGTAGAAAGACACAGAGTATTTACTTGGTTCGGAGCCTGTGTCGACTCTTACTCCAAGGCCCACGCTCGTTGAGCATTTACGTTGGGCAATAACTATAATCTCGTAAAGATAGTTACAAATTTCAAGTACAATTAATAATGAAATATACCAACGACAAGATTAATAGTAGATTCTGAGCTCTGGGTCGTCGGCATCAAGTTACGGCTTCGTCGGAACTTCTCTCTAGGAGCTAGTTGCATAAGGATTGCTTTGATTGTGTTACCCTATACTGCTGGTCGAGATGTCCTTTTATTGGACGTTGAAGGCGCCTCCAATGCCAGTCAAGGCGCCTTAAACCCCAACACTTATCCGGATTGAATGTTGAGATGAGCCTTGCATCGCTGCCTCTTATCCACCTTGAGGCGCCTCAATCATCACTCTGAGGCGCCTTAAAGGTAGCTTTCAAGGCACCTCGGATGTCCTCTAAGGCACCTCCAGCTCCTTTATGCAGCCATCTCCTGCCTTGCACCCGAGGCACCTCCAAACTCCATGGAGGCACCTCGGACATTATTCATTCGAGGCTTAAGGTTGCTCCTTTGTACCTGCAAGATACGTTAGTCCCAAACAATATCCAGCAACACAAAGTTATCACATAATACCATAAATATGATAAATTGAATACTCGACAGTCACCAGACTGTCCGGTTCTGACTTCAGATTTCCAACCGAAAACCCTAGGTCGAACCGACGCCTACTGTTCCCTCTACCGAGGAACACGCCCTCACCTACTCCACTCAGGAGAGTTACCTTTTGCCAGTTTGGTCCTCCAGACCGACTAGACTTTTGCATTAGCATCCGATGCTTTTGGTCTTCATGCTGGACGTCCGGTCCTCGACCCATCCAGACTTCTACCCGGTTTGCGACACCAGGATTTTAACCTAGGGTTACCGCCCCCTAGGATTTTTGCCCGAAGCTCCGACCCGCCAAAGCTTTCCGCATAGGGTTACCACCCCCTATGACCTAGGGTTACCGCCCCCTAGGGTTTTTTCTTTGCCTAACCGCATCTAGGACTTTTGCCTAAGTAAACCTAAGACTTTTCTGCAATGCTCATTCAAGATATCAGATACCAAAACACCTTAACTTTGAACCCTTTGACATAATTAAAACACAAGTTCGATCATTGATGCTTCCTGCACCAACATTGTGTCGATTTACTTTATACTAATAATAAACTTGATTATAATTTGAGTTTAGATTAATTTTGTATTTATTTGATTTAAGTTTAGTTTTTAATTTATTTGATTTGATTTTATTCTTTAGGTTAGAATTTAGCTTTGAAGGTTTAATGTTTAAGATTAAGGTTGAGTTATTTGGTTTATTTTGATTTGGTTTTAGGTAGTGTATTTTATTCTTAGGTATATAGTATTGATCGATTCCTACTTGAATGGTTAGGCATGCTTTCGAAACCCAAACTTTGGTTTGATTTTTATTTTGGGTGACTAGAGATGTAAACATTTTGTTAGTCAAGATGGACTTGTATTTAAGTCTGGACTTATTATACACAGCTCTTTGTGATCCAAGTATCATATCAAGGTACTTGGATCTAGTTATTAATTTTTCTAGAAGTTGTTTTAGTTTAATTACTTCGCCTTTCAATCTGGAATTGTCCTACTCAAGTTTTGCAACTTGAGTTGGGATTCTAGCTTGAATCAGCCCAGTCATTGAGGTTAATTTTAGTTGTTTGTTAAGTGTTTTATTTTCTATACTTAGTTCATTTATTTTGTTTTCAAAGATAGTCAATTTGAAGGGGAGCCTTGACATAACGGTAAAGTTGTTGTCATGTGACCAAAAGGTCACAGATTCGAATCTTGGAAACAGCCTCTTGCAAAAAGTAGGATAAGGTTGTGTACAATGGATCCTTCCTCGGGACCCAGCATGGTGGGAGCTTCGTACACCGAGCTGCCCTTTTTTTTAAAGATAGTCTATTTCCTATGTAAACATATAATTATTTTGATTTTTTTTTCTTAAAATAGATTGTACCTCGTCAGAACCTTCGTAAATGAGTATAGACTCGTGGCTCGATATGGGTTCAAACCCGTCTTACAATTCAGTTTTTGATTTTGGTTTGTATGCCATCAGCGTGAGGTAGTTGGTGTGCTTTGGTTCGTCACTGTTCGATTCTTCCATGAAAGATTCATCCCAAGTCTCCTTGAGGGCTTTCTTCTTATTGAGATTTGGGCAGTCGTGCTTGTAGTGCCCCTTCTTGTTACATCCAAAGCATGTGACATTTGTCTTGTTGTTGGGAGTGGACTTGATCTTCTACAAATCCTTCTTGGTGAAGTCTTTCTTTCTCCTAGTGAACATTTTGTTTGATCGAAAGCACGAGAGGGGAGGGGGGGTGAATAGCGCTCGTAGCTATTTCGTTCGTTTCGTATTCGGAAATCGTTCGAGGGTAATGCAGTGGAAATAATAACAGAAGAACAATCACACAGAACGACCCAAGAATTTACTTAGTTCGGAGCCTAGGGAGACTCCTATTCCAAGGTCCACACTCGTTGAGCGTTTACTTTGGGCAACAACTATAATCGTTAAAAAGTTTTACAGAAATGCAATACAAGTAAAACAATAGTAATCTTATACCGACAACAGATAATAGTAGAGTTGCAACTTCTGGTTGTCGGGGTGTTGCTTCAGCACTTCTGGGTCGTCTCTTGAGCAGCCAATAGTCGAAGGATCGCTTAGCAATTGATTATTCAACCTGTTGCTCGAAGCCTCCTTTTAAAGCCTGTTGGAGGCGCCTCCAAGACCATCCAAGGTGCCTCCAGGCCTCCAAGTCACCCGCGTGGATCACTACAGAACTCGTCGCACCTTATCAGCTTGAAGGCGCCTTCAACCACTCCAAGGTGCCTCCAAGCCTTGGTCCAAGGCGCCTCCAGCTCCATCCGAGGCGCCTCCAGCACTGCTTCGCGGCCAGCTCACATTCTGCACCCGAGGCGCCTCCAAGCTCCATGGAGGCGCCTCAGACACTGTTCATCCGAGGCTTAAGGTGCTCTTTTGTACCTTCAAAGTGTGTTAGTGCCAAAAATACCCTGCAAAACAAAGTTAGCACAACACAATAATATGAATAGAATATTTTGACAGTCTCTGGACTGCCCGGTTCTGACTTCGGATTTCCTCCCGGAAACCCTAGGTCGAACCGACGCCTACTGTTTCCTCTTCCGAGGAGCGCGTCCTCACCTACTCCCCTCAAGAGAGATTACCTGATGTCAGTCCGGTCTTCCAGACCGACTATACTTTTCACCTAGGGTTACCACCCCCTAGGACCTAGGGTTACCGCCCCCTAGGGTTTTTCTCCACCTAAGGTTACCAACGCTTGGACCTAGGGTTACCACCCCCTAGCGTTTTCCTCAACCTAGGGTTACCACCCCTTAGGACCTAAGGTTACCCCCGCTTAGGATTTTCCTCCACCTAGGGTTACCACCGCCTAGGACCTAAGGTTGCCACCCCTTAGGGTTTTCCTTCACCTAGGGTTACCACCCCCTAGGACCTAAGGTTGCCGCCCCTTAGGGTTTTCCTTCACCTAGGGTTACCCCCCCTAGGACCTAAGGTTACCACCCCTTAGGATTTTCACCTTGCCTAACCGCATCTAGGACTTTTACCTAAGTATCACTTAGGACTTTCCTACAAGCTCCATGAACCTTGTTAGATAACAGCACAACTTGACTTTGAACCCTTTGCCATAATCAAAACTCAGGTTCGATCATCTGGTGCTCACTGCACCAACAATCTCCCCCCTTTTTGATTATGTCAATCTTGGTTCAAAGTTAAGTAAAACATAACATTAAACAATGGAATAAATAACAGAAGTTAACCATGAGCATCAATGCATAAATAAAATTTAAAGCTTATGCTCCCCCTTTCATTATGTTTAATTTCTTGATTTCTTAACTTTGACTTTTCTTTCTCCCTTTGACATAAATCAAAAATAATTAAGAAGAGAGAAAAATATTCTATTTAATTTTAAGGTCCCCCTGAAGGGTAGCATAGTTAAGTACTTAGATTTTGATAACAATTTGATTAAGTACTTAGCTTAAAAAGGATTTTGTCATAAAAACATAGTCAAATCCTTTGCTTAAAAAAACTTAGTCAAATTTAAAAAGCTAAAGTTGAAATTCTTTGAAAAATATTTAACTAAATTTGAAATGCTTTTGAAAAATACTTAGCTCAATTTATAAGGCTTTTGAAAATAATTGTTGTTTTGAAAACTATTTTTTTAAAAAAAAAAAGATTTGATAAAACACTTAGCCTTGCTAGAATAAACTTTCATGTAAAGCTTTTAGCTAAGAGAAAATTGTTTTGACTTTGAAAAGTAACTAATAAGTAACTAATAATTTTGTAAAGCTTTTAGCTAAGAGAGAATTGTTTTGACTTTCATGTAAAATTGTTTTCATGTAAATAATAGTTTTGAAAGACCTTTTTTTTTTAAAAAAAAATACTTAGCTAAATTTTGAAAAGCTTTTGAAAAATATTTTGTTAAGTTCAAAAAGCTTTTTTGAAAAAAATACTTAGCCGAAAAGAAACTTCAGCTTTGAAGATGAATGTTTTGAAAGGTACTTAGATAAATTAAAAATGCAAAAATACTTAGTAATTTTTCCTGAAAAATAATATTGCCAAAAGGAACTTTATGTAGCTTTATGAAAATAACGTTGTTTTAAAAAGAGTTTTAAGTATAAGATGATGAAAGGTTTAAAGCTTAATTAAAATGGATTTGCTTTAATAATTTTTTTTCAAATAGTTTAACTTATAAAAAATAATTAAAACCACACAATTTATTTTAAAGAAACTTAGCTTGACTCCACTCACCTAGGGATGACAATTTCACCCAAACCCGATGGAAGATCCGACATCCGACCCGAATGGAGAAGGGTATGGAGGGACTATCAATACCCAATACCCGACCTGAATACCCGATTAAATAATATATATACATATATTAAAGAAAATTTTTTTTTTTCAAAATCAACTTACTATTTTTGTTGATATTAGAACGAGACTATGTAGATGTTTTATCTATTTTCTTAATTATATATATATATATTTTAATAGGTTGTTAATTTTAATATATTTTTGTTGAATGATAATAGTTGGATAGAAAGAAGAAAAATTATAACTATAGAAGATATCCGATCATTTAATGGGTATGGGAATACTAATCAGAGATCCTATACCCGATGGGTATGGGGACGGAGGATATAGAATCCGACCCGAACCCGACCCATTGTCATCCCTACACTCACCCCCTTAATTAAAGCCAAAATAAGTCCTTAGGGTCCTAGAATCCAAGCATGAAAACAAACATAATATATATTCCTAATTTTCCATCTCACACATTCTAGGTTAAAAGATTTTTCAAATAAATTTGAAATTAAGTTTTAAAAGATTTTTAAAATGATTTTTAAAAGACTTTTCAAATATATTTGAAATTAAGTTTTAAAAGATTTTTTAAAGGTTTTATAAAAGGATTTTTTAAAACAATTTTAAAAAAAATTAAAAGAATTATTAAAAGGATTTTTAAAAGAATTTAAAAATTTTTAAAAGGATTATTAAAAAAAATAAAAAGAATTTTAAAAAAAATTTAAAACAATTTTTAAAATATTTTTAAAAGATTTTTAAAATGATTTTTTAAAAGAATTTTTAATTCTTTTAAAAGGATTTTTAAAATATTTTAAAAATAATTTTTAAGATATTTTTAAAAAGATTTAAAATAATTTTAATGGATTTTCAAATAATTTTTAAAGGATTTTTAAAATAATTTTGAAATGATTTTTTAAAAGATTTTTCAAAAAGATACGAAATTAAGTTTTAAAAGATTTTTCAAATAATTTTTTAAAATAATTTTTCAAAGAATTTTTAAATTATTTTTAAAATGATTTTTAAAATAATTTATCAAATTATTTTCAAAGGATTTTTAAAATAACTTTTAAAGGATTTTTAAAATAATCTTTAAAAGGTTTTTAAAAAGATATAAAATAATTTTTTAAAGGATTTTAAAATAATTTTTAAAGGGATTTTAAAATATTTTTTTAATTTTTTTTAAAATAATTGTGAAAGAATTTGAAATAATTTTTAAAATATTTTCAAAATAATTTTAAAAGGATTTAAAATAATTTTTTAAAGTATTTTCAAAAGGTTTTTAAAATATTTTCAAAAGATTTTAAAAATGATTTTTAAAGAATTTATTAAATGAATTTTTAAAATAGTTTTTAAAGTATTTTCAAAAGAATTTTTAAAGGATTTAAAATAATTTTTTAAAGTACTTTAAAAAGATTTTTTAAATTATTTTTACAATATTTTTAAAATGATTTTTAAAGTATTTTCAAAAGAATTTTAAAGTATTTTCAAAAGATTTTTAAAATGATTTTTAAAGAATTTTTAAAAGGATTTAAAATAATTTTTAAAAAGTTTTTTTTAAAAGAATTTTTTAAAATATTTTCAAAAGAATTTTAAAATGTTTTTTTTAAAGATTTTTTAAAGTGATTTCTAAAATAATTTTTAGAGAATTTTTAAAATAGTGTTTATAGTATTTTCAAAATAATTTTTAAAGGATTTAAAATAATTTTTTAAAATATTTTCAAAAGAATTTTAAAATGATTTTTAAAAGGCTTTTTAAAGTTATTTTTAAAATAATTTTTAAAGAATTTTTTAAAATGATTTTTAAAAGAATTTTTAAAGTATTTTGTAAAGAAATTTAAAGTATTTTCAAAAGTTTTTTAAAATGATTTAAAACTTTTTTTAATGGATTTAAAATCATTTTTAAAATGTTTTTTTAAATGAATTTTTAAAGGATATAAAATAATTTTTTAAAATATTTTCAAAAGAATTTTTAACTTATTTTTTAAAGTGATTTTTAAAATAATTTTTAAAGAATTTTTTAAAATGATTTTTAAAATAATTTTTAAAGTATTTCAAAAGAATTTTAAAGTATTTTCAAAATATTTTTAAAATGATTTTTAAAAGATTTTTTTTTAAAGGATTTAAAATAATTTTTAAAGAATTTATTAAAATGATTTTTAAAAGAATTTTTATAGTATTTTGTAAAGAATTTTAAAGTATTTTAAATAGTTTTTTAAAATGATTTTTAAATTTTTTTTTAAAGGATTTAAAATCATTTTTAAATTGTTTTTTTAAAAGAATTTTTAAAGGATATAAAATAATTTTTTAAAATATTTTCAAAATAATTTTTAACTGATTTTTAAAAAGATTTTTTAAAGTGATTTTTAAAATAATTTTTAAAGAATTTTTTAAAATAATTTTTAAAGTATTTTCAAAAGAATTTTAAAGTATTTTCAAAATATTTTTAAAATGATTTTTAAACGATTTTTTTAAAAGGATTTAAAATAATTTTTTTAAAAATGTTTTTTAGAAGAATTTTTAAAATAATTTTTAATGAATTTTAAAAATAATTTTTTAAAATTATTTTAAAATTATTTTTAAAGTGATTTTTAATTTTAATTTAATTTAGTTTAATTTAATTTAATTTTAATGTAATTTAATTTAATTTTTAATTTAATATTAAATTTTGAATTTTGTCCTTAATCATCTCACCCGATCTTGATTTTTCAATCAGGGTATCTTATAATTTTGTGAGATGAATTAGGTTCAATTATAGGGTTTGGTTTAACTTTATGTGAGATTCAGGTTTAGCTTTGGGCTCAACAAATAGGCATTCATTAGATAAACTTCTGGGCTATGGTGAGTCATTGGGACATCATTAAAGTAACCATTCCTTCCAGGTTTTCCAAATGGTCCTATCCACTGAATTTAGTACAAAACCTTGGCCAAACTAGTTAGGATCCATTAAAGGTAGCTTCGGTCAGTTCCACTTAGCCAAATGCACCAGGTCGAAGCCATATCTTTCTAGACATGCATATACTAAGCTTCCCTAATGTACTATCATCCAATACTTCACCAGTACCGTGGGTCAAGTTTGTCATGCCCCAGGTAGTCCCTGCCAGAAGAAATTTCGGCAGGATCTCCCCTGTACGGGTGACAATATGAATCCAGAATACATATATCTATACCTCGGCCACACACGACCGGAACAATACACACAAATAGTAACACAATCCATGCAGTTATATTCAACATTTCCACATAGATATAATATGAACAATCCACGCAGTTATATAAAGAAAGAACGATATAGAATCCTCGAAGATATATGTAAACATCCTACTCCACTACAACGAAGAAAAACAAAATCCACGAAGTAATGAAAATATATCCGCAGCGGAAAACCAAAAGTAGTAAACCCAAGTGTTCGATATAAAGTCCACAATACAAAACCCACATCACAAGTATATAAGATGCAAAAACAAAACAGATCCCGACAACAGGAAATCCTCGCGATAAAGGGGCTAGCGACTGGAATATCTCCCGACGACCTCAACATGAAAAATAGTAACAACGGGGTGAGTTCAAAGAACTCAGCAGGTAATCCAGTAGATACGTACAGTAACATATAACTACCAGTAACATCCTATGGTACAGTACACTAAACCATAGAGCCTACAGTATAGTTTCCTAACAGTACAACCTACGGTACAGTCTCCTAACAGTATAACAGATATGCATAGCTGAAATAAACTGTAGTAACCAGCAATAGGCATAAAGTATAGTCTATAGCAAGAATAAGAAGAAAAGGCATAACTGAAATAAACTATACTCACCTGCGAGGCTTGGGCGAATGACTGTGGACATACACAGATAAAGATAGTCAGAGCAAATATGCATGTATCCTGTATGCATATCAATCATATGCAGTCACCCAAGTGCACCATCCAATATGCAACAATCACAATAAATGCAATCTGTGCACATGATGCAATATGACATGGTCACCCCTGACGCCAGTTAGCATCTCACACACAATGGTGAGACCGCGTGGATAGGGTTGTGACACCGTGCACTATTCCGTCACTACCCCTGAAGAGTGACCCAGTGGACGGGATGCACCGGAGTATACCTATCCTCCAACCTCAACTATAGGAGGGAGCGCAATGCTCTCATCTCCCAGTACGCAATGACGGGGAGGGACCCCGGTGTGCTACCACGCTGCCTATCACACTACCCATGAGTGGAGCCTCCAGAGGAGCACCACCGAGCAACCTGCACACCCAATGTGCTGTGCCACTACCCATGCAGTGGTCACGTGGTGCGCAGGTCAATGTAGTCGGCCGACGAGCTCAACAATAATGGAGTTGTCAATCGCCCAGCATGCAATCACGCGATATGGTGCATGCGGCTACAGTATGTCATACCTGAACATATCCTCCTCTATATGTGTAGATGCCAAACAGACAAACACATATATAACAATGATAATAAAGAGCATAAACCCAACATCACATATCTAGCATGTATAACAACTAATCCAGTATAGTGAAGCACTATAAATTTCCATATCCACGAACATATATACACATGGTAAGAAGTAAAGGTATACCAGCCTAATGTATAGTAGATAACAGTAGAAGCATGTAGCAGGTATCAACTAAACTAAATCCAGGAAAATACTAACTACCAACACTAGTAAGTATATATAAACTGCACATATCATAAGACACTATCAAAAGATAAGTCAAAGGGTACCCGTCTCAAATAGAAGGTACAATCCCAAATCTGAAGTCAACGTCGAGACGCCTGTCTCGAATCAGAATCCTGTGTCAAACAACATATATATTTTATTTAGCTAAATCCAAATGAAATAGCTAAATAAAATTCCCAAAACTAAATTAGGGCAAAACCCTAATCACCACAATCACAACTTACCAATTTAAATCTAATGGTCGATTAGGGTTAGTTACCTAATCCCTAATCACCAATTAGATTATAAATCCAATGGTTGACTAGGGTTAATTACCCTAACCCTAACCATTCCATTAGATTTATTCTACACAATTAAATCTTCACAATTTAACAACTATTTACAACATGTATCAACTAATGATATATTTCTCCAATTTATTCCTACACATAACAACTAAATCAAATCTAATACAACAAGTATCAACTACCTCTCCACGTACCTCAATTCAACCACTGGAATACCAGGTAATCTGCTGGAAAACAAATTGATCTGACCAGACAAGATCCTCAATTAATAGCCACTATTGATGGTGGTTGATGTGCTGTCGACAGGGAAACACTATTGGAAAGATGACCCTCAACAGATCCTCACTGATGGATTCACCTCACGAATCACAGAACCTAACTTCACTGGATCAAATCAAGAAGAAGAGATCACAGATCAACTAAGGAATCTAAATTCAAACAACAACCTAATTCTTGAAACCAAACCTTACCTTTAATCGGTTGTCTCCAAAAGAAGTCGCCCAATCCGATCCAACCACGAAGCAGCGTACCAGAGAAGGTACTGACCCTCAACTAGCCAGCGTCTGCCAAGATCTAGCACCGGCAGAGGAGTAAGGGTGTCCAAGGAAAATGACCTATCTCGATCGTCTCAGGTGAATCGCTGAAATTGGGCGTCGGTGATCTAGGGCAGAGACAAGAAAGTAAAGCAGAAAGGATCGGCGACGATGAAAGTCGGAAAGAACCCAAAAGAAGTAGGATCGATCAAGGTTTCTTACCCTCGGAGCCCTAACAGCCCATTCACGTCGGCGATCGATGAATTTGGATTGATCCAGCGGTGTCGGATTGGGAAGGAAAAGTCGGCAATCGGCTAGGAGACGCAACGCCGTGTCTATGATCCAGAGGGGAATAGCGCCGCCCGGATCTGAGCTCAACGACCACCGATGCCGGTAGAGGAAATCGTCGGAGCTGGAAACCCTAATCTCTTCGGCGCCGCCCGTCCGCCAGAGAGAGAACAGAGGAAGAAGAGAGTGCGCACGGGGTCGGGGAAGGAAAAGGATGGATCGGCGTTTTAGGTAAAGGCTCGGCATT
Organism: Zingiber officinale; assembly: GCF_018446385.1. NCBI lineage: Eukaryota > Viridiplantae > Streptophyta > Magnoliopsida > Zingiberales > Zingiberaceae > Zingiber > Zingiber officinale. Next base: position 34,354,648 of record NC_055988.1, on the reverse strand, counting down.
TAGAAGAGAATAAGAAAAGAAATTTTAAAATAAAAACTTTTCCTCACTTAAACGGGTATCCCAAACAGGCTTTATTCGTGCCCGCCGATCGATCCCCTCAAAACCCTCCGTCGAGCTCCGAAAAAATCCCAGATAATTTCTAAAAATTCCTGAAAAATTTAATAAGGCTATTTTTCAAATAACCCTATTATTTAAATTTTCTGATATCTCACATCCTCCCCTACTAATAAAAATTTGGTCCCCAAATTTTCGCTATAACCAACAGCAAACACTATAATATAACCAAACAGTATAAATGCTGAAAGAAACTCCAACCCACATACCTCAAGTAAAAAGATGAGGGTATCGAGCTCGGATCGTATCCTCCGGCTCCCAAGTAGCCTCCTCGTCAGAATGATGCTACCATTCGACTTTAACCAGTCGGACAGTCTTGTTTCGCAGCTGACGCTCTCTATGGTCCAGAATCCGCACCGGAACCTCCTCGTAAGTAACATCTGGCTAAATAGGAACAGATATATCTGACAGAACATGTGCCGGATCGAATACGTATCTCCTCAGCATAGATACATGGAATACATCGTGAATGCCAGCTAGAGATGGTGGTAGCGCCAGACGGTAAGCTACTACTCCAATCCTCTCCAAGATATGGAATCGTCCAATATATCGGGGAGCTATCTTACCTCGGAGACCAAATCTCTTCACCCCTTTCGTGGGTGAAACTCTAAGAAATACATGATCACCAATGGAGAACTCCAGGGGTCTCCGTCTCTGATTAGCATAACTCTTCTGACGGTCCTGAGCCTCTGACATCCTCCGTCTGATAGTGTGAACTAACTCTGCATCCTGTTGAGCTCTCTGAGGTCCTACCAACTGGGCCTCCCCAACCTCTTCCCAGAGGATGGGTGTCCTGTAGGATCGAAAAGAATTTAGATATCTCCACAATAGCATGATATTGTCCACTTTGGGCCTAAGCCGTCATGGCTTTGCTCTTGGACTCTCCCCAAAAGGCCTCATGCCAATGGAGATATCTTTCTCTTATAAACCCATGATCTTTTCCATGTGTTTTCAATATGAGACTATGTTTGCAACCTTGCAACCCCAACAATCCCCCCCTCAAACAAAGGACCATGAGCTTCCCACGTCCGATCCTTGACCCACCAGGTCTTCCTGCCCCTCGGTCTACCCGACCTACTAGGACTTCCTGCCCCTCGGTCCACCCGACCTACTAGGACTTCCTTGCCTAGCTGCAACTAGGACTTCCTGCCCCTCGGTCCACCCGACCTACTAGGACTTCCTGCCTGGTGTCTGGTCCTTCTTGATCCGAACATAGGAGCTCCCACTTTCTTTGTTCGAGGTCAATATTGTACTCACATGGTTCAATCAGACCATAGCTCTTGTGCACAATCGGCGATTAAACCTTCTGGCAGTCCGGGCTCTGATACCAATTGTAGGATCGAAAAGAATTTAGATATCTCCACAATAGCATGATATTGTCCACTTTGGGCCTAAGCCCTCATGGCTTTGCTCTTGGATTCTCCCCAAAAGGCCTCATGCCAATGGAGATATCTTTCTCTTATAAACCCATGATCTTTTCCATGTGTTTTCAATATGAGACTATGTTTGCAACCTTGCAACCCCAACATGTCCGACAAGGCCTACCATACAATGCCTCAAACGGTGCCATCTGGATAGCCGAATGATAGCTGTTGTTGTAGGCGAACTCCACTAATGGCAGGTGGCCCTCCCAACTTCCTCCGAAGTCCATGACACAAGACCTCAGCAAGTCCTCCAAAGTCTGAATGGTCCGCTCTGACTGTCCATCTGTTTGTGGATGGAATGCTGTACTGAAACGAAGCTGTGTGCCCAAGGCCTGCTGTAGACTCTGCCAGAATCGGGACGTGAACCGTGGGTCTCTATCAGATATAATGCTCAATGAAACTCCATGCAATCTGATAACCTCTCGACAGTATAGCTCTGCTAATCGATCCAAAGAATTTATCTTTCGGATCACTATAAAATGTGCGGATTTGGTTAATCGGTCAACGATTACCCAAATCGCATCATGACATCGTCGAGTCCTAGGCAATCCTACCACAAAATCCATAGTAATATGCTCCCACTTCCACTCTGGAATAGGGATCCTCTGAAGTAATCCAGCAGGTCTCTGGTGCTCGGCCTTCACCTGCTGACAGACAAGACATCTAGCTACAAAATCTGTAATGTCTTTCTTCATACCGTTCCACCAATAGGAACGCCTCAAATCACGATACATACGGGTCCCACCTAGGTGGATAACAAATCTAGAACGATGGGCCTCCTGAAGTAACTCCTCCATGACCGGGTGAGACTGAGGTACACATAATCTTCCACGGAAATAAACAATCCCCTCATCATCTCGTGTAAACTCGGTCTGCTGCCCGGAAGGTATCTGGCTGCTAATGAACTGTAAATGCTGATCTCCGGCCTGGGCCTCTCGAATCCTCATCCTGATCGACAACTGAGCAACCATGGTAACAAGAATACCATGCTCTGTCCGTCCCTGCTCCTCAAGGCCCAACTCGGAGAATCCCTGAATCAAGTCCGTGACTAAAACTCGGTGACAAGCTAAAGTCCCTCTGGACTTCCTGCTAAGTGCATCAGCAACCACATTAGCTTTACCCGGATGGTAGCTAATAGTACAATCATAATCCTTCAGGAACTCCATCCATCTCCTCTGTCGGAGATTGAGTTCCTTCTGTGTAAAAATATATTTGAGACTCTTATGATCAGTAAGAATCTCAAAAGTAATACCATAAAGATGATGTCGCCAAATCTTCAAAGCAAAGATAATAGCGGCTAGCTCTAAATCATGTACTGGGTAGTTCTTCTCATGCTCCTTCAACTGACGAGAAGCATAGGAGACTACCCTACCGTGCTGCATCAAAATAGCGCCCAAGCCCTGAAGAGATGCGTCTGTGTAAAGTATGAATCCGTCATCACCAGAAGGTAAAACCAAAACTGGTACTGATACAAATCTCCGCTTCAGCTCCTGAAAGCTGGTCTCACAAGCCTCTGACCACATGAACTTCACGCCTTTCCTAGTCAGACGTGTCAATGGCATAGCAATGCTAGAGAAACCCTCAACGAATCGTCGGTAATATCCAGCCAAGCCCAAGAAACTACGGATCTCCTGGACTGACTTCGGCTGCTCCCAGCTAGTGATAGCCTCGATCTTCTGAGGATCTACTGAAATACCTCGGCTAGACACCACATGTCCTAGAAAACCAACTGAGGGAAGCCAAAATGCACACTTGCTGAACTTCGCATACAGGTGATGTCGTCGAAGAGTCTCCAAGACTATGCGAAGGTGCTGTGCATTTTCCTCCTCGGAATGTGAATAGATCAATATGTCATCGATAAACACAATCACAAACTGATCTAGATACTCCAGAAAGATACGGTTCATCAGATCCATGAATACTGCGGGAGCATTGGTAAGCCCGAATGGCATTACCAAAAACTCGTAATGCCTGTATCTGGTGCGAAATGTTGTCTTCTGAATATCAGAATCTCTAACTCTCAGCTGATGATATCCAAACCGCAAATCAATCTTAGAATACACTGATATATCTCTGAGCTGATCAAATAAATCCTCAATCTGTGGCAAGGGATACTTATTTCTGATAGTCACTACATTCAGCTGCTTATAATCGATACACAACCTCAGAGTACCATCATTCTTCTTGACGAATAGTACTGGAGACCCCCACGGAGATACACTAGGGCGAATAAATCCCCTATCCAATAACTCCTGGAGTTGAACCTTTAGTTCGTCCAACTCTTTCGGTGCCATACGATAAGGAGCTTTCGATGTTGGTGCAGTCCCTGGAATCAGCTCAATAGCAAACTCCACTTGCCTTCGGGGAGGCAAACCTGGTAACTCGTCTGGAAAAACGTCTAGATACTCTCGGACTACCGGAACGTCTGAGAGCTGAGAACTACTGCTGTCGTCAGTATTAATCAAAGATAATAGAAATCCCTGACATCCATGTGATAGCAGTTTCTGCGCCTGTATCGCAGAAATGGTCGATATCCTATCGTCTTTGATGCCAGTGAAATCCCAAGAGGGTTGGTTCGGAGGTCGAAACGTAACCACCCTCTTCTGGCAATCAACTGTGGCATGATAAGCAGACAGCCAATCCATACCCAGGATAATATCAAACTCGACCATCTCCAGTACTAACAAATATACAGTGAGTATAATGCTACCAAAATCTAACGGACAACCTCTGACCTCCTGAGTGATATCCAAGGTATCACCAGATGGTAAGGAGACGGTCATTCGTCGCGGTCTATGAGAAGGTAGTCTACCAATCTCTCTCATAAATGCACAAGATATAAAAGAATGTGAACTACATGTATCAATTAGCATATCAGCAGAAAATGCATAAAGTAAAATCATACCACGGAAAACGGATCCGTCGGCCCGCTGTGCATCCTCCCTGGTGACCGCGTGAACTCGTCCAATATCTGACGGTGGTAGAGGCGGTAGCACTGCCAAAGGTTGCTGCATCGGAGTCTGAGCCTGCCACTGCGTCGGTACTGGATACTGAGTCAAAGATGGGACTATGGGCTGCAGCATGTACTGAACCGGTGGCTGGGGCTGTAACTGATACTGTACCAATGGCTGGGGCTGCAACTGATACTACCCCTGAGTCAAATACTGAAATCCAAAAATAGAACTCTGGGACTCCATAAGAACACCGGAACGCTCCTGACCGTGCATACCATATGCAGCTGCCGCAGGGAGAACTGTGCTCTGCGGGCGATGCGAAGATTGGCCTTTCGGCCCCCCTCGCTGAGTCACGGACTGATCAGCCTGTCCTCCCGAAACAGAAATCCCGGAGGCTACCTATTGAGACTTCAGCGCACAGTCTCGTCTTATGTGTCTGGGCAGTTTGCAATGATAGCAAACTGACTGTCCCAAGGAGCACGCAGCGGTGATGTGATCTCGGGATCCGCATCTGGTGTAAAAAGAGTCACTAGTGGACTGTTTCTGGTTCTGCTGCGCGGACCAGAAACGTCCTGATCGTCCTGACTTCTGGTGTCGGCTAGATGACCTAGAAGTACCCTGACCCGTCTGAGTGCGACTGCTCTGCTGCTGTCCCATATTCTGTGGCTGTTGGCTCTGTCCGGGAGTCCGATCAGTCAGCTTCCTCTTCTTATCTGCACTCACTCTCCGATGAGTAGACTCAATCATGAGAGCTCTATCTAGAACTGAAGCATACGAGATCTGTCATCGGCAACTAACTCAGGACAGAATCTGGCCAACCGATTAAATTCAGCATTATACTCCATCACTGAGCAGTTATTCTGCCGCAGACTAAGAAAATCCTGCCGAAGAGTCATCTGATATGCTCGGGGAAAATACTGACTCTCGAATGCCTCCCTAAATCTCGTCCAGGTAATAAACTGGTCACCTATAATGGAGCGCTGTGTGTCCCACCAGATCTCTGCCCTATCTCACAGGTGGTAAGCAGCCAGCTCGACCTTCTCCCACTCGGAGCAGGCCATGTAAAAGAATGTCCGCTCCATAGTCCCTATCCAAGACTGAGCTATGCTCGGATCAGTCTCCCCACGGAACAATGTGAATCGGCTCTTCACCGACTCTGCTAAGGCTGGGATCCGTGCTCGTGCCGCAACTATATCAGTAGGGATCGCTGCGAAACTAGGTAGAGCCACTGGAACTGATCCTATGGGTGGTACTAAGGGATAGGCCGGAAGAGGTACCACTGGTGCTGCCGTATAAACTGGGGTGGGTACTGCTGGTGGAACTGCTGAGTAGGCATAAGTAGGGGAAACTGGAGGTACGGTAGGCAGTACCGGGTAAGAAACAGTCGGTACTACCGGTACTGGTGCCGAATATGTAGTAATCGGCACATGTGTATGCGGTGTCGAGTACGCGGTAGCAGGCACAGCTAGAGAGGGTGTCGGGTACCCTGCGGGTACAGCTGATGGGGGAGGTGCTGAATATGCCGACGGTGGTACCACTAGTGGTACAGTCGAGGTAGGTACCTCTGACGTCGGAACTATCGGGATCTGATATACAGACGTACCCACAATGACCTGAGGAGTCTGCCCCTGACGGGCAGGCTCAGCCCTAGCAGACCTCTCTGAAGACTCTGTCTCAAGAGAATCTATCGGCCTCTTACGTGGTCGCCCACGTCTCGGTACCGGAACACGTGTAGGTGTCATATCTGTAAACAAAAGGTTACCCAGATATCACTATAGGTATAAAAACTATAAAATTACCTGTTTTACCTATTTGCAGTGTGGAGATGTCTTGTCGTTGCTTAGCCCCCAAATAGAACTACTAGATCCTCGTCAAAATACCTCGAAATTTCGAAACGAGTAAGTCGATGAAAATCCATACCAATCCAAAATACCGAGAAATGCTAACGAAAGTAAGTATCGTAAATCCGAAACCCGACAAGTAGGTATCACAAAATTTTGCTCTGATACCAAATAAATTTTCATGCCCCAGGTAGTCCCTGCCAGAAGAAATTTCGACAACATCTCCCCTGTACGGGTGACAATATGAATCCAGAATACATATATCTATACCTCGGCCACACACGGCCGGAACAATACACACAAATAGTAAATAATCCACGCAGTTATATAAAGAAAGAACGATATAGAATCCTCGAAGATATATGTAAACATCCTACTCCACTACAACGAAGAAAGACAAAATCCACGAAGTAATGAAAATATATCCACAGCGGAAAACCAAAAGTAGTAAACCCAAGTGTTCAATATAAAGTCCACAATACAAAACTCACATCACAAGTATATAAGATGCAAAAATAAAACAGATCCCGACAACAGGAAATCCCCGCGATAAAGGGGCTAGCGACTGGAATATCTCCCGACGGCCTCAACATGAAAAATAGTAACAACGGGGTGAGTTCAAAGAACTCAGCAGGTAATCCAATAGATATGTACAGTAACATATAACTACCAGTAACATCCTATGGTACAGTACACTAAACCATAGAGCCTACAATACAGTTTCCTAACAGTACAACCTACGGTACAGTCTCCTAACAGTATAACAGATATGTATAGCTGAAATAAACTGTAGTAACCAGCAATAGGCATAAAGTACAGTCTATAGCAAGAATAATAAGAATAGACATAACTGAAATAAACTATACTCACCTGCAAGGCTTGGGCGAATGACTGTGGACATACACAGATAAACATAGTCAGAGCAAATACGCATGTATCCTGTATGCATCTCAATCATATGCAGTTACCCAAGTGCACCATCTAATATGCAACAATCACAATAAATGCAATATGTGCACATGATGCAATATGACATGGTCACCCTTGACGCCAGTCAGCATCTCACACACAATGGTCGGACCGCGTGGGTAGGGCTGTGACACCGTGCACTCTACCGTCACTACCCCTGAAGAGTGACCGAGTGGACGGGATGCACCGGAGTATACCTATCCTCCAACCTCAACTATAGGAGAGAGCGCAATGCTCTCATCTCCCGGTACGCAATGATGGGGAGGGACCCCGGTGTGCTACCACGCTGCCTATCACACTACCCATGAGTGGAGCCTCCAGCGGAGCACCACCGAGCAACCAGCTTTGGCGAATGACTGTGGACATACACAGATAAACATAGTCAGAGCAAATATGCATGTCTATCATATGCAGTCACCCAAGTGCACCATCCAATATGCAACAATCACAATAAATGCAATCTGTGCACATGATGTAATATGACATGGCCACCCTTGACGCCAGTCAGCATCTCACACACAATGGTGAGACCGCGTGGGTAGGGCTGTGACACTGTGCACTATGCCGTCACTACCTCTGAAGAGTGACCGAGTGGACGGGATGCACCGGAGTATACCTGTCCTCCAACCTCAACTATAAGAGGGAGCGTAATACTCTCATCTCCCGGTACGCAATGACGGGGAGGGACCCCGGTGTGCTTCCACGCTGCCTATCACACTACCCATGAGTGGAGCCTCCAGCGGAGCACCACCGAGTCCCCTACACACCCTATGTGCTGTGCCACTACCCATGCAGTGGTCACGTGGTGCGCAGGTCAGTGTAGCCGGCCGACGAGCTCCACAATAATGGAGTCATCAATCGCCCAGCATGCAATCATGCGATATGATGCATGCGACTACAGTATGTCATACCTGAACATATCCTCCTCTATATGTGTAGATGCCAAACAGACAAACACATATATAACAATGATAATAAAGAGCATAAACCCAACATCACATATCCAGCATGTATAACAACTAATCCAGTATAGTGAAACACTATAAATATCCATATCCACGAACATATATACACATGGTAAGAAGTAGAGGTATACCAGCCTAATGTATAGTAGATAACAGTAGAAGCATGTAGCAGGTATCAACTAAACTAAATCCAGGAAAATACTAACTACCAACACTAGTAAGTATATATAAACTGCACATATCATAAGACACTAACAAAAGATAAGTCAAAGGGTACCCGCCTCAAATAGAAGGTACAATCCCAAATCCGAAGTCAACGTCGAGACGCCTGTCTCGAATCAGAATCCTGTGTCAAACAACATATATATTTTATTTAGCTAAATCCAAATGAAATAGCTAAATAAAATTCCCAAAACTAAATTAGGGCAAACCCCTAATCACCACAATCACAACTTACCAATTTAAATCTAATGGTCGATTAGGGTTAGTTACCTAATCCCTAATCACCAATTAGATTATAAATCCAACGGTTAAATCTACACAATTTAACAACTAATTACAACATGTATCAACTAATGATATATTTCTCCAATTTATTCCTACACATAACAACTAAATCAAATCTAATACAACAAGTATCAACTACCTCTCCACGTACCTCAATTCAACCACTGGAATACCAGGTAATCTGCTGGAAAACATAGTGATCTGACCAGACAAAATCCTCAATTAACAACCACTATTGATGCTGGTTGAAGTGCTGTCGACAGGGAAACACTACTGGAAAGATCACCCTCAACAGATCCTCACTGATGGATTCACCTTACGAATCACAGAACCTAACTTCACTGGATCAAATCAAGAAGAAGAGATCACAGATCAACTAAGGAATCTAAATTCAAACAACAACCTAATTCTTGAAACCAAACCTTACCTTTAATCGGTTGTCTCCAAAAGAAGTCGCCCAATCCGATCCAACCACGAAGCAGCGTACCAGAGAAGGTACTGACCCTCAACTAGCCAGCGTCTGCCAAGATCTAGCACCGACAGAGGAGTAAGGGTGTCCAAGGAAAATGACCTATCTCGATCGTCTCAGGTGAATCGTTGAAATTGGGCGTCGGTGATCTAGGGCAGAGACAAGAAAGTAAAGCAGAAAGGATCGGCGACGATGAAAGTCGGAAAGAACCCAAAAGAAGTAGGATCGATCAAGGTTTCTTACCCTCAGAGCCCTAACTGCATATTCACGTCGGTGATCGATGAATTTGGATTGATCCAGCGGCGTCAGATCGGGAAGGAAAAGTCGACAATCGGCTAGGAGACGCAACGCCGTGTCTGTGATCCAGAGGGGAATAGCACCGCCCGGATATAAGCTCAACGACCACCGATGCCGGTAGAGGAAATCGCTGGAGCTGGAAACCCTAATCTCTTCGGTGCCGCCCGTCCGTGAGAGAGAGAACAGAGGAAGAAGAGAGTGTGCACGGGGTCGGGGAAGGAAAAGGGTGGAACGGCGTTTTAGGGAAAGGCTCGGCGTTTAGAAGAGAATAAGAAAAGAAATTTGAAAATAAAAACTTTTCCTCACTTAAACGGGTATCCCAAACAGGCTTTATTCGTGCCCGACGATCGATCCTCTCAAAACCCTCTGTACGAGCTCCAAAAAAATCCCAGAAAATTTCTAAAAATTCCGGAAAAATTTAATAAGGCTATTTTCCAAATAACCCTATTATTTAAATTTTCTGATATCTCACAAAGTTAAACTTAGCCCTTTTTATTCTAACCCTAATTACCCTACCGGGTAGGTTGTGTTTGGTTACCCTGTCGGGTAGATTCTTTTTGGAGGTGCTAGCTATTCTGGAGCCTCCATTATTGATTATATTCCTTTAATTTTATTTCTTAAGATAATTATTTATTTATTTATTTATTAAGATAATTTTTATTTATTTATTTATTAAGATGAATTTAATTAATTATTTATTTGTTAAGATAATTTTTATTTATTTGTTAATTAGATTTGGGTTATATTTAAGTTAAGTTTAGTAAATAAAAGGTACTTGATTATAGCTTGGTATGTAGTGTTTAAGTTTTACTTTAGACTTATAACCCAAGTCTAGATTTCGTGATTTGACTAAATTATTAACAATCTTCTCTAATTTAACAATTTTATCTTTTAAAATATTATTTTGTATTTCTAATTTTCTAAGAGTTAATTTCTTATTTTTGTTTGAATTAATTTTATTCATTAGATTATTAGCATGCATATCTAATTTTGAAGAGAAATCTATACTAGAGCAAGCAGGATTAGTTAAACTAGTGCAATCATGTGTTGAAAAAACTGGATTTTCATATAATGTAAATGTACTAACCGTGATTTCTCCCTCTGGATTCTTGGGTCTTGACTCATTTGTTTGCATTTGGAGCATTTAATGTGTTTCTTCCCTCTCCTGATCTTTTTCTCCTTCTCCTCCGATTGTGCCGGTCGAGTCTTACGAGTGGGGCATTCGTTTCTATAGTGCCCTCTCTCCCTACACTTAAAACAGGTTATGAGATATTTATAATTTGAATTTATAATTTTACCTTTTAGATCCATGATAGGATCCTCCCCCTTGACTGTTGCCATTTCAAATCCTGACTCAGATTCAGATATCTCGTCTTTGGCCATCAGTGCTATGAAATCGGTTTGCTCTGATTCTTCTGAGTCTGGTTTAGAGGTTGACTCTGGGGATTCAAATTTAGATTCGGACTCAGGTTCTATTCGATCTTCTGACTCTGAAGGGATCTCATAAAGCTTGAGCACTTTCTCCCAAAGCTTCTTAGCATTGTTGAACTTTCCAACTCGATCAAGATCTGAATTTGATAGTCCGCATAGGAGAATGCAAGTTGCTTTTGCATCTGTCTCGAATGTCCTTATTGTTTGTGCATCCCACTTGTCACACGTGATGGGTACACCTTCTTCAGTGGGGAGAGTAAATCCAATATGGACTATGGTCCATATTTCTGCTTCGGTTTTCAGTTGGTGCTCCACCTGGTCTTTCCAGTATCTAAAGTTCTCGTCAGACAGAAGTGGTAGGCATGTGGAGCTGTACCCATCTTCGTAGGCCATTAAGAAGGAATCTTGCAAAAAAAAATAATAAAACTTGTTCCAAGACTTAGTCTTGGATTAGTAGTGCGGGAAAAAGGTAGAAATAGAAATTCATGAATTTCGAGAAAAAATAATAAAATATTTAAAAAATATTAAAAAAAAATATTATATCAAATTTTGTTAAATGTGATATTTTATCAATACTAATGAGTGGTGAACAGATGAGAATGAATTTTTTGAAAACAATTTTGGAGGGAAAAAAAATGAAAGGCGTAAGGTTTTATTTTTACCCTAAACGAACAAAAAAATGACGAAAAAAATGCTCAAACGGTAGTTGTACCAATTCAGAGCAACCCCGCTCTGATACCAATTGTTGGATCGAAAGTGCTAGAGGGGGGTGAATAGCGCTCGTGGCTACTTCGTTCGTTTCGTATTGGGAAATCGTTCGAGAGTAATGCAGCGGAAATAATAACAGAAGAACAATCACACAAAACAACCCAAGAATTTATTTAGTTCAGAGCCTAGGGCGACTCCTACTCCAAGGCCCATGCTCGTTGAGCGTTTACTTTGGGTCACAACTATAATCATTAAAAAGTTTTACAGAAATGCAATACAAGTAAAACAATAGTAATCTTATACTGACAACAGAGAATAGTAGAGTTGCAGCTTCTCGTTGTCGGGGTGTTGCTTCAGTACTTCTGCGTCGTCTCTTGAGCAGCCAATAGTCGAAGGATCGCTTAGCAATTGATTATTCAACCTGCTGCTCGAAGCCTCCTTTTAAAGCCTGTTGCAGGCGCCTCCAAGACCATCCAAGACGCCTCCAGGCGTCCGAGTCACCTGCGTGGATCACTACTGAACACCTCGCACCTTATCAGCTTGAAGGCGCCTTCAAGCCACTCCAAGGCTGTAGCGACAACCCTTCTCACTACTCTCTAAGGTGACCGTTACTTAACTACTAACTATACTTAACCGGTATGATCCAAACCACGAGGAGTCCCTACCGAAAAATTTCGGCAACACCTCCCCTGTACTGATGAACATAAACTGAGATACATATATAGTATACATCAGCCACAAGAGGCTGGAACATATATCAAACACCCACGCAATTAAATAAGTGTCAAACACCAAAATATCTACTTATTACACAGAACTCATCTCAGCATGCAATCTAAAACACGAATGAACTCAAATGACATGAAGTATAAAATACAACTCAATTGTTTCTTACCCACTAAACACAAAACTCAATAACATCCCAAGTCTCTCCCATAGTCCTGGCATCACACATCCATCCGCACCTCCTTGTCGCCTTCCTTTGCTATAGCTTTTCCTTTCCTTTATCTGCAGTAAGAGCAATTGCAATCTATAAGCAAAATTACTTAGTAAGCGCTATCTAACTCACAAAATCTCGATATGCATGTACATATATCTATAACATAAATTAACTGAATTCTTACTGAAAACTACTCATGCTCATCTAATAGTAAAGGAATCAAATAGGCTGAAATGCTAAACATGTAAAGCTGCTCATGCTCTTCTAATAGCAAAGTAATCAAACATACTGAAATGCTAAACATGTAAAGCTGCTCATGCTCTTCTAATAGCAAAAGAAACATACTGAAATGCTAAACATGTAAAGTAAATCTAAACAATAATGCTAGCATAAAGAACTAAACTTGCTGAATTTTAAACACTTTCTGAATCTTATTTCACTTGTTTAAAATCTTATACTTTATACTTTTATACCTATGTGAAACTTATTTTACTTGTTCAAAAGCTTATACTTTTAATACATCAAAATAATAATCAACTTCTCTTGGGCCCAGGCATAGTACCATCTTATGCGCGTTCCCTAATAGGTTGGGGTAGCGAGCCACTAATCCTAAAAGAGCAGACCTTGGTCTACCAGGGCCAAGACCTTGGAATTGGACACCTAGATTTGTTTAACGACAACCTTAGAAATCGGGTACTAGCCTCTTCAAAGTAAAATATCTTATTATCTTAATTTCTTCTTCTTTAAATGCCTTGACACTTTAATAAGCACCTTGTGTGCCAAAAATCCCAAAAGTCTTGACTTTGGGATCTACTTAAGGCCTTGGCCTTTTTCTTTCTTTGTTTTATCTTTCTTATCCTTGTTAATACCTCTAATAAAAGGTTGTCTCATACAAAACTGCACGAAAATGCTTATTAACATTTCACTAAAATACATAGCTGCTCATGCTTGTTAAAATAGCAAATGAAAACTAAAGAAATTGCTCATGTTTATCTAGTAGTAAAGAAAACTGGCCATGCTCAACTTATGGCATATAAAAACTGCACGTGCTCAATAATAGAAATGAAAAATCTGGAATGCTTGATTAAACTTCTATGTGATAAAAATTGCACTGTTACATGGACTAAACTTCTATGTGATTCACACCTACTGCATAATCAAAGAAGTATGTGCTTAATGAAATAAAATTCTGCACTTAATAGATCTACCCATTCTAATTTACTTCTAACAAAGTAAAGCACATGGACAAGGTACCGCTGCTGCCAAAAATTGATATATGATATACTAAACTTGAACATAATGGACAAGAATCTGTATCTTCTACATTAATTCCAATCAAGCAAAACCTAGGGAAAGGATGCAATAAATGCTAACAAAACTGTGATGCCAATTAAGGTAACAAGGAAATCTAAGTTTGATACCCATGTTAAACCTAATCAAAGCTTACACTTTTATAAAGTAGAAGAGATCTAAATTGTCTCTAACAGCATACTGCTCATAGCCCTAATCCATGAAACCAATAACATACACTTGATACACTTACCCATTCTAAATTAATCCTTACCAAGCAGAGCATAAGGAAAATTGCTGTTGTTATCACAAAAGTTAACACGTGATGTACTAAAACATGCACCCAATGGATCTACACAATCTAATTCTTCCCAACTAAGCATAGCATAAAGAAAAGTTGCTCAATAATCTATACCATTACAAGTTCATTGCTTGGCAACAAAATTTCGAAACCTGCAAGGCTCAAAATGATCCGACTGTGCCCCTTACGGTAACAAGTAAACATCTAAATATGAAACACTAAATATAAGGGCTGAAGAACCCCATCTACAGGCCTAATCTGTACTAATCCCATTTTAATTTCATTATGAGACCCACGGCAACAAATTTCAAAACTAAAAATCTTACATGCTTCGAATTCACGGAGAAAAAGATCCGGAACAACTCCTACCGCAGGTGAGAAGAAACTTACCTTTGCTTTTGGGACTTACAACCGGAAGAGGAAGGTTCTAGGTTTCGAAGAAGCTTCAAATCTCGGCGGCTTCTTTGTGTTTCCGATCTCCCCTCATTGAGGTGGTCACGCACGGGTGAAGACTGACAGGAAAAAGCCTTTCGCCGGCGCCGGAGACCAAACCCTAACGCGGCTGCAATTTCGCCCGAGAAAACGCTGACGCGAGAAAGGAGAGGAGAAAGTGAGGGAATTAGGGTTCGCGTCGGGCGCAGGGAAAAGGATTAAATCCTTATACTTAGGGTTATATTCAGTTCCAACTATAGCTTATATATATTTTGTTCCCTACTTGATTAACAAAATGTTTGCGGAACTGTTGGCTAGCAGGATTCAATCAAGGTTTGGTTTGGTCCGAGGTTGCTGGTTCGAATCTCGGCTTGGACATTTTTTGTCGAAACTTCTTTCGTTTAGTAAAATACCAAACGACCTCCAAAAATTACATAAAAATACTCTAAAAATTTCTAAAAATCCCTAAATATTTCTATAGCATTTTTAAATATTTTTAAATTACTTTTAGGACTCAAATTGAGGAAATTTGGGTTGTTACAATTCCCCATACCTTATAAAAAGTCCATCCTCGAACTTAGAATAACTATGGATATTTCTATCTCATACTATCCTCACGCTCCCAAGTAACTTCATCGTGCTTCTGATTCTGCCAGATGACCTTCACTAGTGGCACTTCTTTATTCCTTAGTCTCTTAACTGCTCTGTCCACTATCTGTGTAGCTCTGCTCTCATAGCTAAGATCCTCCTGGATCTGCACAGACTGAGGCTGAATCACTTAGCTAGGGTCGTAGAGACACTTCTTTAGCATGGAGACATGAACTACGTTATGTATTGCTGACATGTCTTGTGGTAAGTCTAGCTTGTATGCTACTTTCTCAATCCTTTCTATGATCAGGTAGGGTCCTATATAATGGGGACTTAATTTGCCCTTCTTGCCAAATCTCATCACTCCCGTCATAGGAGCGACTTTGAGAAAAACTGAATCCCCTACTTGGAATTCGAGTGGCCTACGGCTTGTGTCAGCATAACTCTTCTGTCTACTCTGGGCAGTCTCAATCCTCTGTCTGATCTTTTGGATAGCCTGAGTGGTTTCTTCTATCATCTCTGTCTGGATGCCCAGATCTACTTCCATTTCTTTTCTTTCACCTGCTTCTTGCCAGCAAATGGGTGATATGCACTTCCTGCCATACAATGCCTCATAAGGTGCCATCTAGATGGTGGCCGGATAGCTATTATTGTAGGCAAACTCAGCTAAGCACAGATACTTGCACCAACTTCCCTTGAAATCTAGCGCACAAGTTCTGAGCATATCTTCTAAAATATGATTTACTCGCTCTGTCTGTCCATCAGTCTGAGGATGGAAGGCTGTGCTGAACTTGAGTTTGGTGCCTAGTGTATTCTGAACACACTCCGAAAAGTGAGAGGTGAAACGCCCATCTCTATCAGAAACAATAGATTTAGTTACTCCGTGAAGTCTGATCACCTCCTTAACATATAGTTGTGCCAACTGCTCTATAGAGTGAGACGCCTTGATGGCTAGAAAATGGGCAGGCTTGGTCAATCTATCCACTATTACCCATATCGCATCATATCCGTTTGTAGTTCTTTGAAGACCCGTTATAAAGTCCATGGATATGTCTTCCCACTTCCACTCTCGTATTGGGAGACGCTGTAGAACTCCTCCAGGTCTCTGGTGTTCTGCTTTGACCTTATGACATGTCAAGCAGGTACTGACATATTTAGCTACATCTCTTTTGAGTCCATACCACCAGAACCTTTGTTTCACGTATTGGTACATCTTGGTAGAACCAGGATGCATGGAGTATGGTGTGCTATGAGCTTCCTCTAAAATCTTCCTTCTTAATTCCTCATCATTGGGGACACAAGGTGGTTCCCCTGATAAAAACTCCACAGTCTGATACTCAAAACTCTGTATCTTCTTCTTTCTGTATCCCTTGCTTGATCTTTTGGATGTCTGGATCTTCACTCTGCTTTCTTTGTATATCCTCAAGCAAGGTAGACTCTAAGGTCAATGCAGAGAGTTTCCCTTCAACAATTTCGACTCCAAAATCTAACAGTTCCTTCTGCAGTGGTAGGGCTAATGATGACAAAGACATCAGGGATGCACTGGATTTTCTGCTTAGTGCATCTGCCACTTTGTTAGCTTTGCCTGGGTGGTAGAAGATTTCACAGTCATAGTCTTTGACCAACTCCAGCTACCTGCGCTGTCTCATGTTAAAGTCTTTCTGGGTGAAGAAATACTTTAAACTCTGATGGTCAGTGAAAATTTTGCACTGGACTCCATACAAGTAGTGTCGCAAGAGTTTCAGTACAAAGACCATAGCTGCTAGCTCGAGATCATGAGTGGGGTAGTTCTTCTTATAATCTTTGAGTTGCCTAGAAGCATAAGCTATAAATTTTTCTTCTTGCATGAGTACAGCTCCTAGGCCCATCTTGGAAGCATCACTGTAGATGTCAAAACTCTTGTCACTTTCTGGAATTATCAGGATAGGAGCACTAGTCAATCTCTTCTTCAGCTCTTGGAAACTCTGCTCACATTTGTCTGACCATTCAAACCTCTTGTTCTTCCTGGTGAGGGATGTTAGTGGAGAGGCTATCCCGGAAAAATCCTCCACAAATTTCCAGTAGTACCTAGCTAAACCAAGGAAGCTCCTGATTTCCCTGCCATTCTTGGGTCTACTCCAGTTGTTAACTGCTTCCATTTTGGCTGGATCCACTTGGATGCCTTCTCTAGAAATAATGTGACCTAGAAACGCCACCTGATTTAACCAGAACTCGCACTTTGAGAATTTAGCATAAAGCTGCTTTTGCTGAAGGGTCTGCAGGACTATTCTCAAGTGCGTGTCATGCTCCTTTGGGGTTTTGGAATAGACTAGAATGTTGTCGATAAACACGATGACAAATTTGTCAAGGTAATCTCTGAACACTCTGTTCATCAAGTCCATGAAGACTGCAGATGCATTAGTCACACCAAATGGCATGACTACAAATTTGTAGTGTTCATATCTGGTCCTGGAAACTGTTCTGGGTATATCACTTTCGTTTACTTTCAACTGATGATATCCAGAGCGCAGGTCTATCTTGGAGAACATTGTTTCCCTCTTTAGCTGATCAAATAGATCATCTATTCTAGGAAGAGGGTACTTGTTCTTAACAGTTTCTTTGTTCAGCGTTCTAAAATCCATGTACATCCGCATAGATCTGTCTTTCTCCTTAACGAACAACACTGGAGCTCCCCGGGGTGAATGACTAGGGCGGATGAAACCCTTGTCAAGCAGCTCCTGAAGTTGTTCTTGTAACTCGTTTAGCTTTGCTGGAGAAATTCAGTACGGAGCTTTTGAAATTGGACCAGTACCAGGAACCAATTCAATTTCAAGCTCCACTTCTCCGTTGGGAGGCAGTCCAGGTAGCTCTTTTGGAAATACCTCTGGATACTCACAGACTACCCGAACATCTTCCTGCTTAGGTCCTTTTTGTCCTTCTGTTCTGCTTACTTGCCTGGGGTTTCTAACTCCCTGCTGTCTTATCCTCTATCTTGACTAGCTTGAGTTGCGTTTGTTATGCCTTGATGCTGTTCAGATAGTTCTCAGCGACTAATGCTCTGTTGACCAACTCTTCGCCAGTCTGAGGTTAGTGAGTTCCACTACTCACACTAAGTGCTATCACTGGTCTCAGCATCCTGAGCATCAGTCTGACTCGTTCCTTCTCCGTACTTACTAGCTCTGGATAGAGATGAGATAGGCTATTGAATCTTTTAACTGCTTCTTCCACTGACAGGTCACCTTGTCTGAATTCTATAAACTCTTCATAGTGCTTATTGGTGATCCGTTGGCGGAAGAATTCTTCGTGAAACTCTGTCACGGAGTCAATCCAGCTCATCTGATTGACTACTCTCTTGCTCTTAACTCTCTCTCCCACCACATACGAGCATTTCCTGATAGGCATAAAGAGGCACACTTGACCTTCTAGACTTCTGGCCAGTCAAGAAGCTCCATGGTGCTCTCTAGTGTCTTAAACCAAGCCTGAGCATCCCAGGGCTCAGTCGTGCCAGAGAAACTTTCTGGCTTCAGCTTCAGCCACTGTATCAGGTATGCTTCTTGTCTTCTAGGTGCTGTGGCGACTTCCAGGGCGGCTGGTGGAACCTCAGTCACCACTGGAGTCTCCACATTGATAGTTGGAGGAGTGGGAGAGACTGGCTGCTGATTGGCCATTAGATTGGCAATCACATGTTGTTGCTCTGCCACTTGTCTCTGGATTTGGGCAACAACTTCAGAAAGATTAGGCTCAGTTGTTCTGGGCTCTTCGTTCTCCTGAGCTCATTCCTCAGTTCGAGCGGTACGGGGACGTCCTCTTCTTGACATCTCGTCATGCAGAGGGAAAACTTGAAATCATCACTATACTTTCTAGTTATATCTTACTTAAGCATGATTATTGACATTAAACACATATGAGCAGGTACTTCTAAACATTTCTCTATACTACAAGCACCAAAGGAAAAGCATAAAAGAAAGTATAAATACAATTCTTACTTGAAGACGGCAAGGCTGGTGTTGATGTGTGATACTGGAGAATAGGAACTGCTCTGATAACAACTGTAACGACCACCCTTCTCACTACTCTCTAAGGTGACCGTTACTTAACTACTAACTCTACTTAACCGGTATGATCGAAACCACGAGGAGTCCCTACCGAAAAATTTCGGCAACACCTCCCCTGTACCGGTGACCATAAACTGAGATACATATATAGTATACATCAGCCACAAGAGGCTGGAACATATATCAAACACCCACGCAAATAAATAAGTGTCAAACACCAAAATATCTACTTATTACACAGAACTCATCTCAGCATGCAATCTAAAACACGAATGAACTCAAATGACATGAAGTATAAAATACAACTCAAATGTTTCTTATCCCCTAAACACAAAACTCAATAACATCCCAAGTCTCTTCCATAGTCCTGGCATCACACATCCATTCCCACCTCCTTGTCGCCTTCCGTTGCTATAGCTTTTCCTTTCCTTTATCTGCAGTAAGAGGAAATGCAATGTATAAGCAAAATTACTTAGTAAGCGCTATCTAACTCACAAAATCTCGATATGCATGTACATATATCTATAACATAAATTAACTGAAAACTACTCATGCTCATCTAATAGTAAAGGAATCAAATAGGCTGAAATGCTAAACATGTAAAGCTGCTCATGCTCTTCTAATAGCAAAGGAATCAAACATACTGAAATGCTAAACATGTAAAGCTGCTAATGCTCTTCTAATAGCAAAAGAAACATATTGAAATGCTAAACATGTAAAGTAAATTTAAACAATCATGCTAGCATAAAGAACTAAACTTGCTGAATTTTAAACACTTTCTGAATCTTATTTCACTTGTTTAAAATCTTATACTTTATACTTTTATACTTATGTGAAACTTATTTTACTTGTTTAAAAGCTTATACTTTTAATACATCAAAATAATAATCAACTTCGCTTGGGCCCAGTCATAGTACCATCTTATGCGCGTTCCCTAATAGGTTGGGGTAGCGAGCCACCAATCCTAAAAGAGCAGACCTTGGTCTACCAGGGCCAAGACCTTGGAATTGGACACCTGGATTTGTTTAACGACAACCTTAGAAGTCGGGTACTAGCCTCTTCAAAGTAAAATATCTTATTATCTTAATTACTTCTTCTTTAAATGCCTTGACATTTTAATAAGCACCTTATGTGCCAAACATCCCTAAAGTCTTGACTTTGGGATCTACTTAAGGCCTTGGCCTTTTTCTTTCTTTGCTTTATCTTTCTTATCCTTGTTAATACCTCTAATAAAAGGATGTCTCATACAAAACTGCACTAAAATGCTTATTAACATTTCACTAAAATACATGGCTGCTCATGCTTGTTTAAATAGCAAATGAAAACTAAAGAAACTGCTCATGTATATCTAGTAGTAAAGAAAACTGGCCATGCTCAACTTATGGCATATAAAAACTGCACGTGCTCAATAATAGAAATGAAAAATCTGGAATGCTTGATTAAACTTCTATGTGATAAAAACTGCACTGTTACA
Organism: Zingiber officinale; assembly: GCF_018446385.1. Taxonomy (NCBI): domain Eukaryota; kingdom Viridiplantae; phylum Streptophyta; class Magnoliopsida; order Zingiberales; family Zingiberaceae; genus Zingiber; species Zingiber officinale. The sequence continues at coordinate 34,333,910 of NC_055988.1, read as the reverse complement.
TGGATTAAACTTCTAAGTGATTCACACCTACTGCATAATCAAAGAAGTATGTGCTTAATGAAATAAAATTCTGCACTTAATAGATCTACCCATTCTAATTTACTTCTAACAAAGCAAAGCACATGGACAAGGTACCGCTGCTGCCAAAAATTGATACATGATATACTAAACGTGAACTTAATGGACAAGAATCTGTGTCTTCTACATTAATTCCAATCAAGCAAAACGTAGGGAAAGGATGCAATAAATGCTAACAAAACTGTGATGCTAATTAAGGTAACAAGGAAATCTAAGTTTGATACCCATGTAAAACCTAAGCAAAGCTTACACTTTTATAGAGTAGAAGAGATCTAAATTGTCTCTAACAGCATACTGCTCATAGCCCTAATCCATGAAACCAATAGCATACACTTGATACACTTACCCATTCTAAATTAATCCTTACCAAGCAGAGCATAAGGAAAATTGCTGTTGTTATCACAAAAGTTAACACGTGATGTACTAAAACATGCACCCAATAGATCTACACAATCTAATTCTTCCCAACTAAGCATAGCATAAAGAAAAGTTGCTCAATAATCTATACCATTACAGGTTCATTGCTTGGCAGCAAAATTCCGAAACCTGCAAGGCTCAAAATGATCCGACTGTGCCCCTTACGGTAACAAGTAAACATCTAAATATTAAACACTAAATATAAGGGCTGAAGAACCCAATCTACAGGCCAAATCTGTACAAATCCCATTTTAATTTCATTATGAGACCCACGGCAACAAATTTCAAAACTAAAAATCTTTCATGCTTCGAATTCAAAGAGAAAAAGATCCGGAACTACTCCTACCCCAAGTGAGAAGAAACTTACCTTTGCTTTTGGGACTTACAACCGGAAGAGGAAGGCTCTAGGGTTCGGAGAAGCTTCAAATCTCGGCGGCCTCATTGTGTTTCCGAGCTCCCCTCATTGAGGTGGTTACGCACGGGTGAAGACCGGCAGGAAAAAGCCTTTCGCCAGCGTCGGAGACCAAGCCCTAACGTGGCTGCAATTTCGCCCGAGAAAACGCCGACGCGAGAAAGGAGAGGAGAAAGTGAGGGAATTAGGGTTCGCGTCGGGCGCAGGAAAAGGATGAAATCCTTATACTTAGGGTTATATGCGGTTCCAACTATAGCTTATATATATTTTGTTCCCTACTTGATTAACAAAATGTTTGCGGAACAGTTGGCTAGCTGGTTTCGATCAAGGTTTGGTTTGGTCCGAGGTTGCTGGTTCAAACCTCGGCTTGGACATTTTTTGTCGAAACTTCTTTCGTTTAGTAAAAATACCAAACGACCTCCAAAAATTACATAAAAATACTCTAAAAATTTCGAAAAATCCCTTGAATATTTCTATAGCATTTTTAAATATTTTGAAATTACTTTTAGGACTCGAATTGAGGAAATTTGGGTTGTTACAATTCCCCATACCTTATAAAAATTTCGTCCTCAAACTTAGAATAACTCTGGATATTTCTATCTCATACTATCCTCATGCTCCCAAGTAACTTCCTCGTGCTTCTGATTCTGCCAGATGACCTTCACTAGTGGCACTTCTTTATTCCTTAGTCTTTTAACTGCTCTGTCCACTATCTCTGTAGGTCTGCTCTCATAGCTAAGATCCTCCTGAATCTGCACTGACTGAGGCTGAATCACTTGGCTAGGGTCGTGGAGACACTTCTTTAGCATGGAGACATGAAATACGTTATGTATTGCTGACATGTCTTGTGGTAAGTCTAGCTTGTATGCTACTTTCCCAATCCTTTCTATGATCCGGTAGGGTCCTATATAATGGGGACTTAATTTGCCCTTCTTGCCAAATCTCATCACTCCCTTCATAGGAGCGACTTTGAGAAAAACTGAATCCCCTACTTGGAATTCGAGTGGCCTACGGCGTGTGTCAGCATAACTCTTCTGTCTACTCTGGGCAGTCTCATTCCTCTGTCTGATCTTTTGGATAGCCTGAGTGGTTTCTTCTATCATCTCTGTCTGGATGCCCAGCTCTACTTCCATTTCTTTTCTTTCACCTGCTTCTTGCCAGCAAATGGGTGATCTGCACTACCTGCTATACAACGCCTCATAAGGTGCCATCTAGATGGTGGCCTGATAGCTATTATTGTAGGCAAACTCAACTAAGCATAGATACTTGCACCAACTTCCCTTGAAATCTAGCGCACAAGCTCTGAGCATACCTTCTAAAATCTGATTTACTCGCTCTGTCTGTCCATCAGTCTGAGGATGGAAGGTTGTGCTGAACTTGAGTTTGGTGCCTAGTGCATTCTGAACACACTCCTAAAAGTGAGAGGTGAAACGCCCATCTCTATCAGAAACAATAGATTTAGGAACTCCGTAAAGTCTGATCACCTCCTTAACATATAGTTGTGCCAACTGCTCTATAGAGTGAGACGTCTTGATGGCTAGAAAATGGGCAGACTTGGTCAATCTGTCCACTATTACCCATACATCATATCCGTTTGTAGTTCTTGGAAGACCTGTTATAAAGTCTATGGATATGTCTTCCCACTTCCACTATGATATTGGGAGAGGCAGTAGAACTCCTCCTGGTCTCTGGTGTTCTTCTTTGACCCTCTGACATGTCAGGCAGGTACTGACATATTTAGCTACATCTCTTTTGAGTCCATACCACCAGAACCTTTATTTCACGTCTTGGTACATCTTGGTAGAACCAGGATGCATGGAGTATGGTGTGCTATGAGCTTCCTCTAAAATCTTCCTTCTTAATTCCTCATCATTGGGGACACAAAGGCGGTTCCCCTGATAAAAACTCCACGGTATGATACTCGAAACTCTGTATCTTCTTCTTTCTGTATCCCTTGCTTGATCTTTTGGATGTCTGGATCTTCACTCTGCTTTCTCTGTATATCCTCAAGCAAGGTAGACTCTAATGTCAATGCAGAGAGTTTCCCTTCAACAATTTTGACTCCGAAATCTAACAGTTCCTTCTGCAGTGGTATGGCTAATGATGACAAAGACATCAGGGATGCACTGGATTTTCTGCTTAGTGCATCTGCCACTTTGTTAGCTTTGCCTGGGTGGTAGAAGATTTCACAGTCATAGTCTTTGACCAACTCCAGCTACCTGCGCTGTCTCATGTTTAAGTCTTTCTGGGTGAAGAAATACTTTAAACTCTGATGGTCAGTGAAGATTCTGCACTGGACTCCATACAAGTAGTGTCGCAAGAGTTTCAATGCAAAGACCATAGCTACCAGCTCGAGATCATGAGTGGGGTAATTCTTCTCATAATCCTTGAGTTGCCTGGAAGCATCAGCTATAACTTTTCCTTCTTGCATGAGTACAGCTCCAAGGCCCATCTTGGAAGCATCACTGTAGATATCAAAACTCTTGTCACTTTCTAGAACTATCAGGATAGGAGCACTAGTCAATCTCTTCTTCAGCTCTTGGAAACTCTGCTCACATTTGTCTGACCATTCAAACCTCTTGTTCTTCATGGTGAGGGCTGTTAGTTGAGAGGCTATCCCGAAAAAGTCCTCCACAAATTTCCAGTAGTACCTAGCCAAACCAAGGAAGCTCCTGATTTCCCTTGCATTCTTAGGTCTACTCCAGTTGTTAACTGCTTCCATTTTGGCTGGATCCACTTGGATGCCTTCTCTAGAAATAATGTGACCTAGAAACGCCACCTGATTTAACCAGAACTCGCACTTTGAGAATTTAGCATAAAGCTGTTTTTGCTGAAGGGTCTGCAGAACTATTCTCAAGTGCGTGTCATGCTCCTCTGGGGTTCTGGAATAGACTAGAATGTCGTCGATGAACACGATGACAAATTTGTCAAGGTATTCTCTGAACACTCTATTCATCAAGTCCATGAAGACTGCAGGTGCATTAGTCATACCAAATGGCATGACTACAAATTTGTAGTGTCCATATCTGGTCCTGGAAACTGTTCTGGGTATATCACTTTCTTTTACTTTCAACTAATGATACCCAGAGCGCAGGTCTATCTTAGAGAACATTGTTGCCCTCTTTAGCTAATCAAATAGATCATCTATTCTGGGAAGAGGGTACTTGTTCTTAACTGTTTCTTTGTTCAGCGTTCTAAAATCCATGCACATCCGCATAGATCTGTCTTTCTCCTTAACGAACAACACTAGAGCTCCCCGGGGTGAATGACTAGGGTGGATGAAACCCTTGTCAAGCAGCTCCTGAAGTTGTTCTTGTAACTCTTTTAGCTTTGCTGGAGAAATTCGGTACAGAGCTTTTGAAATTGGACCAGTACCAGGAACCAATTCAATTTCAAACTCCACTTCTCCGTTGGGAGGCAGTCCAGGTAGCTCTTCTGGAAATACCTCTGGATACTCACAGACTACCCAAACATCTTCCTGCTTGGGTCCTTTTTGTCCTTCTGTTCTGCTTACTTGCCTGGGGTTTCTAACTCCCTGTTGTCTTATCCTCTATCTTGACTGGCTTGAGTTGCGTTTGTTATGCCTTGATGCTGTTCAGATAGTTCTCAATGACTAATGCTATGCTGACCAGCTCTTCGCCAGTCTGAGGTTGGTGAGTTCCACTACTCACACTAAGTGCTATCACTGGTCTCAGCATCCTGAACATCAGTCTGACTCGTTCCTTCTCCGTACTTGCTAGCTCTGGACAGAGATGAGATAGGCTATTGAATCTTTTAACTGCTTCTTCCACTGACAGGTCACCTTGTCTGAATTCTATAAACTCTTCATAGTGCTTATTGGTGATCCGTTGGCGGAAGAATTCTTTGTGAAACTCTGTCTCGGAGTCAATCCAGCTCATCTGATTGACTACTCTCTTGCTCTTAACTCTCTCTCCCACCATATACGAGCATTTCCTGATAGGCAGAAAGAGGCACACTTGACCTTCTAGACTTCTGGCCAGTCAAGAAGCTCCATGGTGCTCTCTAGTGTCTTAAACCAAGCCTGAGCATCCCAGGGCTCAGTCGTGCTGGAGAAACTTTCTGGCTTCAGCTTCAGCCACTGTATCAGGTATGCTTCTTGTCTTATAGGTGCTGTGGCGACTTCCAGGGCGGCTGGTGGAACCTCAGTCACCACTGGAGTCTCCACATTGATAGTTGGAGGAGTGGGAGGGACCGACTGCTGATTGGCCATTAGATTGGCAATCACATGTTGTTGCTCTGCCACTTGTCTCTGGATTTGGGCAACAACTTCAGAAAGATTAGGCTCAGTTGTTCTGGGTTCTTCGTTCTCCTGAGCTCAGTCCTCAGTACGAGCGGTACGGGGACGTCCTCTTCTTGACATCTCGTCATGCAGAGGGAAAACTTGAAATCATCACTATACTTTCTAGATATATCTTACTTAAGCATGATTCTTGACTTTAAACACATATGAGCAGGTACTTCTAAACATTTCTCTATACTGCAAGCACTAAAGGAAAAGCATAAAAGAAAGTATAAATACAATTCTTACTTGAAGACGACAAGGCTGGTGTTGATGTGTGATACTGGAGAATAGGAACTGCTCTGATACCGACTGTAACGACCACCCTTCTCACTACTCTCAAAGGTGACCGTTACTTAACTACTAACTCTACTTAACCAGTATGATCGAAACCACGAGGAGTCCCTACCGAAAAATTTCGGCAAGACCTCCCTTGTACCGGTGACCATAAACTGAGATACATATATAGTATACATCAACCACAAGAGGCTGGAACATATATCAAACACCCACGCAATTAAATAAGTGTCAAACACCAAAATATCTACTTATTACACAGAACTCATCTCAGCATGCAATCTAATACATGAATGAACTCAAATGACATGAAGTATAAAATACAACTCAATTGTTTCTTATCCACTAAACACGAAACTCAATAACATTCCAAGTCTCTCCCATAGTCCTGGCATCACACATCCATTCCCACCTCCTTGTCGCCTTCCTTTGCTATAGCTTTTCCTTTCCTTTATCTGCAGTAAGAGGAAATGCAATCTACAAGTAAAATTACTTAGTAAGCGTTATCTAACTCACAAAATCTCGATATGCATGTACATATATCTATAGCATAAACTAACTGAATGCTTACTGAAAACTACTCATGCTCATCTAATAGTAAAGGAATCAAATAGGCTGAAATGCTAAACATGTAAAGATGCTCATGCTCTTCTAATAGGAAAGGAATCAAACATACTGAAATGCTAAACATGTAAAGCAGCTCATGCTCTTCTAATAGCAAAAGAAATATACTGAAATGCTAAACATGTAAAGTAAATCTAAACAATCATGCTAGCATAAAGAACTAAACTTGTAGAATTTTAAACACTTTCTGAATCTTATTTCATTTATTTAAAATCTTATACTTTATACTTTTATACTTATGTGAAACTTATTTTACTTGTTCAAAAGCTTATCCTTTTAATACTTCAAAATAATAATCAACTTCTCTTGGGCCCAGGCGTAGTACCATCTTATGCGCGTTCCCTAATAGGTTGGGATAGCGAGCCACCAATCCTAAAAGAGCAGACCTTGGTCTACCAGGGACAAGACCTTGGAATTGGACACCTGGATTTGTTTAAGGACAACCTTGGAAGTCGGGTACTAGCCTCTTCAAAGTAAAATATCTTATTATCTTAATTACTTCTTCTTTAAATGCCTTGGTATTTTAATAAGCACCTTGTGTGCTAAAATCCCTAAAGTCTTGACTTCGGGATCTACTTAAGGCCTTGGCCTTTTTCTTTCTTTTCTTTATCTTTCTTATCCTTGTTAATACCTCTAATAAAAGGATGTCTCATACAAAACTGCACTAAAATGCTTATTAACATTTCACTAAAATACATGGTTGCTCATGCTTGTTAAAATAGCAAATGAAAACTAATGAAACTGCTCATGTATATCTAGTAGTAAAGAAAATTGGCCATGCTCAACTTATGGCATATAAAAACTGCACGTGCTCAATAATAGAAATGAAAAATCTGGAATGCTGGATTAAACTTCTATGTGATAAAAACTGCACTGTTACATGGATTAAACTTCTATGTGATTCACACCTACTGCATAATCAAAGAAGTATGTGCTTAATAAAATAAAATTCTGCACTTAATAGATCTACCCATTCTAATTTACTTCTAACAAAGCAAAGCACATGGACAAGGTACCGCTGCTGCCAAAAATTGATACATGATATACTAAACTTGAACTTAATGGACAAGAATCTGTATCTTCTACATTAATTCCAATCAAGCAAAACGTAGGGAAAGGATGCAGTAAATGCTAACAAAACTGTGATGCTAATTAAGGTAACAAGGAAATCTAAGTTTGATACCCATGTAAAACCTAAGCAAAGCTTACACTTTTATAGAGTAGAAGAGATCTAAATTGTCTCTAACAGCATACTGCTCATAGCCCTAATCCATGAAACCAATAGCATACACTTGATACACTTACCCATTCTAAATTAATCCTTACCAAGCAGAGCATAAGGAAAATTGCTGCTGTTATCACAAAAGTTAACACGTGATGTACTAAAACATGCACCCAATGGATCTACACAATCTAATTCTTCCCAACTAAGCATAGCATAAAGAAAAGTTGCTCAATAATCTATACCATTACAGGTTCATTGCTTGGCAGCAAAATTCCGAAACCTGCAAGGCTCAAAATGATCCGACTGTGCCCCTTACGGTAATAAGTAAACATCTAAATATGAAACACTAAATATAAGGGCTGAAGAGACCCATCTACAGGCCTAATCTGTACAAATCCCATTTTAATTTATTAATGAGACCCACGGCAACAAATTTCAAAACTAAAAATCTTACATGCTTCGAATTCAAGGAGAAAAAGATCCGGAACTACTCCTACCACAGGTGAGAAGCAACTTACCTTTGCTTTTGGGACTTATAACTGGAAGAGGAAGGTTCTAGGGTTCGGAGAAGATTCAAATCTCGGCGGCTTCTTTGTGTTTCCGAGCTCCCCTCATCGAGGTGGTCACGCACTGGTGAAGACTGGCCGAAAAAAGCCATTCGCCGGCGTCGGAGACCAAGCCCTAACGCGAATACAATTTCGCCCGAGAAAACACTGACGCGAGAAAGGAGAGGAGAAAGTGAGGGAATTAGGGTTCGCGCCGGGCGCAAGAAAAGGATTAAATCCTTATACTTAGGGTTATATTCGGTTCCAACTATAGCTTATATATATTTTGTTCCCTACTTGATTAACAAAACGTTTGCGGAACAGTTGGCTAGCTGGATTCAATCAAGGTTTGGTTTGGTCCGAGGTTGCTGGTTCGAACCTCGGCTTGGACATTTTTTGTCGAAACTTCTTTCGTTTAGTAAAAATACCAAACGACCTTCAAAAATTGCATAAAAAGACTCTAAAAATTTCTAAAAATCCCTAGAATATTTCTATAGCATTTTTAAATATTTTTAAATTACTTTTAGGACTCGAATTGAGGAAATTTAGGTTGTTACAAAGGCGCCTCCAAGCCTTGGTCCAAGGCGCCTCCAGCTCCATCCGAGGCGCCTCCAGCACTGCTTCGCGGCTAGCTCACATTCTGCACCCGAGGCGCCTCCAAGCTCCATGGAGGCGCCTCGGACATTGTTCATCCGAGGCTTAAGGTGCTCTTTTGTACCTGCAAAGTGTGTTAGTCCCAAAAATACCCTGCAAAACAAAGTTAGCACAACACAATAATATGAATAGAATATTTACACAAAGTGTATTTTTCCATCTAAGGTTACCACCCCATAGGACCTAGGGTTACCACCCCTTAGGGTTTTCCTCCACCTAGGGTTACCACCCCCTAGGACCTAAGGTTACCCCCTTAGGACCTAAGGTTGCCGCCCCTTAGGGTTTTCTTTCACCTAGGGTTACCACCCCCTAGGACCTAAGGTTACCACCCCTTAGGATTTTCACCTTGCCTAACCGCAGCTAGGACTTTTGCCTAAGTATCACTTAGGACTTTCCTGCAAGCTCCATGACCCTTGTTAGATAACACCACAGCTTAACTTTGAACCCTTTGCCATAATCAAAACTCAGGTTCGATCATCTGGTGCACACTGCACCAACACATTTTCCTTACCAGGTTCACTATGTTAGTACCTCGTGGTAGTTTTAATGTGATCAACGAAGTCAGAGTTAGGTCCTGTTGTTATTTTTGTTAGATTATATATTTATTTGTTTATAGCTTTTAGGGCAATTTGGACTTTTTCCTTTTTTATAGAGTTTAGGGTTTCTTAACTTAACTAGATAAGACCTTAGACTCTATATCAATTTTAAGATTCAATAATATGGTTAGTTTTTCTACCATATGTAGACCTTAGACTCTACATGGTATCAAAGCGGTTCTCCTTCTCTAACCTAATTTTTTCTACCGCCCCCTATTATTGCTTCTTGTTGCCGCTGTCATCTCCTACTGCTAGTATTGATTTTGGCGCTGACATTTATTTTCTGTCGATTTCGATGCCGACATCTTGCCCTACCGATTTCGACACCGACATTATTTTCTATCAATTTCGACGTCGACGCTATTTTTTACCGATTTCGACACCGATGTCCTATGCTGTCAATTTTGGTACCGACGCTCTTTTCTACTGATTTTGATTCTTTGTGTGACCACGGGTCGTCCTGATATCAGTTTTTACGGATCATACAAATGTGTATCCTTACAGTTTGGTTATTCTGAGAATTATTCATTCTTTCATCATATGCCTGGTCGTGCAGATGCTATTGGTTGCTACTCGGAATATCGTACTGGTTCCCCTGTACAAAAATTTTGTACAAGTCCTGAACCACTCCTAACAACCATTTGTGTTCTCTAGATATTAAATTTGGAATTGCAAACAAAACTTAACATTATTGATTCCAAATTCAACTTATCTGTTCTTAGAGGTTTAGACTTGGATCGCAAACGATGCTTAACGTTATTAATCCAAATCCACCCATGTTACAAATTTGATTAAATATTTATTTCAGGGATCGACTTCCAGGTTAAACATGGCGAGGCACTAGGCCTTCTTGGGTATGGGATCATCCACCACTTCCTAGACAAAGTCTTTCAACGAAATTCAATATTTAATCTCCTTATAGTAACCCTAGGTTTAACCATTAAGAACAATCGAATCACAAGATCGAAAAATAAAAGAAACATAAAAACGAATCCTAAATTCGAAGCCTAGAATCGTTAGCCTCTTGTGCTTGGTATTTCAAAATCCATACAAAGAAAACTAGCGTGATGTAGAAATTTTTAATTAAATTTTCCTTCTTAAACATTGGCAAGGAATATAAGGAAATTTTAATAAAACTTTCCTTATTTGACAAGTCCAAGGAATATAAAAGAGAGGGTAGAGGTGGCTCACCTCATAACATAACATCTCTTCTATTCCTTGGTGGTGGCCGACCCTCTCTTCCTCGTCTTCTCCTATTCTTCTTCCTTGTGCGGCCGGCGACATCTGTTAGGACCAAAAGTAGCTAGAGGGGGGGGGGGGTGAATAGCTCGTCGCGTTTGCTCGTTGCTCGGCGTTGCTTGTTCCTTCAAAGATGTGCAGCGGAAAATACAGAAACAAACACACAACGCTAACACGGTTGGTTTTACTTGGTATCCACCTCACAAGAGGTGACTAATCCAAGGATCCACACCAACACACACACCCTCCACTAAATAAAACTCTCCTTTATGGTAACTACCAAGGGCGGAGAAGCCCTACAAGACTCAATACAAGAAGAGAGGGAAAGGATACAAGAAATACAAGCTTACAAGCTTACAATGAGTATAAACCCTAACCCTAGCTTCTCTTCTTGGCTTTGATCCGCCTCTTGACTTGGAAAACTTCCAAGATCCTTCAAGAACTGGCGATCTCGAGCTTGAGAAGAGCCGTGGAGAAACTGAGATGAAACCGTGAAGAGATGCCGCAGCCATCACAGCCTGCAGCTATAAACGACGCTAACGGTCGGATCCCGATCGATTCGAATATTGCCGATCGGGGAGGCTTTGGATCGATCCACGGATCGATCCGGCCGTTTCAACTAGGCGCTCGGATCGATCCACGGATCGATCCAACGCTTATCGCGCGAGCAACCCCCAATCGATCCATCGATCGATTGGGCCTGATCGATCCACGGATCGATCCGGAGGCTCTCTGTTCTGGCCGGATCGATCCACTAATCGATCCAGAGCCTGGATCGATCCACTGATCGATCCAGCACTTGATTTTTGTCCAAAACCAAGTCCCAAACCTCCCAAACCAACATCCGGTCAACCTTGACCTGTTGGTATGTCATGCCTAGCATCTAGTCACTCCCTTGACCTGCTAGGACTCCCTTACCAAGTGTCCGGTCAATCCCTTTGACCCACTTGGACTTTTCTCTGTGACATCGGTAGAAATCCCTTCTTGGAGTTCTGCATGGCAAACCGAAGGAGTACCTTGTCAATATATGTACTCTGACTTAGGCCAAGCAATCTCTTAGATCTATCTCTATAGATCTGTATCCCTAGAATGCGAGATGCCTCACCTAAGTCCTTCATTGAGAAGCAACTCCCTAGCCAGGTCTTGACAGACTGAAGCATAGGGATGTCCTTCCCAATGAGCAGTATGTCATCCACATATAATATGAGGAAGACAACTATGTCCCCTACAACCTTCTTGTAGACACAAGCTTCATCTTCGTTCTTGATGAAACCAAACTATTTGATTGCATCATCGAATCGAAGATTCCAGCTCCGAGAAGCTTGTTTTAGTCCATAAATGGACCTATGCAGCTTGCACACTCTGCTAATATGCTGTGGATCTACAAAACCCTCAGGTTGTGTCATGTACACATCCTCGAGTAGGTTTCCATTTAGAAACGTGGTTTTGACGTCCATCTGCCAGATCTCGTAATCGTGGTAAGCTGCAATAGCAAGCATGATCCGAATGGACTTAAACATCGCTACTGGAGAAAAGGTTTCATCATAGTCAATACCATGAATCTGCTTGAAACCTTTAGCTACCAAGCGACCTTTATAGATAAGTCCATCCATGTCAGTCTTTCTCTTAAAGACCCACTTACACCCTATGGGTTTTACCCCTTCAGGTGGATCAACCAAAGTCCATACTTGGTTGGTGTAGATGGATTCCATTTCGGATCTCATGGCCTCTAACCATTTCTCGGAATCTGGTCTCATCACAACTTCCTGATAGGTGGTAGGCTCATCCTCTATGAGAACAATGTCATCATGGTCAGACAAGAGAAATGAGTATCTCTCAGGCTGACGACGTACCCTATCAGACCTGCGAAGAGGTATGTCTACTTGAACTGGTTGTTGTTCCTCAACTCCTTGTGGAACAACATCATCCACAACACTTTGTGGTTCCAGTTCAATTTCCATCGAGGCATCAGTGCTATTGTTCGCATCTTGAACTTCTTCAAGATCGAACGCGCTCCCACTAGTCTTTCTAGAAACAAAGTCCCTTTCTAGAAAGACCCCAGTCTTTGCCACAACTACCTTGTGCCGATCGAATGTAGAAGTAATATCCCTTAGTTTCCTTGGGATATCCAATAAAATAGCACTTGTCGGATTTGGGTCCTAATTTGTCTGAGACTTGACGTCTAACGTAAGCCTCACAACCCCAAATCCTCATGAAAGACACCTGGGCATCTCTCCCAGTCCATATCCTATATCGTGTCTTTATCACGACCTTTGATGGAACTCGGTTGAGTATAAAAGCTGCCGTGTCTAGAGCATAGCCCCAAAGGTATGCGGAAGATCTGTGTGACTCATCATCGATCGTACCATATCTAATAGGGTATGATTCCTCCTTTCGGATACACCATTCCACTGTGGTGTTCCAGGAGGAGTGAGTTGGGATAGAATCTCACACTCAGCTAGATAGTCACGGAACTCATGGCTAAGGTATTCTCCACCTCGATCGGATCGAAGTATCTTAATACTCTTGCCAAGCTGGTTCTGTACTTCATTCTTGAATTCTTTGAACTTTTCAAAGGATTCAGACTTATGTGTCATCAAGTACACATAACCATATCTACTGAAGTCATCAGTAAATGTGATGAAGTATCTATAACCGCCTCTAGCAGCAACATTGAAAGGGCCACATACATCACTATGTATGAGTCATAACAAATCAGTTGCTCTCTCGCTGTGCCCACTAAAGGGAGTCTTGGTCATCTTGCCTCATAGGCATGACTCGCATATCTCATATGATTCAAAATCAAATGAGTCCAACAAACCATCCTTATGGAGCTGGGATAAGCGCTTGTCATTTATATGACCTAAGCGACAGTGCCAGAGGTAGGTTTGGTTCATGTCATTTGACTTGAACCTCTTGGTATTTATGTTATAGACAGGGCTCTCAAGGTCTAGAATATAGAGTCCATTTATCAGAGGTGCACTATAATAGAACATATCATTTAAATAGACGGAACAACATTTGTTCTTTATTGTAAACGAGAAACCTTTCTTGTCCAAACAAGAAACTGATATAATGTTCTTAGTTAATGCAGGCACATAACAACAATCGACTAACTCTAGTACAAGCCCATAGGGAAGAGATAGACAGTAAGTCCCTACAGCAATAGCAGCAACCCGTGCTCCATTGCCTACTCGTAGGTCCACCTCGCCCTTTGTCAATGCCCTGCTATTTCTCAACGCCTGCACATCAATACAAATGTGAGAAGCACATCCAGTATCTAATACCCATGATGTAGAAATAGATAGATTGACTTCTATAACATATATACCTGAAGTGGAAGTCTCACTTCGCTTCTTCTTAAGATCCTCCAAGTATACCTTGCAGTTCCTCTTCCAGTGCCCGGTCTGACTGCAGTGGAAGCAGGTGGCATCCTTGGCGACCCCTCCTTTAGGCTTCAGTGCCTTGCCTTTGCCCTTGGCTTGGGACTTTCCCTTGCCTTTGGACTTGCCCTTGCCCTTATGTTTCTGAACCATCGTGTAATAGCCTCTTAGCTTGTAAGGTCAAATCTTAACATGCTAAGCAGCTCGGGCAGTGGCTTGTCAATCTCGTTCATATTGTAGTTTAGAACGAATTGACTATAGCTATCCAGCAAGGATTGCAAGATCAGGTCAGTGGCCAGCTCTTGGCCAAGTGGGAACCCCAACCTTTGTAGGTTCTCTATGTACCCAATCATTTTGAGTACATATGGGCCTACAGGAGCCCCGTCTGACATCTTGCACTGAAATAGTGCCCTTGAGATCTCAAATCTCCCATGCCTCGCATGACCTTGATACAGTTGATGAAGATGTTCAACCATATCGTAAGCGCCCATTAACTCGTGTTGCTTCTGAAGCTCAGAGTTCATGGTCGCGAGCATTAGACAAGACACATCTAATGCGTCATCTTGATGCTTCTTGAAAGCATCTCGGTCAGCTCACGGGGCAGTGGCAGGAGGAGCCTCCGGAATGGGCTGCTCCAGAACGTACAGTTTACGTTCTTGGGTGAGAACTATTCTCAGGTTCCTGTACCAGTCCAGGAAGTTTGCTCCGTTGAGCTTGTCCTTCTCAAGGACAGATCGCAGGGAGAAGGTGTTCGTGTTCGACGTCATGGTAATCTACAATAGAAATAAAAAGCAAAAATAAATATCATATTCTTAATCATTTAATTAGGCCTTTAACTAAATGATGCTCCCACTGAATTCTATAATTCATGTGGGACAAGATCCACATCATACTAACCCTTGAGTTAGCTTTGGCTAATACGCCCAAGACTTAGTATGATCGGTAGGTAATGATTACCAATTACATCTCTATGCAACTCTTGTTTATAGGATCAAGATCCGCATTTATATTAAAACTCGAGTTAGCTTTGGCTAATACACCCGAGAGTTAATATAAACGTGATTTTGACCTATCTACCAACCATTGGATAATGCCTATAGTTTAAACTCGATCCAATTGAGTTAACTAGTTACTCAATCTAATTGAGTTGTACTCACCCATGTGCTGATAGGCAGGACCAAGATTGTCCCTCCGTACCCTACCAAGATAGTATGTGTTGCTCTGCTTTGGCAGATTCAACAACAACATGCGATCGAGGTAGTGGTAGGTATCACGGCATGGTAGGTATTACGAGTTGACGCGATTTAGATCTAATCTAAATGATGATGCGTATCAAATACTTGATTTAGATCTAATCTAATCGTGGGGTGCATCATGTGCACGATTTAGATCTAATCTTAATCGTTAGGCACTAATTAACTACTTAATTAAACATGCATCACATACATATAAGTAATTAATTAAATTTTGTGATTATGTCATGGCCCTACTACGATCTTCTCAAGCCAATGAGAAGATCTGATGGTCAACCTAAGGTCAACAGCTTCTCAAGCTCCTTCCTTTGACCACCTCGTGTTGCTCGCGCCCTCCTCGTAACTCCGTCTCGAGTGGACCTTCCACCGCTTCAAAATTTACATTACAATTTTGAAACTCGAGTTACATTAAAGTCTAAATCTAATTTACAACCAGAATATAAGAGAAAGGCACGACGCGCAGATCATAAAATAAAATAAAATAAAATAAATACAGCACGCACATCACATAACGGCACGCATGTCGTATTATGAATTACAACACATTTCCAAATCCAATTTGGGTCTTTTGGGCCATGACTATCACAAAATTAATATATAATTCAAAATTATATATTTCTATAATTTTCTGTAATTTTTTTTATAATTTTACAATTTTTACAGGTACAATTTTTCCAGCGGTTCCGTTTAGCGGTTTTCGTGCGCAATCACGGAATGAATCCCCTTGCAGGGCAGGGGCAGCGCCCCTACCCGCGATATAACCATCGCGAGGGTTCCTTTGCGATCTAACAGCGCCTTAGCCTGCTGTCCCAAAAAGATTTGGGGCGAAACCAAGCCGTTTTGGAAAAATCTTCCCAGTAGCGGAAGCCTACAAGTGCCGAAACACTTGTGCTTCGCTTCTACGAGAAAATTACCCATAAAAACTATAAAAAACCTAAATTTACAGAAAATCACAGAAGCTATTTTTTCATAAAAAATCAAAAACAAACTCGTACACGCCTTCGCACGTGGCTCTGATACGACTGTTGGGTTATCGGGCCGCGAAAACCACGTTTTCGCGTCGCAGAAACCCCGAATCACCCATGCCACTGGATCTCATGCGAAGGATAGATTTCAATAATTTAAATACGAGTACGAGTTTACTAAAACTTAGATCTACTCCTAGATCTACATGGAAGAGATATATACCTTCGATGCGTGCCCTTTTTCGTATCCCGCTCGTCCAAGATTCGTCGGATCTCGAAAGTATCAAGGATAGATACTTCTCTATACGTATCAACACGAATACACTAGGTGGAGATGACCAAAACAAGGTGTGCTAGCACCTTATGGGATTCGGCCAAGGAAAGGAGAGGGAGAGCAAAAATGGCTAGAGGAAGGAGATGAAGTGAATGCACATGAATGAGAAAATGAATTCACATCCACAACAAAAGGTGGCCGGCCACTTTCCCAAGTGTAACCCCCATTTTTGCATTAAGTGTGGCCATTAAGAGATTTGTAACCTCCATGAGGTGGCACACACATGTGCTAAACATGATGATGTGGCACCTCATCATTGGCCACTTAATGCCAACTCACCAATGAGGTGGCATGAAGTCAAGTCAAACACGACTCTATATCTTCCTCTCAAGTCAAGTCAAACTTGACTTAATCTCTCTCATGGTTGATCTAATCCAACCATTTAATTCAAGCCAATTTAATATAATGAATCTAATTCATTTAATTAAATTGATTCAATGAGTCATAATCTAAATTAGACTAATTAAACACATGAATCAACTTGAGTCCAACTCAAGTTAGCCCAATTAGGATTATTCTTAATCCAATTTGATTCATCAAATGAATCTAATCCTCTTGGTTCATCATATGAACCTAATCTCCATCTAATTGTCCTTAGTGTGTGACCCTATAGGTTCTTGTAACGTTGGTAATGCCCCTAAACCCATTTAGGAGCATAAGTAATGAACGGTATCTAGCAACACATCATTACTACCCAATGTTACAAGAATGTTGAGATCCAACATCACCTTGTGACTACTAATTGTGACTCCTCACAATATATGACAAATGTCCTTCTATCCTAGACATCTAGATTAATCAATATGAGGCATAGACCATGTCATCCTCTAATCAATCTAAATCTTGACCTCCAAGTAGACTCACTAAATCAAATGAGCTCAATATCTCATATTGATTCATTTGGGCATGGCCATGCACTTCGTGGTCTCACTCTATCAAGAATATCGATGTCTCTCCCGTCATATAGGAGGGATAGATCCCATCTACATCACTCACATCTCTCCGCATAATTTGTTACATACCCAGTAATCACCTTTATAGTCCACCCAGTTACGGGTGACGTTTGACGAAACCAAATTACATAACTCCTTATGTAGGGAACCATGGTGACTTCAGGTCTAAGGACTAGTAGTCATACTAATAGCCACATGAGAAAGTATATGACACTCATATAACAATCCATGATACTTTCTCATGGCGGGTCATTCAGTATACATTCTCCAATGCATACCCATGTGTCAACTTGATATCTCTATATCCATGACTTGTGAGATCAAGTCATCGAGTTAACCTACATGCTAGTCTTATTGCATTAACATTGTCCCTGAATGTTAATACTCGACTAGGAATGATTAAGAGTAGTGTTCCCTATATCATCTCACTATCAGTTCAACTAACCGATTGATATAGGTGAGAACCGTCTACTCAAGGGCGTTATTATACTTAATTTATTTGGCACCAAAACAAGTAAGTATAATAACCAAAAACCAAATTCCTTTATTTATATAGAATATGATACAACAAGTCCAAAATACAATCATCAAATGATTGGCTCTAGGGCTCTAGCTAACAATTCGTACCCCATAATTAGCAAAAGAAAATCTAAACTTGTCGGAATTAGACTTCTATTAATTGTCTGTTGAGAAACTCAAACTAAAGAAGGAAACAAAGATCCGAAAACTACTCCTAATGCAGGCGAGAGCACTTACCTATGTGTTCTTGAACTTACAGCTAAGAAGAGAAACTTCTAGGGTTTCAGAGGGCTTGAAATCTCGGCCTCTTCTTCGTGCCTACGGGTTCTCCTCGACGAGAGGGTCTCGAATCTGTGAAGAGCTCACTGAATTACCCCTTGGCCGGCCGCTGGAGACGAAGCCCTAGCTTCGGCTTCGTTTTCGCCCGAGCAGCGCCGTCACACGCGAGAGAGGAGAGGATGAGAGGGTTTTGGTCGTGAGGAAATAACCCGATTCCTTTTTATACCAATGGGTATTCTCAGTTTCAGTTATTACTTAAATTTATTTCGCCATCACTTTGATCATGAAACACCTACTTGAGCGCTTGGCTATCGCACTTCGTTTAAGTCTTGGATTGGGTCGGAGGTCGCGGGTTTGAACCTCGGCCGAACCTCTTTATTTTTTGCATCTTCTTTCTTTTGGTAAAAATACCAAACGAACTCCGAAAATTTCATAAAAATACTCTAAAAATTCCTTAAAATCTCTAGAATATTCCTAAAGCATTTCTAAATATTTATAAGCACTTTTAGAACTCCAAACAATTGAAATTTGGGGTGTTAAAATTCTCCATACCTTATAAAAAGTTCGTCCTCGAACTTAGAATAATTCTGGATATTTCTGTCTCATGCTGTCCTCACGCTCCCAAGTAACTTCCTCGTGCTTCTGGTTCTGCCAAATGACTTTCACTAGTGGCACTTCTCTGTTTCTTAGTCTCTTAGCTCCTTTGTCCACTATCTGTGTAGGTCTGCTCTCATAGCTAAGATCCTCCTGGATCTGCACTTACTGAGGCTGAATCACTTGGCTAGGGTCGTGGAGGCACTTCTTTAGCATGGAGACATGAAATACATTGTGTATTGCTGACATGTCTTGAGGTAAGTCCAGCTTGTAAGCTACCTTCCCAATCCTGTCTGTGATCAGGTAGGGTCCTACGTAGCGAGGACTTAACTTGCCCTTTTTTCCAAATCTCATCACTCCCTTCATAGGAGCGACCTTGAGAAAGACTGAATCCCCTACTTGGAACTCAAGTGGCCTACGACGTGTGTCAGCATAACTTTTCTGTCTGCTCTGGGCAGTCTCAATTCTCTGTCTGATCTTCTGGATAGCCTGATTGGTCTCATCTATCATCTTTGTCTGAATGCCCAACTCCACTTCCATTTCTTTCCTTTAACCTAATTCTTGCCAGCAAATGGGTGATCTGCACTTTCGGCCATACAGTGCCTCGTAAGGTGCCATCTTGATAGTGGCCTGGTAGCTATTGTTGTAGGGGAATTCAGCTAAATATAGATACTTGCACCAACTGCCCTTAAAATCTAATGCATAAGCCCGGAGCATGTCTTCTAAAATCTGATTTACTCGCTCTGTCTGTCCATCAGTCTGGGGATGGAAGACTGTGCTGAACTTGAGTTTGGTGCCTAATGCATTCTGAACACACTCCCAAAAATGAGAGGTGAAGCGCCCATCCCTATCAGAAACAATCGACTTCGGAACTCCATGAAGTCTGATCACTTCCTTAACATATAGCTGTGCCAACTGCTCTATAGAGTGGGACACCTTGATGGCTAGAAAATGGGCAGACTTTGTCAACCTGTCCACTATCACCCATATCGCATCATACCATTAGTGGTCCTTGGAAGACTTGTTATAAAGTCCATGGATATTTCTTCCCACTTCCACTCTGCTATTGGGAGGGGTTGTAGGACTCCTCCTGGTCTCTGGTGCTCTGCTTTGACTCTCTGGCATGTCAGGCAGGTACTGACATATTTTACATAGAGTTTTTTCTGCTGAAGGATCTGCAGCACTATTCTCAAGTGGGTAGCATGGTCCTCTGGAGTTCGTGAATATATCAGAATATCATCGATGAACACAATCACGAATTTATCTAGATATTCCCTGGGGGCATGATTCATTAGTTCCATAAAGACTGCTAGAGCATTGGTCTCTCCAAACGACATCACTACAAATTTATAGTGACCATATCTCGTTCTGAATGTTGTTCTGGGTATGTCACTTTCTTTAACCTTTAGCTGGTGATATCCCGAGCGTAAATCTATCTTCGAGAAAACTGTGGCCCCTCTTAGCTGATTAAAGTGATCATCTATTCTGGGAAGAGGGTACTTGTTCTTAACTGTTACTTTGTTCAGCACTCTATAATCTATGCACATTGATAACCATGATTTTACTGTATTATTTTGATTCATATATGCATGGTTTGATGTTGATTTCATAGGTTTAAATTATGGTTACATCACATTTTGTGCATTGTATAGATTTTGGACTTAATTACAAATTATTTTATTTTTATGTTATTTGATGCTAATATTTGATTCTTATTTTGTAGGCATCAAAGGATCGTGGATGTGGATTTATTTGAACTGAAATTGGGCTCGAATCGGAGTTTAAACGAGAAGATCAAGCTTTGGGTCGATTTGGATCGTTCGTTGAAGATTAGAGAGATCTGAGCCATCCGTTGAGAATTTGGTCCATCCAACCTAATGAGGAGCAGATCTGAGCCATTGATGAAGATACAGAGGTTTTGATCCAGATCTGAGTTCATATAGCCATTGATCTAGCCCGAATTAAGCTGGACCGTTCATCGAAGATTGGGCAGATTTGAACCATCCAGTGAAGATCTGGTCGATCCGACCTAAGGGAGAGTAGATCCAGACCCTAGATGAAGATCAATACCTCCGGATCAGATTTTGGATGACTTTTCACCGTTAATCAAGAGCCAAATCAATCACTGCCGTCCGTTCAGATCTGGAACAGCATCAAAACAGAAGCTACAGTAGCTTCCAGGCTTCGTCGATCCTCCACAGCGCAGCTTCGTCCTGGTGCGCGTCTTCTTCCGGATTTCCCCAATTCCTTCTCCAATCAACCTCTCAAGCTTCAACCTCGGTGGAGAGCTTCTTGGCAGCATCATCCCGATCATCTAGAACCGTCATTGGGTGTTCTCTCTGGCGGAAATCTGCTCCCGGTGTTCCTCTGTTTTCGCCAGATTTGGAGGTGGTCTTCTAATCGGCGACTCCGATTCCCATCAGTGGCGCTTGGAGGTGGTCCGCCGGTGTTATTGAGCTTCATCCGATGCCCATCCGCAGTCCGCAACATCATCCCAGATCCAGAGAGCTCCGGGTAGCAGAAATCTAGATTTCCGGCCATTCATGGGGTTCTGGGTTGTTCTAGCTCGTCGGGGGTGGTCCGTCGGCGTTGCTGAGCATACTTGGAGCTAATACGCCACTGATATTCTCTGTTGAGGTCCAGAGGTGGGTGGTCTCGACTTTGGCACTCTTGTGTGATGGCAAGAGTGTGAAACTTGTATGGATTGGTTGTGAGTTGGATCGGTTAGGGTTTATTTCATTTTGTTATTGTTTTTTACAGCTTAACATATTTATTTTGATGTTGTTATGTTTTTATCACTGTCATCTATCATTTTATTACCTTGTTGAAGCTTAATTTTTGTTTAATTTATGTTTGGTTAATTGTTAAGTGGTTAGGTTTTAAATTAGGGTTTAATTTCTGCTTTAGATCAGATTTAATTGCGTCTTGTTATTTTATTCTTAGTTTAAGTATGTGTTAATAATTTAATCACAACGTAGAGTGACAATGCGTTTGAGTTTGATTGTTGGCACACAAGTAGATTTCATTTATGCATTACATAAGTTTTTATTTGCTTGTTTGTCAATTGTTAGATTTAGATTCAAAGTTTAACCCCCCCCCCCCCCCCCATTTTTATGTCAAACCCCCAAAAATAGGAATAAAACACAATCCTAGATTACATCCTACCGTAGTTCCTCGAGAGATCGATCCTGGATTCGTTACTACAACGTTATTGCAAAATTAAGGGGTTCAGTGAAAATACATTGTTAATTTGATTTACGAGTGTGACAGAAATCGTACACCACACATCCACATTGATCCGTCTTTCTTCTTAACAAACAACACTGGAGCTTCCCATGGTGCATGACTGGGGCAGATGAAACCTTTGTCAAGCAACTCCTAAAGTTGTTTTTGTAACTCTTTCAGCTCTGCTGGAGACATCCGGTACAGACCTTTTGAAATTGGACCGGTACCAGGAACCAACTCAATTTCAAACTCCACTTCTCTGTTGGGAGGTAGTCCAGGTAGCTCTTCTGGAAATACCTCTGGATACTCACAAACTACCCGAACATCCTCCTGCTTGAGTCCCTTCTTTTCTTCTTCATTCACAATGTATGCAAGAAAACCAGCATACCCTTTAGCTAACATCTGGTGAGCTATTAGAGAAGAGAGGAATTTCTGGGTCTTCCTCTTTGGGACTCTCGTGAACTCAAAGGATGGTTCCCCTTCTGGACTGAAAATCACTTTCCTTCTGCGGCAGTCCACCGAGGCACTATACTTGCTGAGGAAATCCATACCCAGAATGATATCGAAATCTTGCATCGCAAGGACTACTAGATCGACATATAGCTCTCAGTCTGAAATTCTGACTGGTACAGCCCGGAGCCATTGGTTAGACTCCATGACTTCTCCAGAAGGTAGGGTTGTCAAGAACTTGGAGTTCATGCTCTCTGTAGGCACCTGAAATTCTTTGGCAAAGGGTACTGATATAAAAGAATGGGTCACCCCAGTATCAAATAGTGCAGTAGCTAAATGCTGAAAAATAACTACTTGACCTGTTACGACCGTGGAGGCACTAGCAGCTTCCTCTTTAGTGAGGAAGAATACTCTGGCACTGGCTGAAACTGGTGGGGCTTCCAACCTTTCTTGACTGAGCTGGGGTCCATCCAGAGTTGCAGACATGTAGTGTAGCTGAGGCTTGCCCTTGTACTACACCGCCTGCTGCTGGGATGCTTTGTACTTGTTAGGGCAGTCCTTGGACCTATGTCCTTCTTGCCCACAAGTATAGCATCCTGTGACACCCAAAAGACACGTCCCTGGGTGTGTTCTCCCACATTTAGCACAGTGAGGGTACTTGACTTGCTTGCTCTCTGAACCTCCCTTCTGACTGCCTGGCCATTGCTTCCGCTTATTACTCTTGCCCTTCCAGTTCTGATTACTTGACTGGGGTTTCTGACCTCCTACTGTCTTGTCTTCTATCTTAACTGGCTTGAGTTGCGTTTGTTGTACCTTGATGTTCTTCAGATAGTGCTCAGCGATTAATGCACTACTGACCAATTCTTCACCAGTCTACGGCCGGTGAGTTCCACTACTCACATTAAGTGCTATCTCTGGTCTCAGCATTCAGAGCATCAATCTGACTCGCTCCCTCTCTATACTTACTAGCTCTGGGCAGAGACGAGCTAGTCTATTGAACCTTTTGACTACTTCTTCCACTGGCAGGTCATCTTGTCTGAACTCAATAAATTCTTCATAGTGTTTATTTGTGACTCGAAGATGGAAGAATTCTTCGTAGAACTCTGTCTCAAAGTCAGCCCAGCTCATCTGGTTGGCTGCTCTCTTGCTCTTAATTCTCTCCCACCACATGCGAGCATCTCCAGACAGGCAGAAAGAGGCACACTTGACCTTCTTGACTTCTGGCCAGTCAAGAAGCTCCAATGTGCTCTCTAGCATTTTGAACCAAGCCTGGGCATCCCAGGGCTCAGTCGTGCCCGAGAAACTATCCGGTTTCAGCTTCAGCCATTGGATAAGGTATGCTTCTTGTCTTTTAACCCCTGTGGCGACTTCCAGGACAGCTGGTGGAACCTCAGCCACCACTGGGGTCTCCACATTAATAGTTGGGGGAGGGGGAGGAACTGGCTGCTGATTTGCCATCAGATTGATGATTACTTGTTGCTGCTCTGCTACTTGTCTCTGGAGTTGAGCAACAACTTCAGAGAGATTAGGCTCAGTTGTTCTGGGCTCTTCTTTCTCCTGAGCTCGGTCCTCAGTACGAGCGGTACGGGGACGCCCTCTTCTTGCCATCTAGTTATGCAGAGAGAGAGAAAATTTGAAATCGTCCCTATACTCTCTAGACATATATATATATATATATATATATATATATATATATACACACACAGAAAAACAAAACAAGAACTTTTATCTTACTTAAGCACAGTACATATAAGCAAATACTCCTAAGGATTTCTCTATACTGCAAATAATAAGGAAAGGCATAATACATAAAAAGAATTTAAGTACTTTCTTACTTGAAGACGGTAAGGCTGATATTGCTTACTCTAAAGATAGTAACACTTAACCCCCTTTAACTGATCCGGAAAATAAGAACAGAACATGTAACTTACAGCAACTAATGCATGCATTTCAAGTGTAATGACAGAATCATATTAAAATTTCCAGGCAACCTTAGCTAACAATAAGGAAAATAGTTAACCCATCAATGAATCCCCTAGCAGCACGAAATAGAAAATCCGATTCCAAAATTTTCTTATTAACTTAAATAAGGAATTAATCTTAATAAATTCTTTAGCAAGGTCCCAAGGCTTCCATAGTCCAGACATCACGCATCCATCCTACACCTCCTTGTCACCTTCCTTCACTGTACCTTTCCTTTTCCTTTATCTACAGTAAGAGGAAATGCAACTATAAGCGGATGCTTAGTAAGCGCTATCTAACTCGCAAAACTCGAATATGCATGTGTACAAAAAGGAATCAAAAAACTGAATGCTTTAAAAGAAAAGCTGCTCATGCTCATCTAATAGCAAAGGAACCGAAATCAAAGAAATTAATACTGCAAAGCTAAAGGACCGACTGGTCATACTTGTCAAGCTAACAAAGGAATCAAAACAGACTGAAATGCTAAACATGTAAGGCTGCTCATGCTTACAAATAACAGTAAGAAAGTCTGAACAACATGCTAGAATAATAGAGCTAAACTTGCTGGTTTTTTTTAAAACCTATGTGAAGCTTATTTCATTTATTCCCAAACTTATACTCTTTAACTTCAAAATAATAATCTCTTGGGCCCAGGCTTAGTACCATTGCGCGCTCCCTAATAGAAATTGAGGTAGCGAGCCACCAGTCCTACGAGGGTAAAGACCTTGGTCTTACCAGGGCCAAGACCTCGGAATTGGTTACCTGGATTTATTTAACGATAACCTCGGAAGTCGGGTACTAGCCTTTTCAAATAAAATACATATTATCTTTAAATACTCCTAAAATGAAGTGCCTCAGCATTTCTTCAAACACTTAGTGTATGTTTGATCTCAAATTCTGGAATTTGGGATTAAATTAAATCCTTGGTCTTTTCTTACTTATAACTACTCAAATATGTGATCTGTTCATGCTCAATAACTCAACACAAACTAAAAACAAGCAAACTGGGATGCTAAAGGAACCTCTAAAACTGCATGCTGGAGAGTAGGTAAGGTTGTCTGTGCTAATTGGAAAGCAGAAAAGGTCTAAACGGCATGGTTCAAATAAAGCTGTTCTTATTCATTGCAGTAACAGAGCAAACCAACATGGTATACTAAAAACACAGGCTGTTCATGCTCCCTAAATCAGTAACAAAACTAAAAACTGAAATACTAACATGCACAATCAAGAAGCAAGGAAACTCAACTAACGTGCTAAGGGTAAGGGGCTGTTCGTACCCCATAAATAGCAAAAGAAAATCTAAACTTGCTGGAATTAGACTTCTATTAATTGTCTGTTGAGAAACTCAAACTAAAGAAGGAAACAAAGATCCAAAAACTACTCCTACTGCAGGCAAGAGCACTTACCTATGTGTTCTTGAACTTACAGCCAAGAAGAGAAACTTCTAGGGTTTCAGAGGGCTTGAAATCTCGGCCTCTTCTTCGTGCCTACGGGTTCTCCTCGACGAGAGGGTCTCAAATATGTGAAGAGCTCACGGAATTACCCGTTGGCCGGCCGCCGGAGACGAAGCCCTAGCTTCGGCTTCGTTTTCGCCCGACCAGCGCTGTCGCACGTGAGAGAGGAGAGGATGAGAGGGTTTTGGTAGTGAGGAAATAACCCGATTCCTTTTTATACCAATGGGTATTCTCGATTTCAGTTATTACTTAAATTTATTTCTCCATCACTTTGATAATGAAACACCTGCTTGAGCACTTGGCTATCGCGCTTCGCTTAAGTCTTGGATCGGGTCGGAGGTTGCAGGTTCGAACCTCGGACGAACCTTTTTATTTTTTGCAACTTCTTTCTTTTGGTAAAAATACCAAACGAACTCCAAAAATTTTATAAAAATACTCTAAAAATTCCTAAACTTCTCTAGAATATTCCTAAAGCATTTCTAAATATTTATAAGCTCTTTTAGAACTCCGAACAATTGAAATTTGGGGTGTTACACATACATCACTATGTATAAATCCTAACAAGTCAGTTGCTCTTTCGCTGAGTCCACTAAAGAGAGTCTTGGTCATCTTGCCTAGTAGGCATGACTCGCATGTCTCATATGATTTGTAACAACCCAAATTTCCTCAATTAGAGTCCTAAAAGTAAATTAAAAATATTTAAAAATGCTATAGAAATATTCTAGGGATTTTTAGAAATTTTTAGAGTATTTTGATGTAATTTTTGGAGGTCGTTTGGTATTTTTACTAAACGAAAGAAGTTTTGACAAAAAAATGTCCAAGCCGAGATTCGAACCTACGACCTCCGACCGAACCAAGCTTTAAGCGAATCCAGCTGACAAAGTGTGCAAGCGGTCGATGCTGATCAGATATGCAGCGACAAATATTTAAGGTATAGTATTTAATAAAAACCCCTAGTTATAAGAAAAGAATTAGGTTTTCTTTTTCCCGAAAACTTTCTCTCCTTTCCTCCTCACGCGTGTGACGGAGACTCTTCTCGGGCAGAAATGAAGCGGACCTAGGGCACGCCTCCGGCGACCGACGAGGTTGTTCTCCGAGAGATCCCTTCACGCGGTGGTGATCTTCTCGTCGAGGAGGGTCTGTGGGCGCAAGGAGAGGTTGAGGATCTGAGCTATCCGAACCCTAGAGCCTTCCCCTTCGGCTGTAAGTCCAAGAAAACCTAAGGTAAGTTGCTACTCACCTGCAATAGGATAGCTCTGAGGTTTATTCCTTGTTCCTCTTCTTGTTTCCGAATTTGATTTGGTGTTTTCTTTATGTTTTTTTGGGTATGCCGTGAGGAGGGATGAGTTCAACGTTTTCTGCCGTGAGGCTGAAAGGAAGAACATGGAAAAAAAATAAGTGTGAGGAACATTTAGTTCCCTTTAGTCACCTGCCGTGCCACAATTCCGGGAGGAATTGCTTCTTTTGGTTTTCAGAATTATAGTTGTAGAGAATTATGATGTTTAGGGATCTTAGAATAGATTCAAAGTTTTGCTTGCTTTCTTGCTAATCTGTTGAAGCATGGTTGGAGATTTTGGTTGCTTTACAAAAAAGGTTTAAGCTGTGAATTTGTTACATAGGTTTGTTTTAACCTAACAGCAAGCTGAATTTGATCTTATGCAAGGAAAAGGGGCACGAGTAACTCCCTTGGGGTTGCTGTGCAATTCGGCTATTTAGCTGAACATGAGAAAGCGTAGATTTGTTGATTAGCATGTAGTTTCCTTTATGATGATACCTTATTGCTGCTTACTGTTGATTTAGAGCTGCGGCATAGTTTGTTGCGCTATAAAGTGGGCACGAACATCCCTTACTGTTGGTTTCAGTTATGCTATACAATGAACAAGAACAGTTCATTAGTTCTATACCAGCTTTAGAGCTTATAGTGCAGGATTTGGATTAGCATAATGTAGTGCAGATTTTGTTAGTTATATATGCAGAATTCCAATCATAGCGCAGATTTTTATAAGTATTGTACGCAGATTTTTGATAAGTATGACATGCAGATTTTTATAAGTATTGTAGGTGGATTTTGTTTTCCCCTTGCTTTTAGATGTGCATGAACAGATTATGGCATATATATATATATATATATATATATATATATATATAGCATCTAGTTTAGACTTTCCTTGCTATAATGAGTAGCTATAAGTAAGAAAAGACCAAGGTCTTGATAGGATCCCTAAATTTTAAGTATTGGGATCAGCAGCACACTAAGTGCCCAAAGGAATGCCAAGGCATTTTATTATAAGAATATTACAAGATAACAAGTATTTTATTTTAAAGAGGCTAGTACCTGACTTCCAAGGTTGTCGTTAAACAAATCCAGGTGACCAATTCCAAGGTCTTGGCCCTGGTAAGACCAAGTTCTTGGCCCTGGTAAGACCAAGGTCTTTTCCCTCGTAGGACTGATGACTAGCAACCACAGTCCCTATTAGGGAGCGCGCATTGGTACTAAGCCTGGGCCCAAGAGAAGTTGATTATTATTTTGAAGTATTAAAGTATAAGTTTTGAAACAAATGAAACAAGCTTCACTTATGTTTAGAGTCAGCAAGATTAGCTTCTTTTAATTCGAAGCATGCAGTGTTAGTTTTATTTGTTTCCTGATTAGTTTATTGAGCATGATTAGACTTATCTTCCAGCATGCAGTTTTATCCATGTATATCATGAGTATGCATATTTTAGTGCTTGCTAATGAATATGCATGAGTAGATTCATTTCCTAGTTTCAGTACTTTACATAAGTAGCTATATATGCTTTATTTTAGAGCATTCAGTTTCTAGTTTCTTCTCGTATACATGCACATTCGTGATTTTGTGAGTTAGATAGCGCTTACTAAGCAATTTTGCTTATAGATTGCATTTCCTCTTACTACAGATAAAGGAAAGGAAAGGATATAGCAAAGGAAGGCGACAAGGAGGTGTTTGATGATGTGTGATACCAGGACTATGGGAGAGATCTGGGGATTTGCCAATAATTTATTAAGACTGTTTTCGTCAAATTGTTAAAAGAATTTAGAACTTGTACATGCTATTCTATGGATCATTTTATCGTGCTTTGCGAGAGTTGATTATTTTGGTTATATATGAACTGCGTGGTTGTTTGATATATGTTCCAGCCGCCTGTGGCTGAAGTATACTATGTATGTATCTCATTTTATGGTCACCGGTACAGGGGAGATGCTGCCGAAATTTTTCGGTAGAGACTCCTCGTGGTTTCGATCATACTGGTTAAGTAGAGTTAGTAGTTAAGTAGCGTCCACCTCTAGAGAGTAATAGTAGTAAGAAGGGTGGTCGTTACATGATTCAAAATCAAATGAGTCCAGCAAACCATCTTTATGGAGCTGGGATAAGCGATTCTCATTTATATGTCCTAAGCGACAATGCCAGAGATAGGTTCGGTTCATTTCATTTGACTTAAACCTTTTGGTACTTATGTTATAGATGGGGTTTTCTAAGTCTAGATTGTAGAGTCCGTTCATCAGAGGTGCACTACAATAGAACATATCTTTCAAATAAACAGAACAACATTTCTTCTTTATTATAAATGAAAAGCCTTTCTTGTCTAAACAAGAAATTGAAATGATGTTCTTTGTGAGAGCAGGCACATAACAACATTCATCTAATTCTAGTACAAGCCGAGAGGGCAGAGATAGAAAGTAAGTTCCTACAGCAACAGCAGCAACCCATGCTCCATTGCCTACTCGTAGGTCCACCTCGCCCTTCGTCAATGTCCTGCTATTTCTCAGCGCCTGTACACTAGTACAAATGTGAGAAGCACATCCGGTATCTAATACCCACGATGAAGAAATAGAGAGATTGACTTCTATAACATATATACCTGAAGTAGAAATCTCATTTCTCTTCTTAAGATCTTCCTGGTATCCTTTGCAGTTCCTCTTCCAGTGCCCGGTCTGACCACAGTGGAAGCAGGTAGTATCCTTGGCAACCCCTCCTTTAGGTTTCATTACCTTGCCTTTGCCCTTGGCTTGGGGCTTTCCCTTACTTTTAGGCTTGCCCTTGCCTTTATGCTTTTGCACCATCAAAAAGGAGTTGGGCTTTACCTTCTTAAGGTTGAGCTCAGCAGTTCGCAACATACTTAGTAGCTCAGGCAGTGGCTTATCAATTTCGTTCATGTTGTAATTTATGACAAATTGACTGTAACTTTCTGGCAAGGATTGCAAAATCAAGTCAGTGGCCAGTTCTTGGCCAAGTGAGAATCTCAACCTCTGTAGGTTCTCTATGTACCCAATCATCTTGAGTACATATGGACCTACAGGAGTCCCATCTTGCATCTTGCAATGAAACAGTGCCTTAGAGATCTCGAATCTCTCGTGCTTGTTTGTCCTTGATATAGTTGACGAAAATGTTCAACCATATCATAAGCAGTCATCAACTCGTGTTACTTTTGAAGCTCAGAGTTCATGGTTGTGAGCATGAGGCATGACACATCTAATGCATCATCTTGATGCTTCTTATAAGCATCTCGGTCAGCTTGCGTGGCAGTGGCAGGAGGTGCCTCCGGAATGGGCTGCTCCAGGACCTACAGTTTTCTTTCTTGTGTGAGAACAATTCTCAGATTCCTATACCAGTCCATGAAATTAGCTTCATTGAGCTTGTCCTTGTCAAAAACAGAATGCAGGGAGAAAATGTTCATGTTCGTCGACATGACAATCTACAACATAAATAAAGCAGAAAGTAAATATCATATTCCACTTATCATTTAATTAGGCCTTTAACTAAATGATGCTCCCACTGAATTATAGGGCTTTTGTAGAATCAAGTCATGGATGTGGTCAAACCACACTACTAGATTCATACCAATTAGCTATAATTCTCGCGGGACAAGATTCACATCATACTACGCCTTGAGTTAGCTTTGGCTAAATCGCCAAGACTTAGTATGATAGATAGATAACTAATTATCAATTACATCTTTATTTAACTCTTGTTTATAGGATCAAGATAAATGCGATCTTTATCCTATCTTCTCAATCGTTGGAAAATGCCTATAGTTTTACCTGATCCAATTGAGTTAACTAGTTATACTCAATCTAACTGAGTTTGTTCTCACCCAAGCTTTGATGGCGGGACCAAAATTGTCCCTCCGCACCCTACCAAGATAATATGTGTTGCTTTGCTTTGGCATATCCAACAACAACAAATGATCGAGGTAGTGATGGGTATCAAAACTTGGTAGGTATTTCGAGTTGACTTGATTAAGATCTAATCTAATCATGAATGTGTATCATATACACATTAAGGCACTAATTACCCTATATTAGCATGCATCACATACATACAAGCAATGATATATATATATACATATATACTGATTAATTAATTTGTAATAAGGTCATGGCCCTACTACGATCTTCTCAAGCCAATGAAAAGATCGGACGGTCAACCTAGGGTTAACAGCTTCTTCAAGCGCCTCGTTTTGACCGCCATGTGTTGACAGCACCCTCTTCGTAACTCCTTCTTGAGTGGACCTTCCACCGCTTCATTTTGTACATTACAAATATGAAACTCAAGTTACATTCGAGTCTAAAATCTATTTACAATAGGAACATAATAAGGGAGGCATGATGCGCAGGTCGCATATCATATACAACACGCACAATACTAAAATGGTGCGCAGGCCATATTATGAATTACAACACAATTTTAACCAATCACATTGGGATTTTTGGACCATGACCATTACAATATCATACATAATTCTAAATTATGTATTTTACATAAATATCTATAATTTTACTACTGTTTTTATCAATTTGATGAGCCACAACTCCTCAGCGGTCCCGTTTAGCGATTTTCGGGCGCGATCGTGAGACAATGCCCCTTGCGGGGTTAGGGGCAGCGCCCCTTCTCGTGAAATGAATATCACGAGTGTCCCAAACTGATCTAATAGTGCATTAAGTCGTTGTCCCAAAAAAAACTAATTTTGTTTGGGCAAGACCTTGCCGTTTCAGAAGGTTTTTCTCAATATTTGAAGCATACAAGTGTCCAAGCACTTGTTGCTTCGCCTCTACAAGAAAAATACTCACAAAATCCATAAAAGTAGAAAAATTATAGAAATTTACAGATCTAAAACCTTTTCATAATAACAAATACAAACATGTACAAGCTTCGCACGTGACTCTGATACCACTATTAGACTTTCGAGCCGCAAAAACCATTTTTTGCGTTGCGGAAACTTTGAAGCTAGCCACGGATCCGTGAGAAGATAAATAAAAATATTCATGTACATGTTTGTCTACACTAGATCTACCTTAGATCTACATGAAAAGGAAGTATTACCCTTGTAGTGATGCCCTTCGCTTATCCCGCTCGTCTAAATGGTTGCCAGATCTCGTAGAGTGTCAAGTGTACACTCCTCTACACGTATCCACACGGACAAAAGGTGGAAAAAAACCACTTAGAGTGTGCTAGCACTCTTGAGAGGTCTCGGCAATGGATGAGAAGGAGAGAAAAATAAGAGAGGAAGAAGAAGATGCTTTAAATGAGCACACCTTTTTTTTCTTCATATGTGTGGCCGGCCACTTAATAGAGGATTTAATACCTCCATGTAATACCAAGAGTCATGGCTCTTGGTCTTCCTCATGAGGTGGCATACAATGATGTAGCCTTGATGATGTGCAACATCATCATTGGTCGGCCCATGCCAAGTCACAATGAAGTGGCATTTGGTCAAGTCAAACTTGACCCTTCATCTTCCCTCTCAAGTCAAGTCAAACTTGACCTCTTATCTCCCATGGTTGATCAAATCTACCCTTTGATTCATATCAATTTAATTTAATGAATCTCTATTCATTGGTTTAAATTGACTCAATGAATCATAGTCTAAATTAGACTCATTCGACACATGAATCAAATTGAGGCCAACTCAATTAGTCTAATTTGGATTACTCTTAATCCAATTTTGTTCATCACATGAACCTAATCCTCTTGGTCCATCATATGAACCTAATCTCCATCTAACTGCCCTTTGCGTGTGACCCTATAGGTTCTTGTAACGTTGACAATGCTCCTAAACCCATTTAGAAACATAAGCAATGAGCAGTATCTAGCAACACATCATTACTACCCAAGTTACAAGAATGTTGAGATCCAACATCACCACTGTGACTACTAATTGTGACTCTCATAATATATGACAACGTCCTTCTATCCTTGACATCTAAATTGATCAATTGAGGCATAGATCGTGTCATCCTCTAATCAATCTATGTCTTGAACTCCAAGTAGACTCACTCTAATCAAATGAGCTCAATATCTCATATTGACTTATTTGGGCATGGCCATGCACTTAGTGGTCTCACTCTATCAAGAATCATGATGTCACTCCAGTCATATAGGAGGGATAGATCCCATCTACATCACTCACATCCCTCCGCATAATTTGTTACATACCCAGTAGTCGCCTTTATAGTCCACCCATTTATGGGTGATGTTTGACGAAGCCAAAGTATGCAACTCCTTATGTAGGGAACCATGGTGACTTCAGGTCCAAGGACTGATAGTCATACTAATAGTCACATGAGAAAGTATATGACACTCATATAACGATCCATGATACTTTCTCATGGCGGGTCATTCAATATACATTATCCAATGCATACCCATGTGTCAACTTGATATCTAATATCCATGACTTGTGAGATCAAGTCATCGAGTTGACCTACATGCTAGTCTCATCGCATTAACATTGTCCCTGAATGTTAATACTTGACTAGGAATGATTAAGAGTAGTGTTCTCTATATCATCTCATTATCAATTCAACCAATCGATTGATATAGATAAGAACCTTTTACTCAAGGACGCTATTATACTCAGTTATTTGGCACCAATACAAGTAAGTGTAATAACCATAAAGAAACGCCTTTATAAATATATATAGGAATATGATACATCGAGTCCATACAACAATCATCACATGATCGGCTCTAGGGCTCTCACTAACACTTCTGTCGTATTCCTCTCCTCTTCTTGAACGTCGTGTGGGCGATGATCTACAAAGACAACGCCACCCTCCTTCTCTTCTCGGTTTCCAAACCACCGGCTACAAAAGGAGGCTCTAGGATGGGGCACCTTCTAATCTTCTTCCTTCTCTTCTTCTTCCTCTTCCTCCTCTTCTTCAAGCCATTGCCCACAAGGAGGAAGGGGGGTGCCAGCCCTAAGCAAGGGAAGAGGTGTCGCCAGCCATAAGCAAGGGAGTTAGCGCCGACCCTAGGTGGAGGAAATTAGCGTTGGCCCTAGGTGGAGGAAGTTGGCGCCGGCCCTAGGAGAAGAAGATGTGTCGGCCCTAGGAGGAGAAGGGAATTGTGGAAAATTAGGTTTTAGAGGGCACAACCTACTCCTTTTATAACCTTTGCCATTGGTTAAGGAAAATAACATAATTCTATTTAGAAAAAAATCTCCCTTTCTATAACCAAGTTAAACTAAACCAAGTTAAATCAAACAAAGTTAAGCCAAACCAAGTTATGGATGGGTGGATGCAAGTTTTTATATCGAGGCTACAACAGGGACCTAGAGGAGGAATTGGTTTAGGCCTCCTGATGGGCTTAGGCTTCCTGTGTTCGGCCCGAACACCCAACTCAAGTCCATCAATAATAACCCATACAACTAAAGGGTTATTATTAAACTACCGCACTAATCCCATATTACAATATCAGCTCCTTCTTATCATGAGTGCGTTAATCTCCCCGTGTTTAAGATATCATATGTTTGTTAATTAAATGAGTTACTGACAACTCAATTAATTAACATATGATTCCAAGAGTAGTACCACTCAACTTTATTATCATGTTGGACTAAGTCCACCTGCAGGGTTTACATGATAATACTTATGAGCTCCTCAACTGTAACGCCCGAAAATTCTCGAAACTGCATTATAAATATTCTACAATTTTTCTGGAATTTTTAGATATTTTTCCGGAGTTTTCCGAGTAGCGGAAGTAGCAAAAATAATTAGGAAACGAAAACGGCCTTAGCGGGAATTGAACCCGAGACCTATGGTCTAGGGATAATGTTAGTAACCAGTTGAACCCAGCAGGGCCGTGCTGAAAGGAAAGGGAACCAATAAAATTTATATTGGAGTTGGGCGAATTAATTCTTTAATATAAATAGGAAAATTAATTGGGTGAAGAGTTATTTTGGTTTCCACCGTGATTTCTCCTCACCCTAGCCTCACGCCGCCCCTTCTCTTTTCCTCTCCTTCTCTCAGCGCCAACCACAAGGAAGACCTAGGGTTCTCTCCCTAGGGCTCCGAGGACATCTTCCGGCGAGAACTCCGGCACGAGGACGCTCTCCTTCGCGAGGGGAACGCGTGGACACGAGAAGATCGTCGAAAGGGTCGTCTCCACCGAAATTCTAGCGAATAGAATCGTAAGAAATTACGAATAGGAGGTAAGAAACCCCTCACCTGCAGTATAATAGCTACCGTTTGATTTTCTGTGCATCAGTTTAGTTATATGCGTATGTTTTCGATACATAGAGTGTATTTAACCCTCCTCGCAGGTTTAGGGATTTAGCGAGCACCTTTAGATGGGCCGGACACGTCTTTCCTCCTTCAGTTGGAGGTTTAGATGTTGTTGGGTGCCTAAAGGTAGTCTCCCTAATGGAGAGGGGAGTTAAAGCACACAAGGTGTTCGATTAAATAACTAGCTTAGAAAAGAATGCAACTTAGGCATTTTATTAGCACAGTTGAATGCATTAGAAGCATCTAAATTAGTAGATTAGTTTATTCTAGCTTATATGGGACTACGGTCCAATGGGTAGGCTCCCACAGTCGCCTCTAGGTTCAGACAACCTAGCTCTAGGTTCAGATAACCTAGAAACAGCAATTTAGAACAGTTTAGCTATACTCAGTATTTTACTTTTCAGTTGGCACTGTACTATATTAGATATTCATTGGGCTGGGCTCCCATAGTCGGTCCCTAGGTTTAGATAACCTAGTAGCTCTACTAAATTCGGGACTTGCAACCCTGGGTCTAGTTAGAGATGCGCGCATAGCACGTACATAGCTCTACGAATTAGTTAACCATGCACCTTATTATGCTTAGAACACCTCTTTTATGTTGTTAGAATGTTAGTTGTGGTCATTAGAGTGTTTCTTAGTTATTTTAGTATTTGTAATGTGATTGAGGCACGAAACAGTGCTGAAATCAGACATTTGGCACGAAATCAGTAACTCGAATCGATCAGCTGATCGATTCGAGGGTTTCCAATCGATCAGCTGATCGATTGGGCAATCTGCTCCGCGAACAGTAGGCCTCTGGATCGATCAGCCGATCGATCCAGCCATTTCAGTCGCGAACAGAGAGCTTTGGGATCGATCACTGGATCGATTGACCAGCCTGGATCGATCAGCCGATCGATCCAAATTATCGTCCCGGGCACAGTAGCATGCTGGATCGATCACTGGATCGATCCAACTTATGTCTCGCATACAGTAGCCGTCTGGATCGATCACTGGATCGATCCAACTATTCCAATCGATCCGTGGATCGATTGGGAGGTCCGATAACAGCTGGGAAACATATGTATTCAGTTCCTTGACCATAGGGGATGTAGTATATGATAGGTATACTTAGATTACACTCCTTAGTACATGTAGCACCAAGAAATGTTAACAACTTAGCAAAATTTTAATTAGCACAGCTTCCGCATCTAGTTCTAGTGATGGTCAGGGAATAGTTTAGCACAGTATAACTGTAGCGATCGGCCTTACAGCCTAGTAGTAGAAGGCGGGTCGTTACATCAACGGGACATCATCAACCTAAATAATTAGGACACAGATTCCTTTATAATCAACAACACACCATATAAATAGTATTATTTCCCAACTCATCAGGCATATTGATTTAACGAATAAATCTCACCCATTGATAAGTTAAAGAAATAAATATTAAGTATACGTGCTTGTTATTATATAGGGATTAAAAAGACGCACATCCATAATAACAGAGGTTCTATTCTTTTATATATTCAGTATAAATCCAACAACCTCAAATGGTCCTACTCAATACACACATAGTGTACTAGTGTAATTTTATAGTCAAGATAGACTAATACCAAATTACACTACAACCGTTCCAATGGTTTGTCCCAATTCATCTTAGTTGTGAGCTACTATTTATAATTTATAAGGAACCGATAATATGATCTTCTGTGTAGCACCACACACCATGTTATCTACAATATAAATTAAATGGACAACTGCATCGACATATATATAAATATAAAATGTAAACATTTGACCAAAGTGATTCTAATTTCAAAATATTTCAAAACAGATCTTCATACAAAAGCTAGGCTTATAATATACATCCCAACAATTTTTTTTTTTTTTTGTTGCTGGTCTTGGAATATTAACAACAAACTGGTCCCACACCTTATAGTGTGTTGTTGGTCTATAAATATCAGCAACATTGTGTTGCTATTCTAGGACTATCACCAACAATGTGTTGTTGGTCTTCCTAGATCTTCAACAGAGTGTAACATATTTTGTATTATGTTTTAATGTGAAATTACCAGCAACATGTTGTTGTTCTAAGTGTATTAGCAACAAAGTGTTGCTCGTCTTCCTAGAATCAACAACAGAGTTTTCTAACAAGTATTCTATAGTGTGTTGTTGGTGTGGAAATACCAACAACACTTTGTTTTTGTTCTAGGAGTATCAGCAATAATGTGTTGCTGGTCTTTCTAGGATCAACGATAGAATCTTCTAACATATATTGTAGTGTGTTGTATTGCTAGTGTGAAAATACTAGCAACACATTATTGCTGTTCTAGGTGTATCAACATGTATTATAGTGTGTTGCTGGTGTGAAAATACCAGCAATACGATGTTGTTTGTCTATCCACAATCATCAACAAGGTGTTCATTAACAAGATGAGGATCACCGCCACAGTGTTCAAATAGATATTGTAGTGTGCTATGGTGAGACATTGATACCCAATGTCTGACACCACTTTCTGACCACATAATTTAGTTCATGTGACTCCATCGCTAAATTTTCAATTTTTCTTTTTTAGACAAGTGTAACTACCTCAGCCGGTTTCTTCACAAGAGTGGCTGATGAACCTACAGACCGTAGCAAGAAGAACAAATAAGAGCTCAATAATTTAAACTAAACAATAGTTAGTAGCAAAACCACAATATCAATTAAGTAGAGAACAACAACAACCACAATAACAACCTGATACCAACGAGATTTTATACAATTAATATATGCCACACCAGATCACAATTTACACTAACAACATTCATATACTAACACTACATTTTAATCAAATACTTCCATACCAAATATGTATAACAAGTATCTTTTTACATGATAAATATACTACATCATTTTATATGCAAGATATAGATGCATACTAAACATTATCACCTACGAGATTGATGATTGACTCATTCTAGTTCAAAATTACTACCCTTGTCCTTCAAAATTAACAAAACAACCTCTACTCTAGTTGTATCAATGTCCTTTTACATAAAATCCATCTTTCTATCATACAATAAATTTTGACAATATTGCATTACGAAGAAGCCGCAGTCATTGCTGCATTTTCAAATAGTTCAACAACTTATTTAAATGGTAATCTAATTTTGCCAATTAATCATGTATTAAATTTACTTATAACATTATTTGTTGGGGACAATAAGCTTTAATAGTGGCCCAATCATCAAAAGATATATAATCCTATAGACTGTCATGCATTTGTCTTAATTTAGTGCTGGGAAAAATTTTCAATTTGGATGCCTATCACAAAACATAATATTATGATACATTATTTAAATATAATTATTTTTTATTATCCAATAAATATTATTTTAATGAATATTTACTAACCAACTCTATAAAATATTGAACATTTTTTTTGCTATAGGACATTGAATTATAATGGTAGAATATTTTTGTCTTGATGTCCATGGCCAATGAATGATAGTGAGCACGATCAATAGTCATTGGTATAAAAATATACCTTACTTCTTGATCATCTAGATTTGTATTTATAATATGTAACACACTAGTTCCCCATAAGTGTTGATATGATGAGTAGAAAATTCAAGATATAATCATAGTTAGTGTAATAATTGTTAGGATGTATACTAAAAGTCTAACTTTCGGTATAAATATTTATCTAGAAATAAGAATCACATTGGTCAAATATCTACATTTATGATAAATGTAGTTGTTCAATTAATTTATATTATAGATAACATGGTGTGTGGAGTCACACACAGAAGATTATGTTATCAGTTCTTTATAAATTATAAACAGTTGCTCACGACTAAGATGGAAAGGAACAAACCATTGAAAGTTGTAGTGTAATTAGGTATTAGTTTATCTTAAATAATAAATTACACTAGTACACTCTAAGTGTATTGAGTAGGACCATTTTAGGTAAGTTCTTTTTATACTGACTTAATTAAAGAACTAGACCTTAGTTATTATGGAAGTGTGTGCTCTTAATCCTAATATAATAACAAGCACATATATTTGATATTTATTTCTTTAATTTATCAATGGGTGAG
This sequence comes from Zingiber officinale, assembly GCF_018446385.1. Lineage (NCBI taxonomy): Eukaryota > Viridiplantae > Streptophyta > Magnoliopsida > Zingiberales > Zingiberaceae > Zingiber > Zingiber officinale. Next base: position 34,294,564 of record NC_055988.1, on the reverse strand, counting down.
ATTTAGTTCGATAAATCAAAATGTCCGATAAGTTGGGAAATGATGTTACTTATAGTGTGACTTGTTGATTATAGAAGGAAACTATGTCCTAATAATTAAGGTTGATAATGTCCCCAAGAGGAGCTCATAAAGATTGTCATGTTAAACCCTGCAGGTGGACTTAGTCGGATATGATGATAAGGTTGAGTGGTACTACTCTTGGACTAAAATATTAATTAAATGAGTTGTCAGTAACTCACTTAATTAGTGGACATTTGACATCTTAAACACAGAGAGACTAACACACTCATAATAAGAAGGAGCCCAAAAATATAATTTGGGATTGGTGCGGTAGTTCAATAATAATTCTTTAGTGGTATGAATTATTATTGATGAAGTTAAGTTGTGTGTTCGGGGCGAACACGGGAAGCTTAATTTCATCAGGAGACCAAAACCAATTCCTCCTCTCGGTCCCTATCGTAGCCTCTTGTATATAGAGATTTATACCCACCTTCTTAGTCATCCTATTGGGGCTGGCCAAGCTAGCTTGAAACCCAAGCTAGGGTCGGCCAAGACCTAGTGGATGAGCAAAGTTGGTGGCCGGCCAAAGCTTGGGTCCCAAGCTTAGGTGGCCGGCCACTAGAAAATTAAAAGGAATTTTTATTAAAATTATTTCTTATGTGGATATCATGGTTTTAAAAGAGAGTTTAAAATTTAAATCTTTCTTTTTAGCTTTCTACAAAAGATTAAGAAAAGATTTGAAATCTTTCCTTATTTGTAGATTGAAAGGAGATTTTAATTTTGAGAAAACTTTCCTTTTTAACCATGTTCATAATTTAAAAGAGAGTTTAAAATTTAAATATTCTCTTTTATTAGTTTTTACAAAAGATTAAGAAAAGATTTGATATCTTTCCTTATTTGTAGATTGAAAAGAGATTTTAATTTTTAGAGATAACTTTCCTTATTGGAAATTATCCACATGTTTAAAAGAAAGATTTTAATTTATAAAAATTTCCTTTTTACTAACCAATCATGAAGGGATTAAAATTATTGGAGAAATTTTTATAAATTTCTGAAAATAAATTAGGAAGTTTTAATTCTTGTGTGAATTAAACTCTCCTTGTTTTGTGGAAAAAAGTGGCCCGCCATTGAAATTGAGAAAAGAAATTTGATTTTAATTAATTAAAATTTTCCTTTTCATGGCAAAAGAATTAAGGAAGTTTTTATTTAAATTTCCTTATTTGTCAATACCATGGATTATAAAAGAGGGAGTAGAGGTGCCTTCATGGCTAACAACTCTTATTCTCTAACTTGGAGATCTCTTGGTGGTCGGTCCTCTCCCTTCTCCCTTTCCCTTTGCTCTCTTCTCCTTGGTGGTGGTGGTGGCCGGATTTTAGAAAAAGAGGAGGAGGCTTTTGGGTGGTGTTTATCTTGGAGGATCGTCGCCCACACGACGTCCAAGGCGAGGTGAGGAATACGGCAGAAGATCTCGAGGTCATTAGCTTACAAAGAGAAGGTATAACTAGTAATTTCTTCCGCATCATACTAGTTATTTTCTTTGTAAGAATTCTAAATACAAGAGGCAATTAGATCTAGTTTATTGAATTTATTTTTTGAGTTTGTATTTTCTTCTTTTTCGAATTTGTGATTTGATTGTTCCTTTTGGTTAACCTAGAGTTATTTAAGGAAATAAATATTAGCTTTCCTTAAAAGGCTTTGCCTAGGCGGTGGTGGTTGCTCCTATATCCAAGAAGGCCATGTGCCTCGCCATGCAGTCATGGAAGCCAATTTTGAAAATTAATATTTAATGAAATTAATAACATAGGTGGATTTGAATCAATAGTGTTAAGTTCCGCTTGCGATTCAAATCTAAACCATTAAAAACAGATAAGTTAAATTTGGAATCAATGATGTTAAGTTCCGTCTATGATTCCTAATTTAACTTCTAAAGAACCCAATAGGTTATTTAAGGAAAGGTTCGACACTTGTAGAAAAATTTTTGTACAGTGGAACCGGTACGTTTTCTTAGGACTAACCAACAATTGGTATCAGAGCTAGGGTTTGCCTCTGTGTGTTTGGTTTTCAAATAGGTTATGCACATGTCATATATAATTTAGGTAGGATAATAGTAGGATGTGCTAACTTTGTGGTTGCAGGCTCCAACTATTATGGCTTATAGATGTTGTGTGTGATTGGACCCTTGGACATGTCAAAGGCATTATTTTTGTGTGTGCATGATTGTATGTAACTAATATAGCAGGAGCTATATTAGCCCTAGGTTTTAGAATTTTATTTTTCGATCTAGATTACATGTATATTCCATTTATGGAATATAGGATCGATATATGTAAAATTCTATATTTGTCGCGGATCGTATCTTAGCGATGCATGGTGCTATTGGAGGACCAGAGGCGCAGCGGAATAAGAAGCAAGATAGATGCGACGACTTGACTCGATGGCGGTGGCTAAAGATGGCAGCAACTAGAGTTGGAGCACACGAAGGGCAGTGTAGGAAAAGGTCATAATAGTTGAAAAATTAATTTCCAAATTTATTTCTTTTATTTACTGTGTGTGTGTGCATGTGATATATGCTAGCATAGGTTAAAATTCCTCACTTTAAATAACTAAGTGGGAGAGGGATTTATTTTAATAAATTCCATGGTCTCCATTACTGGTTTGTAAGTGATGCAAGCAAACTTGCACGTTGGCTCTGAGTGCCTTCCTCCATATCAGATGAGTTTGTTTACGGATCACTAGATTAAACTTCCATTTAGGATGACTATAGGAAATTAATTAAGAGTGTGTGATCTTCCCCATCGGAAGGAGCACAATTTTATTAATGGATTTAGTGTCAAGTAATGGTATACAGTTAGGTACATCTAATAGTATCCTCCCCATCGGAGTCACTGCTATTATTTGTGTGACCGAAGAAAGCCAACTATTAATTTGTCAAAAAGATAAGTTGACAAGAAAATAAAATTAAAACCCCCTCTTATAAATGTTGAGTTGTTGTATACATCCACACTATCGTGGCATACAAAATTCACAGTGTATGAGGTAATTTTATTTGTCAGGTTGACAAGAAAATAAAATTAATGGGAAAAACTCCTCTTACAAATATTTGATTTTGTATACGTCCACACTATCGTGGCATACAAAATTTACGGTGTTTGAGGTAATTTTATTTGTCATAAAGATTTATTGACAAGATAATTAATAGGTAAAACCCTCCTCTTACAAATGTTTGAATTTGTATACGCCCACACTATTGTGGCATGCATAATTCACGGTGTTTGAGGTGTTGGTGAATTTAAATAATATTGTTTGAGGAATCAATGTTATTTTAAATTCAAAGTTTTGACCAAAATATTTAATCTAAGATAGACCAACTATTAATTTTATTTGTCATAAAGAAAGGTTGACGAGATAATAAAATTAATGGATAAAATCTCCTCTTTGTTTTTGTATATGTCCACACTATTGTGGCATACAAGATTCACATGGATTTTAAGGAGTTGGTCTTGACCAAATATTTTTGTGATTCTTAGGATTTAAAATGTTTGCCAATCTCCTAGTTGTTATACTATAGAATAGACTTAGTAGTCCCAATTATAATGATTGGAAATAGGGCTTAGACATTAAGGTAGACTGTCCTCTTATAACTGAGAACAATATAGGTGTATTTAATTCATTAGTTGTCGAAACATGTTTAGTGGTGTTATCTATCAGAACATGGAGTGTAGATACAGATGATACTAATCATGTCTGCAATTCATTGCAGGGTTCCAGGAAACCTGACAGCAATATAAAAAGGAAAACACCATCTACATGGGCACTACTGTAAAAGTAGCAGCTGTTGTAGTGGGAGATGTTTATCCTATGATAGGAATAAAATATGGATTTTCAGAAATTGTCTTTACGTACTAAGTTTAGAAAGAACCTGATTTCGATTTCTAAACTATTAAAGAATAGATATTCTGTCTATTTTGATAACAAACTTGTTATAAAAAAAAATAGGAAAGTTATCTGTTCTGGTATGATGGTTGACAATTTATAATCCAATAACTCCCACGATGCAATAAATGGAAATTAATAACACATTTTTTATAAGAGAAAGTAATCTTCGAAAATGAACCAATCATATTTTTTTTGGCATCTAAGGCTAGGTTATATTAACTTGAGTAGGATTCAAAGGATAATAACCAATGAACTCTTGGGTTCATTGGTAGTGGAAATCTTTCCAACCTGCGAGTCTTACTTGGAAGGAAAAATAACCAAGAAGCTTTTAAAGGGGTATGGAGGCAAAGATATATTGGAATTGGTTCATTCTGATTTGTGTAGACCTTTGGCTATCCAGGCAAGAGGTTGTTTCAAATATTTTGTCTCTTTTATAGATGACTATTCGAGATAAGGATACATTTACATAACACGCCACAAGTCTAAGTGGTTTGATTAGTTCAAAGAGTACTAGGCTGATGTGGAGTAGTGTCAAAGTAAAAGTATCAAGACACTATGGTGAAATCGTAGTAACGAGTACCTCTTAGGAGAGTTTAAGAGTCACTTATCAGAAGACAGGATTTAAATCCCAACTAACTGCACCTGGTACACCCCAACAGAATGGTGTACTAGAAAGAAGGTATAAGGCTCTTATAGATCGATGATGAGTTATTCAGAAAGTTATTTAGAAATTCATTTTAAGAATATACTCTAAAAACAAAAGTGAACATAGTACCTTCCAAGTTAGAACTCTCTACTCATATAGAATTGCTGAATAGGTGTAAGCCTATTTTGAAGCATATTCGGATTCGGGTAGTCCAGCACATATGTTGAAGAGAGACAATGATAAGTTGGACAAGAGTTCACTTGTTTGTGGGTTATCCTAGAGAAAACGAAAGTAGGTTTATAGTCCTTAAAAATCAGAAGGTCATGGTTAGCACCAATGCCTATTTTTTAGAAGAGGACTATGTAATAAACCACAAGCCCATAAGTAAAATTGTTCTTAAGGAAATAATAAAGGACACGTCTAATCTAGTACCAATTGTACAAGATGAAATATCACAAGAAACTGCAACACGTATCACAAATGATACACAGTTATAGACAGTGCCTCATTGTAGTGGGAGGGTTGTCAAACAACCTAAAAGATTCATGTTTTGGGAGAGTCTTTGGACTTGATCCCAAATGTAAATGAGCCTAATCCCGCACATATGATGTAACACTCCAAGATAAAGATGCAGCATCTTGGCAAAGAGCAATGAATACAGAATTAGAATATATGTATTCTAATCTGGGAGCTTGAAAAATCACCAAATGATGTGAAAGCCATTAGGTCTACAATAGGAAAAGAGGGATAGACGGGAAGGTGGAAACTTTCAAAGCAAGGCTTGTTGGAAAAGGAAACTTTTTCACCAGTAGTCATGCTTAAGTCTATCCAGATTCTTTTATCTATTTGGCAAGTGGATGTCAAGACAGCTTTCCTTAATGGAAGTCTTGAAGAAGGCATCCATATGAAGCAACCAGAAGGGTTCGTTGAAAAGGGCAAAGAGCATCTTGTGTGCGAGCTCAATCAGTTTATGGACTGAAGCAAAGCTTCAAGGTCTTGGAACATCCGGTTTAATAAAGTAATCCAAACCTATGGATTTATTTAATAACTAGATGAGTCTTGTGTATACAAGAAGTATGATGGAAACGTTGTGGTATTTCTTGTACTATACATAGATGACATTTTTGATAGTTGGAAACAATATCAAAGTGTTGTCAGAAGTAAGGGTATGGTTGTCCAAACAATTCAATATGAAGAACTTAGGAGAAATGTGCACACATTCTTGGGATCAAAGACATAAGGGATCACAAGAAAAGAATGTTGTGCTTATCTCGAGCTTCATACAATCCTTGCTCGTTTTAGCATGCAGAACTCCAAGAAAGGTTTGTTACCTTTTAAGCATGGAGTAGCTTTATCTAAAGAGATGTCTCCGAAGACATCAAAGGAGATAAAGCACATGAAGGTAGTTCCTTATGTTTCGACTGTGGGAAGCCTAATGTATGCAATGCTGTGTACGAGACTGGATATCAGTTTTGTCGTAGGCATGGTTAGCAGATATCAAAGTAACCATAGACAAGGACATTAGTCTGCAATAAAGCATATATTGAAATACCTTAGAGGCGCTAGAGATTATATGCTAGCTTACAAGGCAGATAATTTGTTCCCTGTGGGTTGCATCCAATCAGATAGGGATAATAGTAAGTCAACCTCGGGGTTTTGTGTTTACTTTAGGAGGTAAAGTCATAACTATGGAAGAGTGATAAGCATAGGTGCTTTTTCGGACTCCACCATAGAAGTTGAGTATATGACAGCCTCTAAGGTAGCCATAGAAGTTGTATGGCTCAAATACTTCAAGATAGACTTAGATATGATTTCTGGTTTGCCCAAAATAATTTGGTGCAGTAGCAAACTCGAAGAAACCATAAGTCCATAAGGCAAGTAAACACAATAGAGCGCAAGTACTACCCAATACAAGAAATCGTATAACGAGGAGAAGTTGTTATGGCTTAGATTGCATCAAGTGATAACCTGGAAGATCCTTTCACTAAGGCCCTTAAGGCAAGAGCTTTTGATGGGCATGTTAAAGGGTTGGGAATCAGATGTATGGTAGCAGATATGGCAGTTTAGTCTTTTAGTATAAGTGGGAGATTGTTAGGATGTATACTAAAAGCCGAGCTTTTGGTATAAACATTTATCTAGAAATAAGAATCACATTGATCAAATGTCTACATTTATGATAAATGTAGTTGTTCAATTAATTTATATTGTAGATAACATGGTATGTGGTGTCACACACAGAAGATCATGTTATCAGTTCTTTATAAATTATAAATAGTTGCTCATGACTAAGATGGAAAGGAACAAACCATTGGAATAGTCGTAGTGTAATTAGGTATTAGTTTATCTTGAATAATAAATTACACTAGTACACTCTAAGTGTATTGAGTAGGACCATTTTAGGTAAGTTCTTTTTATACTAACTTAATAAAAGAACTAGACTTTAGTTATTATGGAAGTATGTGCTCTTAATCCTAATATAATAACAAGCACATATATTTGATATTTATTTCTTTAATTTATCAATGGGTGAGATTTAGTTCGATAAATCAAAATGCCCGATAAGTTGGGAAATGATGTTACTTATAGTGTGACTTGTTGATTATAGAAGGAAACTGTGTCCTAGTAATCTAGGTTGATAATGTCCCCAAGAGGAGCTCATAAAGATTGTCATGTTAAACCCTGCAGGTGGACTTAGTCCGACATGACGATAAGGTTGAGTGGTACTACTCTTGGACTAAGATATTAATTAAATGAGTTGTCAGTAACTCACTTAATTAGTGGACATTTGACATCTTAAACACAAGGAGACTAACACACTCATAATAAGAAGGAGTCCAAAAATATAATTTGGGATTGGTGCGGTAGTTCAATAATAATTCTTTAGTGGTATGAATTATTATTGATGAAGTTAAGTTGTGTGTTCGGGGAGAACACGGGAAGCTTAATTTCATCAGGAGACCAAAACCAATTCCTCCTCTCGGTCCCTATCGTAGCCTCTTGTATATAGAGATTTATACCCACCACATACCCACTTTCTTACCCATCCTAATGGGGCCGGCCAAGCTAGCTTGAAACCCAATCTAGGGCCGTCCAAGACCAAGTGGATGAGCCAAGTTGGTGGCCGGCCAAAGCTTGGGTCCCAAGCTTAGGTGGCCGGCCACTAGAAAATTAAAAGGAATTTTTATTAAAATTATTTTTTATATGGATATCATGGTTTTAAAAGAGAGTTTAAAATTTAAATCTTTCTTTTTAGCTTTCTACAAAAGATTAAGAAAAGATTTGAAATCTTTCCTTATTTGTAGATTGAAAGGAGATTTTAATTTTGAGAAAACTTTCCTTTTTTAACCATGTTCATAATTTAATAGAGAGTTTAAAAATTAAATATTCTCTTTTATTAGTTTCTACAAAAGATTAAGAAAAGATTTGATATCTTTCCTTATTTGTAGATTGAAAAGAGATTTTAATTTTTAGAGATAACTTTCCTTTTTGGAAATTATCCACATGTTTAAAAGAAAGATTTTAATTTATAAAAATTTCCTTTTTACTAACCAAGCATGAAGGGATTAAAATTATTGGAGAAATTTTTATAAATTTCTGGAAATAAATTAGGAAGTTTTAATTCTTTTGGGAATTAAACTCTCCTTGTTTTGTGGGAAAAAAGTGGCCGACCATTGAAATTGAGAAAAGAAATTTGATTTTAATTAATTAAAATTTTCCTTTTCGTGGCAAAATAATTAGGGAAGTTTTTATTTAAATTTCCTTATTTTTCAAGACCAAAGATTATAAAAGAGGGGGTAGAGGTGCCTTCATGGCTAACAACTCTTATTCTCTAGCTTGGAGATCTCTTGGTGGCCGGCCCTCTCCCTTCTCCCTTTCCTTTTTCTCTCTTCTCCTTGGTGGTGGTGGTGGCCGGATTTTAGAAAAAGAGGAGGCTTTTGGGTGGTGTTCATCTTGGAGGATCGTCGCCCACATGACGTCCAAGGCGAGGCGAGAAATACGGCAGAAGATCTCGAGGTCATTAGCTTACAAAGAGAAGGTATAACTAGTAATTTCTTCCGCATCATACTAGTTATTTTCTTTGTAAGAATTCTAAATACAAGAGGCAATTAGATCTAGTTTATCGAATTTATTTTTCGAGTTTGTGTTTTCTTCTTTTTCGAATTTGTGATTCGATTGTTCCTTTTGGTTAACCTAGAGTTCTTTAAGGAAATAAATATTAGCTTTCCTTAAAAGGCTTTGCCTAGGTGGTGGTGATTGCTCCCATATCCAAGAAGGCCATGTGCCTCGCCATGCAGTCCTGGAAGCCAATTTTAGAAATTAATATTTAATGAAATTAATAACATAGGTGGATTTGAATCAATAGTGTTAAGTTCCGCTTGCGATTCAAATCTAAACCATTAAGAACAGATAAGTTAAATTTGGAATCAATGATGTTAAGTTTCGTCTGTGATTCCTAATTTAACTTCTAAAGAACACAATAGGTTATTTAAGGAAAGGTTCGACACTTGTACAAAAATTTTTGTACAGTGGAACCGGTACGTTTTCTTAGGACTAACCAACAATAATATCACACACAAATTAATATGTTATCATTTAAAAATAAATTTCTATCTCAAATCCGGTTGAGCAATAAATGGATTGGTTATATTCCACACTAAACGAGGATGCTTCTCTTAAGACTATTGAAATATATGTGTTGATTACTTCCTCATCCGTAAAAATTAGACCATCAACACACGTAAGAAAGTCTTTTCTTGTCAGTGCATAAAGCCTTCCTCTTATATGAAGTCAAAATTAGGCCACCTTATATTCTCAAGTATCAATATGAGGTAGGCCATATTTGCATTTTTCTTTATCATTTATTTCCCTTCATTTATCTCCTAGTCTAGTATCAATAAAGGTTTATCTTTTGGAGTGCCCCTCAGGTCATAGTAACTTTGATCGCGTCCTCTTCTCATCGGATTGGTGGATGAATCTTCACAAGGAGGATATCCTACAGGTTGCCTAGTTGGAAAAATTAAGGGTGCGTTTGATTTACGAGTTTTTCATTTTCATTTTCTGAAAAACACGTGTTTTCTAGAAAATAGAAAATGACTTTTAGTCATTCTCTATTTTTCTAGAAAATACTATTTATTTTTTTAGAAAGCATACATGGAAAATACAAACCAAACACCATTTTTCAGAAACGCGAGTTTTCTAGAAAATGAAAATGGAAAATGCGCAAACCAAATGCACCCTAATCCTTCCCTTTCCAAAATGTCAACTAATTCTTTATTAAAGGTAAGTAGTTCTTCATTATGGCAGATAAGAATTTCAATCATTGTTTCCTTTACAATACACCCTAAACATCCAGATGCCTCCTGCGAGTGTGTATCGATTTGTGCAATGGATGTTTCTCCCCTTTGTGGTGTTGCCTCACCTTGAATGGTGAGGGGGACCCAAGTAAATGTACTTTTTTGGGAGTAAGGAGAATATCAACAATAATATGATTAATTAGTAACTATAGATAATCATTTAACAAACTTTTACATAGATAACATGGTTGTAGCATTATTTCAAATACACTTATGTTTACCTGGAGAGATGAGAATCCTTCTAACTTATTCCTTACTTTATTAATATGAGAAGAAACAAACCTCCACTTTAATATTTTGGGTCCTACCATGCTAGTTGCCCGTTGAATGGGGATATTGACGCCGAGCATAATATAGATTATTCTGAGGCGTGAAGTTACAGAGGGATTAAGAAGAAACAAGAGAGAAATAATGAAATAAGAAGTAGCTCAAGATAGGTTTTAAAAAAAAACTTCTTGAGAAAATAAGAGCGGGAAATAAAGAACAAAAGAGATGTAGTCATAATGTGGCTTAAGCGAAACCAATTAATTCAATATCAAAATAACTTATCCCTAAACATCATCTAAGCATAGATTTATATAGCTCTCAAAACCCTCAAAAAAATTTAAACAAAAAAATAACCAACTGGACTTATTCCCTAAGATTTAAGATAAATTAACTATCAAGACTCGGTTCCTAAGATTTAGGACAAAATTAAATATAAAAAATAAACTAAACTTAATTAATGGATAACTACTTAAAAAACCCCAATTTTGGATTCTCTCCTACATCAGTCGCCTGGAGTTGAAGAGAACTCGTCCTCGAGTTTAGGGTGGGTGTATCCAGCTCCAGAGCACAATGACTTAGGTGTTTTACAATAAAAATATCATAATGGCTAGGAAGTCTCAACCTGTAGGTATTGCCATTAATCTTTTCTAGTATCTCACAAGGTCTAATCTTTCGATCTTTGAGCTTGTTGTATTCACCAGCAGGGAAACGGTCACAAGTTAATACAGCCTAAACCATATCACTAATGTCAAAAAGAACTTGACGTCAATGTTGATCTGCCCTGATCTTGTATTCGGTGTTGCTTTCTTGAATAGCTTGCTTAACCTGCTCATGAATAACTCGAAGATGCTTGGCTATATCCTCAGCCTTGGGGTTAGCTTGTCCGGGACCTGAAATAGGGACTAAATCCAGTACCCCAGATGGGTTTCATCCATAAACAACGTTCGAAAGGACTCAAACCAGTGATCCTGTTCTATGATCTATTATATGTGAATTCTGCTTGAGGTAAAACTAGATCCCAATTCTTTGGTTTGGTTCCTGTGAGGCATCTCAGAATATTTCCTAAGCTCTGATTCACTACCTCGGTCTGACCATCTATCTGAGAGTGATAGGTGCTGCTGAAGTTTAGATTTGTCCCTAGCTTTTCCCATAAAGTCTTCCAAAATTGACTGACAAATTTAGTATCACTATCCAAAGTAATAGTTTGAGGAATACCGTGTAAACGCACAATCTCTTTGAAGTAGAGGGTGGCAATCCGAACAACATCCATGGTTTTTTTGCATGCCACAAAGTGAGCCATCTTGGAGAATCAGTCCACCACAATTAGAATAGAATCAGCATTGGTGAGGGTTCCCTTAGATTGCTGACAAACAAAGAAATGGTCCACGAAATGAGCTACGTCACTGGTTAGCTTGGTCCAATAGAAGTCAAAAGAGATGAGGGCTAATGCCTTATCTCGGTCAAAGTGTTCTTCATTATGCAATTCACTGATAATGTGTTGTATATCTAAGAAAGATCTAAAGCTGACAACCTTAATGCTCATGGTAGTAAGCAGGGAAGAATGATAGCTTAGAGCATCTGCAACACAATTAAGACTCCTGGATTGATGCTTCAGTGTGAATGTGAACTCTGGAGGTGCTAGAATGGGTGCTTCGTTCATCTTTTCCTTCACCAGTTGAAAACTAGTTGTAGCCACTTCAGTCCACTTGAACCCATGCCTCTTGAGATACTCAGTGATAAGAGTAATTAAGGTGTTGAAATTTTGGATGAATCGATGATAGAAAGAGGTCAATCCATGAAAATTTCAAATGTAGTGGATGGTTTTTGGCTGCTGCCACTCTAAAACTATATCTATCTTTGATAGATTATTGTTAATGAACAAGTGTTTGGCCTTTATCTTCTCAAAAATTGTGCGAAGGTGATCAAGGTGCAAAGCTCGTGTCGGGCCATAAATGAGGATTGTTGGAGCAATCTAGTGACCCTAGGTTTTGATGTTTGGGCAAAGGTTTAAGTTAGTTTTATTGTTGTATTTGATATGCATTGTGAGTGTGCAGGATACAGGTACAACAAGGAAGTCCAAGTGTGATCTTGGCAAAGGAGGAAAGTCCAAGGATGAGTCTTGGCGGTGTAAGTCCAAGCATGTAGTCTTGGCAATGGATGAAGTCCCGGAGGCGCGACCTCTTGGCAAAGGAAGACCCGACAACAATGACAAGGCCGATGGAAGCTCCAGAAGGTAAGACGTGAAGGATGGGGAGGCATCCGAGGGACGCAAGGCTGATGGAGGAGGCTAGAAGGCTAGGTCTAGGTTGGTCGGGCAGGGACGAGTGCTGAGAGATTGTACTCGGAGTAAAATATAAGAATTAGGGGTTACTGTAGCAGTACTGTAGCGCTACTGTAGCAGTACTGTAGCAGTCGACTGCATGTTTTAGCAGTCGACTGGGGCAGTCGACTGGCAGCGAACAGAATGTGTGAAATCGAGCCGTTGGGGTGTAACGGTCGAATTTCCACAGAGGGCAGTCGATTGCATGTTTTAGCAGTCGACTGGTAGGCGGGGTTTTCAACCCGCGGGCTATAAAACCAAAGCTTGGGAGCTTGGTTTGAGTTGACGAAATTAGACTTGGTTAAGGTCTAATTAGTAGTCTACAAGTGCTCAAGAGTTTTCCTTGTGTCCAAGAGGTCTTGGTGAGTTTGTGGTGAGGTTTCTCCACCCACAAGGAGTTTGAGCTAGCCGGAGGTCTTCCGAGGAGTAATCCACCGACGGATAGGGATCGTCCACCTTACGGACACGCCGTCGAATAGGAGCTTTATCTCCGAACCACGTAAATGATCGTGTAGTTTGGTTTGCATTCTTTCTTGTCTTGTATTTTGTTTAGCTTGTTTATTTTTGTATTATTCCGCTGCGCAAGCTAACAATGTAGGAAGCGAACGATTTGGGTGAGCCGCTATTCACCCCCCTCTAGCGGGCACATCGGTCCCAACAAGTGGTATCAGAGCGAGGGCGCTCTTCTACGGACTAACCGCCAAGAGAGCAAGAAGCTAGAGGAAGAAGAAGATGGAGTCCGAAGGACCGCTCGGATGGGATATCCGAATTCCACCTCCGTACGACAAAGAAGACTTCAATTATTGGAGGAAGCGGTTGGAGACATGGTTCCAAATGGATTGGAGCCAATGGGTTGTCTTGAGTGACCTATTTGAAGCTCCTACGGACAAGAAGGGTAAACGCCTCCAACCTCGGCATTGGACCGAAGAGCAACGAGAGCAATCGGAGGCGGACAAGGAGGTAACAAGAATTTTGCATAATTTACTACCTTCTAATATTTTGTTGAGTGTGGGTGAAACCACAAATGCAAGTGATCTTTGGAAAAAGATCATTGCCTATCATGAAGACCCTATAAAAATCCAAGGAGTGGAAGAGCCCAAGGAGAATGGCTCATTGGTCCAAGAAGAGAAGGACCAATCCGATGTTGACAAGAGGTCAACATTCGAGGAGGAAAAGGAAGAGGAGGAAGAGAAGGAGAAGGAAGAGGTGGAAGAGGAGAGATCTTCCACATCCTCAAGAGATGAAGAAGTGGAAGAGTCCACATCTTCAAGTGAAGAGGAAGAAGAGAAATCCGAGGAAGAGGAGATCTTGGAAGCTCAACCCTCTACCTCAACTACCAAGAAGAGTATAAAGGACCACATCAAATGTTTTGAGTGTGGTAAGATGGGCCACAACAAGAGTAGGTGTCCTTCGCTCAAGAAGGTAAACCCTAAACTCACTAAAGTTAATTTAGAAACTAATGTGAGTTGTAGGAAGAAGAAGAAGGAGAAGAAGCACATTAGGTGCTTTACATGTGGTGAGTGGGGTCACTACCACACAAAGTGCCCAAGGAGAGGAGAGCTCAAGAAATTGGCGCACTTGAAGAAGTGGGAGAAGAAGGGAACTTCCAATGTAAAAACCAAGGTATCATTTAATGAATTCATTCCGTTGACACATGATAAAAAGCATGCTAGAAACAACTCTTATCATCTTAATGTTATTTATCATGAGAATAGGAGGCATGATAACCTTAAGGATAAATATATTCCTCCTCATGCTAGATTTGCCACACCTAAGGTTAGGAAGGTAAATAACAACTTAGGCAATAACACCAAGGATTTTAGATATATGCCTAAAAATAGAAATACTCAAGGATTCAATGAAAAACCAAAATCTAGGGATTTATGGGGTGAAAATCAACTCTTGAGGACAAGACTTGATAATTTAGAAAGGACCTTAACAAGAATAGAAAATATTCTTAGGGGTCAAAATGAGCATAACCTAGGAAAAGCTAGACAAGAGCCATCCAATGGCTATAGAGGTTTGGGATACAAACCTAAAGCCAAGAAGGATGTGACTTCCTTTCATAGGGTTCCATATAGTTATGGGACCAACCCTAGGTTTAGAGGTCAAGTTAAAGATACTAGGGAAGGAATCCCTAAGAGTATTTTTGGCAAGACCAATGTGACTAAGACTTCTAAGAAGTCCAACAAAGTCACAAAGAAGGTCACAAGGGAGGTCATCCCTAAAGTTGATCTAATAAAGGTGACTAAGGCTCCAAAAAGGCCTAATAAAGTCACAAATAAGGTTACAAAGGGAGTTAACCCTAGAAGTGACCTAGTGGAAGTGACCAAGGATTCTAAGAAGCCAAGAAAGGTCCTTAGGAAGGTATCTAGGGAAGTCATCCCTAGTGAGTACCTAGAGCATCCAAGGAGCACCAATAGGTATTGGGTTCCTAGGAACATATTCTCTACACCCTAGATGGGTTTAGAGAGTGTCAACTCAATTGGAAGGTAGTTAACCCAACCTTGGGAAAGTTGACACTTGAGAGCATTTTCAAGGTGATTGTTAACCTTTGAAAATGAAAAGGATGATAAGTGTTACTCTTTGAAAGAGTAAAATGTGTCAAAATTTGAGGAGTTAAATCTAATTTAAATTGACACACTAGAGAGAAGCAAAAGTAATGCCAAATTTGGAATTCGACATTTTCTTATGGAATTAAGGGGAATGTAAACCTTAATCCAAATTGTCACTCTTGGAAAAGAGTAACATGTGGCAAATCTTAAGGAATTATGTTTGAATTAAATTGGCGCAATGTGGAAAAACATAAGAAATACCAAATTGGGATTTTGGTATCTTCTTAGAGTAATTAAAGAAAAATCTAGGTCATAATGTAAGATGTTCACTCTTTGGAAGAGTGAAATGTGACAAACTTTGAGGTTTTGAACTTAATTTAAATTGACACATTTAGAAAAGGATAAGAAATGTCAAGTTGGGATTTTGATATTTTCTTAAAAGGTAAAAGGCAAATCTAAGTTTTTAATTTGATTTCATTTACTCTTGGAAAGAGTAAAATGTGCCATACTTTGAGAAATTTGTTTAAGTTAAAATGACACAAATTTAGAAAGGAAAAATAAATGTCAAAATTGGGTTTTGGCATTTTCATGGAAAATCATGGGCAATTTAGGGTTAAATTTTGAGTTAGCTAGGGTTTAGAATACTTAGATAGGTAATCTAGGTAAATTTTATTTATGCTAACTTGCCATGTTTTGTTTGCCTATTATATGTCATGACATCATATTTATATTTAGCATTCATATTTTATTATGAAAAATACAAAAATACCATGTCATGTCATACATACATCATGTAGCTATAGCTTGCTTTTCATTTTGAAAATTGCTTATTTTGATGTATGCCATGTAACATCATGCATTACTTTAGTTCCCTTTTTATTTAAGGACAAATGACATCTATTATAAATGGTAAATATCCCAACAAGAGGGATTATATCAAGTGACATCCTAGATGGATCTTCATGATTTTTACAATGCCTAGATAGAGATGCATGATCCCTTAGTTTAGGGCAAGACCAAATATACATCTCACAAAGAACTATAAGGTGACTTGTATGTGTTTTAATACATGTTAGATATAAGTGAGATGTTAAGATGGTGAACTAAACTCAAGATGTTGATCTTGTGCATCTTGTTGAGTTTTAGGTTCATCAAAACACATAGTTATGTGTCTTCCAATCATTGGGAAAGCTAATGTACAAGTCATGTGCATTGAGCCCAAAGAACGTGGTTGGATATTGGTTTTGAAAATGATTTCAAAATACTTTTGAAAAACCTTGGTGAAGACTATCTTTTGATAGTAATCATCATTGAAAAGTTAGACACAAATTAGGAGAAAACATTGAAGTTTTCAAGAGTTTTCAAATTTGTGTCAATCTTTGAAAATAGGAAGTATTTTCATAGAAAACTATTTTTCCCTGATAAAGTATACCCTAAATAATGTTTACATGAGTTTTCATGATGAAAACAAGTATGGATTGGTTAAGAAAAACCAAAGTGAAGTTTCGGTTGAGGTTTAGTTTCATTTTTGAATTTTGAACCTCAAAACTTTGAGTTTTGGTTTTACTAATTATTTAGGAACCCCAAGTCATTGTTGGTGCAATGATGGAAGTTTGACCATATTTTTAGGGGGAGTTACGCTTTGGAAAGATAAAAATCTTTTCCAAGACCAAAAGGAGGTCAAGTGTTAAGGTAGCACATGACATTGGTATGAAAGGTGTTACTAAGGACAAGGGAGAGTCATCCAAGGCCAATAAGAAGGAATATGCTAGGGTAGCATATAATTATAGCAAGGATGAGGTGTCCAAGATTAAGGACAAGAAGAAATTAATCAAAGACAAGGTGTCTAAGGTTAAGAAGGTGAGTTTAGTAGGCCAAGTGTCACCCGAGGTGCATCGAAGTGACCTAGCGATAGTGGATGAGTCACTAAGGGAGGTGACTAAGGTTAAGATTCCTAAGGTTAGGAAGAGCCTTTGGGACCCATGGTAGATGGGTTATCAAATGTGCCAAGTGGTTAGGAGACGGACTTAAGTCTCTAACATAGTGGGTTGGCACAATTGAGTTGAGTTTCATGCATAAAAATATGAATTGGGTTCATATTGCATGAAAATTAGTTTTTGATATATAGATGCCATATAAACTAATGCTAGTGATGCATTATGATTTAATATGGGCAAATACATCAAGAGGAAGCCAAAACTAGGACTTTAGGTCAAGGTTCAATTGAACTTTTTAGCTAGTTTTGTGTTTTGTGTCAATCTTGGGATTGGTGATAGATATATTTTTATATATATTTTTCCCAAGTAGATATTGATATAATAGACCTCTCCACAAAATTTGGGGATTTTTGGAGGTCTGTGGAATTTCTGGTGCATTTCTGAAGTTGGCCAGAAAAGGCTGATTTTTTCATGAATAGTGTACCAGTCGACTGGTACAGTTACCAGTCGACTGGTAACACTGTTCACGAGCACAGAATGTCTCTGTAAGCTCGTTTTCATGGGGGCAGTCGACTGGTACTTCTTGCAGTCGACTGATACGGTCTAAAATTGTTTTTCAGCACTAGAAAATGACTAAAAGAGAGGTGAACATGTATGTAATCTTATGGGAAATTAATACATGATGTCTATGGTCATTAGAGGTCAAAGAGTCCGATAATTGGGATATTGTTGGAGCTCTTTTTGATGTATGGCAAAGGGGGAGAAATTTAGGTTTAAGTGGGAAACCTACATACCTTTGCAAGAAATCTTAACTCAAGGGGGAGCTTAGGTGAAGGGGGAGCGATTGCTCATTTATTAGCAAAGGGGGAGAAGTTTACCTCTGCAATAAATCCTAACTCAAGGGGGAGCTTAGGTGAAGGGGGAGCCTAGGATTAGGTTCCATGATTTATGCATGTGTAGATTGCATGTTTATTTGCATTATTATTGATATATTATTTCCCTAACTTAAACGGTTTGCCAAACATCAAAAAGGGGGAGATTGTTGGAGCAATCTAGTGACCCTAGGTTTTGATGTTTGGGCAAAGGTTTAAGTTAGTTTTATTGTTGTATTTGATATGCATTGTGAGTGTGCAGGATACAGGTACAACAAGGAAGTCCAAGTGTGATCTTGGCAAAGGAGGAAAGTCCAAGGATGAGTCTTGGCGGTGTAAGTCCAAGCATGTAGTCTTGGCAACGTAAGTCCAAGTGTAACTTGGCAATGGATGAAGTCCCGGAGGCGCGACCTCTTGGCAAAGGAAGACCCGACAACAATGACAAGGCCGATGGAAGCTCCAGAAGGCAAGACGTGAAGGATGGGGAGGCATCCGAGGGACGCAAGGCTGATGGAGGAGGCTAGAAGTCTAGGTCTAGGTTGGTCGGGCAGGGACGAGTGCTGAGAGATTGTACTCGAAGTAAAATATAAGAATTAGGGGTTACTGTAGCAGTACTGTAGCGTTACTGTAGCAGTACTGTAGCAGTCAACTGCATATTTTATCAGTCGACTGGTGCAGTCGACTGGGGCAGTCGACTGGCAGCGAACAGAATGTGTGAAATCGAGCCGTTGGGGTGTAACGGTCGAATTTCCACAGAGGGCAGTCGACTGCATGTTTTAGCAGTCGACTGGTAGGCGGGGTTTTCAACCCGCGGGCTATAAAACTAAAGCATGGGAGCTTGGTTTGAGTTGACGAAATTAGACTTGGTTAAGGTCTAATTAGTAGTCTACAAGTGCTCAAGAGTTTTCCTTGTGTCCAAAAGGTCTTGGTGAGTTTGTGGTGAGGTTTCTCCACCCACAAGGAGTTTGAGCTAGCCGGAGGTCTTCCGGGGAGTAATCCACCGACGGATAGGGATCGTCCACCTTACGGACACGCCGTGGAGTAGGAGCTTTATCTCCGAACCACGTAAATAATCGTGTAGCTTGGTTTGCATTCTTTCTTGTCTTGTATTTTGTTTAGCTTGTTTATTTTTGTATTATTCCGCTGCGCAAGCTAACAACGTAGGAAGCGAACGATTTGGGTGAGCCGCTATTCACCCCCTCTAGCGGGCACATCGGTCCCAACAAGGATGTCATCCAAGTATACAACCATGAATGTTCCCATAAAAGGTCGTAAAACTTGATGCATGAATCTCATGAACGTGTTGGGTGCATTGGATATTCCGAAAGGTATGACCATCCACTCATACAACCCATGTTGTGTCTTGAAGGCGGTCCTCCATTTATCTCTGGGTGTTATTCAAATATGGTGGTATCCACTCCTAAGATCAATCTTGGAGAAGATCTTTGAACTGGAAAGTTGATCCAACATGTCATCTAAGCGAGGAATCGAAAATATATACTTCACTGTGATTGTGGTAATAGCTCTATTATCAATACACATGCACCACAAACCGTCTTTCTTTGGCACAAGTAGGGAAGGGATTGCACAAGGGTTCATACTCTCACGAGTATAATGTTACGAACCGCAAGTGCATGGATTCATCGTCAGTAATAAAAATATCGATCCCACAGGGATTGGCTATAAGTACTAGCAATTGTTCACTAAGGGTTAGCTAGACTACCAATGGTTATGGATAATCTAGGGAAGAAAGGTCGGGAAGAAGAATCGAGACCTGGTGAGTCGAAGTGTTCACTTGGTTATGAGGAGCTCTAGGAGGTCGATTTCGTTGTGGTGGTATTGATGTGTCACGTTTTATCCTACACTCGCTGTCCTTTAACATGTAATTGCCGGAAGCTAAAGCGGCTATTCTTAAATGCCAAAATAAAGAAGGACCCTAAGAAGGTCTGTTATAGTTTGCCCCTGTCACTAGGGCACCTGGGCAAATCTTGAGGACACGACTCTAATTGGTAAGTCGAGAATAATGGTTAAGAGCTTTGTTTGGTCTCTCGCTTCCTTAAGGGGAATTTGTCTCTCCTTTCAAGGAAGCATCCTAGATGTCCGTGAACGGGTTACCCCTGTCACTAGGGCCCCTCGGGTGTATGATCTAGGGATAATCCCTCTACGAGGTTAACAAATTCTACACAATCAAGCAACATGCAATTAAGACAAAGCATAAAAGATCATCCAACGAGTATAAGCATAATACTAGTTTTACATCAAATCGAACCACAACTACTCTCTAGTCCTAGAACAAGGGATCTACTCCATAAGTGTCAGAGAAATATCCAAAGACATAATGTAGATAAACATACAATCTTCAGACACGGAGAAAGAAAGAAAGAAAGAATATGTTTATCCAATGACGACGAGTGACCTTCGAATCTAATCCTCTGCTTCTAGAGTTGATACGGTGGTGGAAGATCGCTGGATGGAGGTCCAAGATGGTGTGGGATGGCTTCAAGACATTTCTCCAATTGACGGCTCGCTTCCCCGCACTCCCCCTCAAGAAAAAGGGTTAAACCCCTTATATAAACTAGGGTTCGGCTGCGGTGACACGGTCGTGCCAAGATGGCACGGCCTTGTTCATTCTCTTCTCTGGTGGCGCTACATGGCTGTGCCAATTGGCACGACCGTGTGGTGTCTGGCCTCAGTCCCTGCCGCACGGCCGTGCAAGGATGCACGGCCAGGCACTTCCTAGTCTCGGTCAAGGGGTGGCATGGCCATGCATGGTTGCACGGCCGTGTGTTGATCTGCCTCGGTCTCGGTCGCACGGTCGTGCACTTCCCCCTTCACTCTGGTCGCACGACCATGCGAGATCTCACGGCCATGTTCTTTGGCTTGTTCCGGTGCGTCGATAATCGTCATTTTCGCTCCGAAAGTTATCCCTGTCAACACAAAACCAAATAAAGAGCAGATATTCGAACAAAAGAGCATATATAATGAATACCATATGAAAGAGGCAATCATGCAACGAATACATATGCACAAAGTACGTGAATGTGCGCTAAAACATGCGTAAATGATCATAATATTTGCGTACATCACACCCCCAGACTTGATCCTTTGTTTGTCCTCAAGCAAAATGCTACAAACTATGTTCATAAGTTCCTGCAGTGCTTCATAATCCCTAGTGCATTCGTCTAACTCTATCAACTAGTTTCATTGATAAGCATGACTGTGGAGTAATCTAAGTATGGCCTAAGCATAAGTCCTTTGTGCTCGGTGCAGTAAGTAGCTCAAACTTTTCAATTTCAATTCTTTGTCCTAGTTAAGTCGTCATACAATTGAGTTCCTAATGTTCCCGGTGATAGGCACTTACCTGCCACACACTTGGTTCGTTTCCCTTAATTTACACAAGGTCTGAAAGGGTACTTCTCGGAATCAAGAGAAACATAACATTCATTTCCCCAGTAACCTAACTCGGTCTAAAAGGGGTGAATTATTAGTTTCCACTCACGAAAATAGTTTTTTTATCCCTTATTATTTTTTTCTTCTTTTTTTTTCTTTTAATTTTTTTTTGGGTGCTATAGTGTAGCACTTATTACAAATGCGATGCATATGTTGGGATTTGGATTTTTCCAAATGAGCTTCCATGATCCGAGGTTATCCAGTAACCAAAATGTAAGTAAGGAATCACCATGGGAATAAAAGTACTAAACAATTTGGATGAATCATAACTATTTCAAAAGTATATCTACCATTCAAGTTTAGTACTTAAGTGTAGTGAAAATAAGGTCCTTAAGGTTAGGCCAAAACTTATACCCAACTCTGTACAATACTTAGCTTATTTCATGCTACTAAAGATAGAGAAAGAAGATACACCAAACATACTAACACCATTTGGAAACTCATGAACTAAGAAAATGTTAGCTATTTTGCTATCGGTCAAGTAGCGAAAAAAGTAGACGGTTGATATTCTCAAATATACCACAAAATTAAAGATGGGAAAGAAAAATACAAATGAGGTGCAAGTAGAATAAAATGCGAATAAATAAACAAGACTAAATAAAAAAAAGTGCAACAACACCCCCCCCCCCTCAGACTTAGACTTTTCATCGTCCCGATGAAATCAATATGGTGGCGGAGTGGGGGATAAGGAGGCCCTCGATGTGTGTCATGGGGAAATCTAGGGATACCAGGAAGATGGCCAAGGTGTTGATGATATTGATATAGGGCATCTACTTGTTGTCTAGTGATATTCATATCATCTATAAAATTTCTCATCCTTTCCTGGTCAACTTCATAATCTTGGACTAACCCTGTCACCTAACTATGGAAGTCCCTAGTGAACTGAAAATGGTCTCGTACCTCCTTAAACTGATCGCCAAAAAGCTTGAAGCGGCCCTCCAGCAATTGTTGTTGGGCATTGTGCTTCTCGTGAAGGGATTCTAAGGAGGTGCGGAAGTCAGAAAAATCAAATCTAGAGGATCTCGTGCCATAGGCGAAAGAGTGCCTAGGAGGTTTCGGATGTCCGGAAGGCTGCGGGAATCCTGATGACGAAGGCCCTTGGTGGTATTTGATGTCGTCTGCAATGGAGGGAACATTCTCGGGAACCAAATCAGTAATCATCCAGTTCGCTGGGTTGCGAACTAAAGTGTGCTCGGGACAAGGAAGGGGCAATGGAATACCAAAGGTCCTAGGGAAGGCAAACTCATTCTCATCCCGATAAATCATCTTCATAGCGAGACAAGAATCGATGTCGATCCTGTCATTACCATGAACCACCTCTAATCCATCAAGCTCACAACCTAGATTGAATGCTATTTGAGTGATCAATCCGCCAAAAACTATCATTCCCAAAGATGCCTTAGCTGCCTTAAACAAAGTTTGCAGGAAATGAAATCCGGAATCAAAATCCACTTTATTCAACATTGCCCATAGAGAATAGAGTTCTATCTTCTTAACCACTTCATCACTCTCTCCTCGACCAAAGATCGTTTTACTCATCACTCTGTGAAGGTATTTAAAGGTCGGGTTTTGCATCCGGGATGATTTGGCTCTAGAGGGTTCATAAGGGTCTTGTGATCCGGTAATCGACATCCAAAATTCGTTCCACTTAATACCACCATCAAAACCATGCGAACCACCAGTAGGTAACCCAAAACAATCATTAATATCACTAAAGGTCCACCGAACTTCTTTATTCATCATTCTAAAAGTTATGACCCCTGCGTAGTCATCCTCAGAAGGAAATTTAACATCTAACGAGCTTAAAAATTCAAGAACTAGGCGGGGGTAAGTCGGTGCATGGACGTACATTATATCATTCCAATCTAAAGCACTAATCATCCAATCTACGTCATCCCTAATTCCTAGCACATCCATAGTAGTGGGATCCATATATTTAGTGCATAAGATTTTCCTAGCGATAAGAATATCATATCTAGCTTTTTGCTCATGATTTCTAAAAATAATACTAAACTTGTTTTCGTTACCTTCGTCGCGTGCCACCCGCTTTCCTTTGCCCTTAGATGATGAAGCCTTCTCCTTGCCTTTGTCGCCTCCCGGTGTGTCTCCTTCGCCTGATCCACCGCTTTCTCGACGAAGCCTTTTCAAAATCTACGACATGGTACAAGGCTTTGAGGAGTTTCTTGTGGAAATGGATCTTGAGGACGGGAATAGTGAGGAGAAGGAAGGGAAAATAGGGAAGTTTCTTCTCTCTTTTTGGATTTGTGGCTTGAGGATATTTTAGATCCAGGTGTAGATCTAAGCAAAAGTGAGCTCTAGAGGTGAGAAATCAGGGGTGGACGAGGTTTAGTGAAGAGGAGAAGGCTTTTGGGAGAGAGGGAGATGGGAATAGGGTTTCTTGGAAGAGGAGGCAGCGCACACGGGTTGAGACACGCCCGTGTCTTATAGACACGATCAAGTCCAGAGAGATGTCGCACGGTCGTGCCGAATGGCACAGCCTCCTCCTTTCTCCCCTCGGCCGAAATGGCACGTCCGTGACAGTTGGCACGACCCCTATCTTTTTCTCCTCTAAATGAGTCGCACGACCGTGCCAGTTGGCACGGCCTAGATCTTCTTCCTCTTTGGCATGGCTGCATGGTCGTGTCGATTAGCACGACCCGTGCCTCTTCCTTCTCTATGCAAGCCACACAGCCATGCAAAGTTACACGACCCGTGGCTTTAGTCACCACGTTGGCTTCACACGACCGTGTGAAGTCACACGGTCGGCTGCTTCCTTAAGCTCAGAGTGATTCGCTCTTCGTCATTTCGGCTCCTCCATCGTCTCCATGCCCATAAAAACGCTCATGGCCAGCTCATGGAGGCTATGCACATCCTGAAAATGAAATACCCAAAGTAAAATACTAGACTAAAACTCACTAGAGAAATAGAACAACAAAAAGGAATGATGAACTAAAATGGAAGGAAAATCCTTGGGTTGCCTCCCAAGAAGTGCTTATTTTAGATCTTTAGCTCGGCCCCATTTCAGTTACTGTGGACTAAACCCGTGGAAGGATGGCTCTCCTCCTGGGGTTAATGCTCCAGCTTGCGCCTTCAGTTTCGCTCGCGCAGGACAAATGTACTTCGTCGTGCTTGCTGGAGGGGAACTCTCATGGAAATCGTACTCCTCGACTTTGTGTATGTTGATCTTGCGAGAATTTTCCTAAGAAGGGGGGTTGCAGATGAAGGAATTTTATAAATCAAACTTGATCTTTTCTTTGCCGATCTCCAAGGATAACCTGTGACTTTTTACATCGATAATGGCTCCAGCTGTGGCAAGGAATGGTCTTCCAAGGATAATCGGTATCTTAGGGTCTTCCTCCATATCCAAGATAATGAAATATGTGGGAACTATACATCCACCTACTTCAACGGGTATATCTTCCACTATCCCCATTGGGTATCTGCATGAATGGTCAGCTAATTGCGGTGCCATAGTGGTCAATTTAATGTTCTAGAGGTCCAATTTCTTGCATAAAGTGTACGGAAGTAAGCTGACGTTGGCCCCCAAGTTGCAGAAAGCTCTCGGTATGAGTTCAGAACCAATTTTGCATGGTATGGAGAAGCTTCCTGGATCCTGAAGCTTTGGTGGAGAATTCGTCATAAGGAGAGCGCTGCAATTCTCTGTCAATGTCACGGTCTTGAAATTGCCTTTTTGCCTCCTGTTAGATAAAATTCCCTTTAAAAATTTCACGAACTTCGACATTTGGTGCAGCGCATCTATCAGTGGTACTTCTATGCAGATTTCTTTTATCTTCTTCAGGAACCGGTTGAACTCTTTGTCTTTCTGGGATGCTATAAACTTCTGAGGAAAAGGGATCGTCTGATTCTGTGGGGCAGCTTGAAGAGTTTCTTCAATCTTTTTAGTAGCCTCTTCTCCATCCCTGTTTTGAGTTTGATTGGGCAATAGGAGAAAGGGTTCTTTCTCTGAGTCAAGCTCCTTTTGAGTAGTGAGTTAGGGATCTCCCATAGTACATCCGCTCCTCAGCTCAATGCGGTTGCAATGTTCCACTAGATTTAAATCTAGCTTCCCTGGGAATGTGCCTTGTGCTCTTGAGACGGACTGAGCTATCTGAGCTATCTGGCTGTCTTGCATCTTCTGGTGTTTTTTGGAGTTTTCCAACCTTTGAGTCAGTTGTTTGATCTCGTTTCTCATCTCCTTTTGCTCTGAGAGAGCTTCCTCAAGCATCTTTTCAATCCTGGACAGTTGTGAAGGTTGTTGTTTTTTGTAGGTCTGTTGTCCAGATTGGTGGTTCTGCTACCCAGGCTGATAATTCTGATGTACTGGTCCTTGATCTTGATTATTTCGATATGAGAAATTGGGGTGATTCCCTCATCCAGGGTTGTATGTACTGGAGTACAGATTATTCTGCCTCTGATTGTAGCTGGTTATTGCATCACACTGCTCAAGTTGGTTCATCTGTGCCTGTATCAGCCCAAAGGGGTAGGTGTCTTGAGCGTGATCCGTACAGCCGTGTTGCCTCCCATGGCATCAAATTTCTTGGTCAGAGCGTCCAGCTTTGCAGACATGAGTGTAACTGCATCTACATCGAATTTCCCTGACACTTTAATTGGATTCCCCGTAAAAGAGCCACTGGATCTTTCAAATGTCCATTGATGGTGGTTCTGCGCCACATTCTCTATGATCTCTTTAGCTTCATCGAGACTTTTGTTCATCAGTGCTCTTCCTACTGCAGAATCAAGAGATACCTTCGTGTGATAATTTATCCCATTCTAGAAGGTATGCAGAACCAACCATTTTTCAAGGCCATGATGGGGGCACTGTCTTAGCATACTCTTGAATCTGTCCCAAGCTTCAAATAATGATTCTGAGTCTATCTATTTGAAGCTGGTAATCAAGTTCCTCATGTGAGCAGTTTTGCTAGGTGGGTAGAACTTATCCAGAAACTTCTGCTCACACTGCTCCCAGGATGATATGTTGTTCGCTGGAAGGGAGTTCAGCCACTGCTTGGCTCTGTCTTTCAGGAAAAACCCAAAGAGAAGTGGTCTGACTGATTCTGGAGGGATCCCGTTCACCTTCATAGTGCCACAGATCTCGTAGAACAGCTCTAGGTGGTGGTTTGGGTCCTCATGTGGTCCTCCTCCGAATTAATTTTGCTGGACCATGTGGATTACTGCGGGCTTGATTTCAAAGTTGTTGGCTTCAATGGGCGGTCGAGTGATGCTGGACCGAACCCCTCGTGCATATGGTGTCGCATAATCTTTCAGCAGTTTGTCAACCATTTCTGAGGATTCTTGTGCTGCTTGGAATGCTTTCTGTAGATTTCTTCTCCTCAAAAAGGTCCTGTCAATCTCTGGATCGAAGGGTAGTAGCTGTCCTGAAAGGTTAGCTCTAGGCATGCAACAATAAGGTACGAAATATGATAGCAGAATAAAAAAATAAATAAATAAATAAAATGAATGCGGAAAACTAAGGAAAGAAAAGAAAACCTAGTCTAATCTAATATGATTTTGCTAATGTTATAGACACAGTCCCCGGTAACAGCGCCAAACACTTGTTACGAATTGCAAGTGCTCGGATTCGTCATCAGTAATAAAAATATCGATCTCACAGGGACTGGTTATAAGCACTAGCAATTGTTCACTAAGGGTTAGCTAGACTACCAATGGTTGTGGATAATCTAGGGAAGAAAGGACAGGAAGAAGAATCGAGAGCTGGTGAGTCGAAGTGTTCACTTGGTTATAAGGAGCTCTAGGAGGTCGGTTTCATTGTGGTGGTATTGATGTGTCACATTTTATCCTACACTCGCTATCCTTTAACATGCAATTGCCGGAAGCTAAAGCGACTATTCTTAAATGCCAGAATAAAGAAGGACCCTAAGAAGGCTTGTTATGGTTTACCCCTGTCACTATGGCACCTGGGCAAATCTTGAGGACACGACTCTAATTGGTAAGTCGATAATAGTGGTTAAGAGCTAAGTTTGGTCTCTCGCTTCCTTGAGGGGAATTTGCCTCTCCTTTCAAGGAAGTATGCTAGATGTCCGTGAACGGGTTACCCCTGTTACTAGGGCCCCTCGGGTGTACGATCTAGGGATAATTCCTCTACGAGGTTAACAAGTTCTACACAATCAAGCAACATGCAATTGAGACAAAGCATAAAAGATCATCCAACGAGTATAAGCATAATACGAGTTTTACATCAAACCGAACCACAACTACTCCCTAGTCCTAAAACAAGGGATCTGCTCCATAAGTGTCAGAGAAATATCCAAAAAGCATAATGTAGATAAACATACAATCTTCAAACACGGAGAAAGAAAGAAAGAATATGTCTATCCAATGATGACGAGTGGGCTTCGGATCTAATCCTCTGCTTCTGGAGTCGATACGGTGGTGGAAGATCGTTGGACGGAGGTCCAAGACGGCGTGGGATGGCTTCAAGACATTTCTCCAACTGATGGCTCGCTTCCCCACGCTCCCCCTCGAGAAAAATGGTTAAAACCCTTATATAGACTAGGGTTCGGCTGCGGCGACACGACCGTGCCAAGATGGCACGACCGTGTTCATTCTCTTCTCTGGTGGCGCTGCCGGCCGTGCTAATTGGCACAGTCGTGTGGTGTCTGGCCTCGATCCCTACCGCACCGTCGTGCAAGGATGCACGGCCGGGCACTTCCTGGTCTCGGTCAAGGGGTGGCACGACCATGCAGGGTTGTACGATCGTGTGTTGATCTGCCTCGGTCTTAGCGGCATGGCCGTGCAGGGTTGCACGGTCGTGCACTTCCGCTCTTCGGTCTGGTCACACGGTCGTGCAAGATCGCATGGTCATGTTCTTTGGCTTGTTCCGGTGCGTCGATAATCGCCATTTTCGCTCCGAAAGTTGTCCCTGTCAACACAAAACCAAACAAAGAGTAGATATCCGAACAAAAGAGCATATATAATGAATACAAGATGAAAGAGGCAATCATGCACTGAATACATATGCACAAAGTACGTGAATGTGCGCTAAAATATGCGTAAATGATCATAATATTTGTGCACATCATATAACCTTTTCTCAATAGCTCCACAACTTGTCATTGTAGTTTTTCAGCATCCTTAGGGCTAACACGGTATGTCAGCCGGTTAGGTAAGTTTAACTCCGGAATGAGGTTAATCTGGTATTGAATGTCTCTCCTAGAGGAAAGTCCTGAAGGAAGGTCTTCAGCCATCAAATTAGCAAAGTCGGATAGGAGTTGTTGCACCTCAGCTGGTAGATCCAAGTCTAAGTCTATTTTATCACTTTTATAAGGAAGCAAAGTATAGACCATGTCTTCGTACTTCATATTGTTCAAAAATCTGGACATAGAAAGTAGTGTAGAGTTATTAGTTACCAAATCTAAAGAGATTCCATCTCGTCCAAACTTCGAATAGAGTGCAACCACGTCAGAAGACCATGATCTCATCATCTTATTTGTAAGTATCCTTGATCGTCCTTCTTATAGATTCAAAAGGAAAGTTGGTAGCTTTATTTTCTTCTCATTACAACTCCAAGGGGAACAAAGCCATGTTGGATGGTACGAGATGACTGTGTCACTGGATGCTTCTGCAACGGGCAGGTTCCGAATGAGGAAGCCCAACACCGTGATCGTAATATCCAGGATATAATGATGATTGAGGATTTGTAAAAGCAAGTTGTAGAATTAACCCAACGTCGGGCAGCACGGGATTTTGAAGATCATGAGATCTCTCATCATAACTCTGAGTCTACTTTTGAGAATCCATATCACCATCGTACTATGTACCGAGAACACCATGGTCGAGAGGAACAATATGGGGACTTTGGTTTCCAAGTTGATCTTCCTGATTTTTTTGGCACGAGTAGGGAAGGGACTGCACAAGGGCTTATACTCTCACAAGTATAACCTTGTCGTTGTAGTTTTTTAGCATCCTTAGGGCTAACAAGGTATACCGGCCGGTTAGGTAAGCTTGACCTTGGAACGAGGTCAATCTGATATTGAATGTCTCTCCTAAAGGAAAGTCTCGGAGGAATGTCTTTAGCCATCAAATTAGCAAAGTCGGATAGGAGTTGTTGCACCTCAGCTGGTAGATCCAAGTCTAGGTCAATTTTATTGCTTTTGTAAGGAAGCAAAGTATAGACCATGTCTTCGTGTTTCATCTTGTTCAAAAATATGGACATAGAAAGTAGTGTAGAGTTATTAGTTACCAAATCTGAGGGATTCCATCTCATCCAGACTCCGAATAGAGTGCAACCACGTCAGAAGACCACGAACTCATCATCTTCCTTGTAAGTAGCCTCGATCGTCCTTCTTCAAGATTCCAAGGGGAACATAGCCATGTTGGATGGTACGAGATGATTGTGTCACTGGATGCTCCTACATCAGACGCCCCAGGTTGAAAAGAACTCGTCCTTGAGTTCAAAATAATGTCTTCAACATTCATAGTCTCCCTTTTCTTCGCATTGTCTTCCGATACGGCACAAACTGCATCCTCAAATAAGACCAAATTCTCATGGGCATCACCATAGAGTACCTCGTCAACTTCATCATCAAATATCGGTTCGTCTAGTGCTTCGATCTCATCTTCGTCGTAAATTGGATCACTGAATAATTCAATCTTGTCGTCGTCTTCGTTGCCTCCTGCAATTGGATGATCGAGAGAGTAGGACTGGTCGTCCTCGATGTTGTCGAGGTCCGCATCCTCATGGTTGTCTCCGCCGCCGTGAGAGGAAGGGGGGGCGTAGAGGCACTAGGGAGTTGGTGTTCTCTCAAAGTTGTAGATGGTGGGGTGGTTGAACCTGTATTTCTCAAAACTAAACTTGTGCTTGGACAACTCTTCTTGATTGGAAATTAGAGATTTTTCAAAAGGGGAATAAAGGAACTTACGATATTTATGTTCTCGTGTCGCTAGACGTTGAGATAACTTTGTGACTTGTCTCTGTAGATACTGAATCTTGTCTTGGGTGCTACGACCACAATGTGAAGCTTCCTTAGCCAGAACCTGCCTTTCACGATCATGACCACGTCCACAATGACCCTCCATTGGATCTTAATGAGCTCTGATACCAACTGATGTCGGGTAGAATATAGATTATTCTGGGGCGTGAAGTTACAGAAGGATTAAGAAGAAACAAGAGAGAAATAATGAAATAAGAAGTAGCTCAAGATAGGTTTTAAAAAAACCTTCTTAAGAAAATAAGAGCGGGAAATAAAGAACAAAAGAGATGTAGCCGTAACATGGCTTAAGCGAAATCAATTGATTCAATATCAAAATAACTTGTCCTCAAACATCATCTAAGCATAAGTTTATGTAGCTCAAAACTCTCAAAAAAATCTAAACAGAAAAATAATCAACTAGACTTATTCCCTAAGATTTAGGATAAATTAACTATCAAGACTCGATTCCTAATATTTGGACAAAATTAAATATAAAAAATAAACTAAACTTAATTAATAGATAACTACTTTAAAAAACTCCAATTTTGGATTCTCTTCTGCATCAGATATGCTCAAGAAACCAAGCATATGACATAAATAAATAATTGGATTAGATTTACTATTTATGGACAAAACTAACTCCATATGCAAGACTCACATGAAGTAGACCAATAAATCCCTTCATATATAGCTACACCACCATATGGCTAGGAGTCTTTGCTACAAATACTTCTCCAAATATCCAGAGTTAAGGAGCAATATAATTATATATTGCCTCAACCCAATTATAAATTTCTAAGTTATTGATATCATCGACAATATCTATAAGTCCTATAGGTAATTTATAAGTAGAAGAAGCAAATAAAATAGAAGAAAAAATATACAAAATATAAAATTCACAAAACAACCTAGCATCAACATTTGAATTCATGCGGAGATAACATTTCTTTATTAGGTCTTCTAATCTAGATCGATCTAGCACTTTCCTTGGAAAATATCTGGTATGCACTTTTCCAAAAGCAACCTTCGAATTCATCTTTGAATGCATGACTCTATCTAAGATTCTGAGCAATAGTGCTATGTCTTTGGTTGTGAAGGTCACACCCACATTATGAAATTTAAAAATTTTACCTTCTAAATCCAGTTCTCAAATATGTTAACAAGTAATCCCATAAGTGGAATTTTCAGTATGCTAACAAAAGACACAAATGGGCTACTGTTATAATGCTAATATGTTTTTCATGGAATTTCATTCCTGAATGCTCTTTTCCCTTCCCCTTACCCTTTGGGGAAGTTTGACCAAAGAAATTTAAGAAATACCCCAATTTACTCATCTAATGTAGCTTTTTTTCCAACAGTTGATGTAGATGTTTGCATTTCCTGTAGTATACAAATAAAACAAATCAACCTTTTTAATTAAACAAACTAATAACATTCAAATTAAGTAACACTTTTTAGCCAATTTATTTTGATGAATTTTACATACTTAAATAAAAACTAAATATAGTCTACCAGTAGTCCTAGTAATTGAATGAACACATCAAAGGATTTGTAAACATTATTCGTAGTAGATGATGGTACTAAAATGCTGCAATTTTTTTCACAAACCTCAATTACCTATCGCTATCATACTGATTCCGCCAATTCAATCACATTAATTTTCTTAAACTAATTTAAACTAAGCAAACATATTTTGCTTATATTTTTTTAACTGATAAAAATTATTTCACTTGGGAAGATGGTGGATTCTTTGTCATTTGAAATATCATTAATACTATAATCTTTGTTCGCCACTCACTTAGAACTAATTCTTCGGGGTAACAAACACCAGTTGAAGGGATGGAAGACTTGTACTAATAAGGAATGAATCTGTCTTTGGTGAAGCACTGAGAGCTATCGTTCAAGATTTCGTCGATGAGACCTGGTCTTGCCTAATGAAAGCGCTGATGAACACTCAATGGAGTCAGCCAGTGACGTCAAAGTTGCCTTTTACGTTATCACCAATGGGAACTAGGGTTTCCAAATTTGGCGATAAAGCGGTAGCGAGGAGGTGTCGGGATTTTTTTACGGGAAAACATGCAACTAATTCGGTGGCATATCTCGAATTCTCGTTTAAACTATGCTTTGGAAGCACGTCGGAAGGGTAAAATGGGAATTTCACACAAGTCAGGCTATGCGATTTGAACATTTCCAAAATACCTATGTGATTTAGAGAAAAGTAAAACTTTTTATGTTGTTTGGTAAATCGCCATTTAAAATAAGAGTACTTTATATGTGCTTAATTTTGAATAATCTTATATATTAAATTTTTAGTCATTCAAAAAATAGTTTAATACGCTTTATTCACAAAATAATTATGGGCAAAAGTTAAAAGTATTTTTTTCCTCGAAATCAACGAGATCACGCCCTATACTAATTTTTTTTTTATGCCACATTCTCTTGTACAATTATCCAACTATCCTTTTGTACATTATTTACTTCGGACACCTACATCTCTCGCTTATATTCCTACCTAAACCTTGATTCGGCTTATGTTGTAATAATTATGGAATTGTAGCCATTACAACTACAACAATTGTAGTAGTTGTTGGTGCAATCGATCTCTAGTCAAGGTTGACCAAGTTGCCAATATTGAGTTGATTCGAGTTGGAGCTTCAATATTTGATCAATATATTATTTGGTTGACTGAGATATCAAGTATGTTAAAGTTGATCAAATACTTGACACTCAATCAATATGTTAAGTTGGTTGAGCGAAAAGTCAAGTAGGTCAAGGTTGACCAGATACTTGATAAGATATAAAAATTCTAAGTGGGTCACAGTCGACTGAACACTTGGAAGTTTGAAGTCCAAAATGGAGTTACCACGAAACTGAAAGTCCAAGTGGGTCATGGTTGACTAGACACTTAGTGATCCGAAATCCAACAAGTAGTTGGCAAGAAAAAAGTTTATGTGGATCACGATTGACTAGATACTTGCAGTTAGAAGTCCATCATGGAGTTGACATGAGATGGAAAGTCTAAGTAGGTCACGATTGATTAGACACTTTTAGTCGAAAGTACAATATAGAGTTGGCACAAGACAGAAAGTTCAAGTGGATCACGGTTAACCAGACATTCAGTGATCGGAAGTCCAATAGGTAGTTAGCAAAAAAAAAGTCCAAGTGAATCACGGTTGACCAGACACTTGGCGTTTAGAAATCCAACAAGGAGTTAGCATGAGACATGAAGTCTCGACAGGTCAAGATTGATGGGATGTTAGACAACAATAAAATCCTAACAGGTCAAGGTTGATCAGATATTAGGCAATGAGGAAGTCTTGACAGAGCAAACTTTAAAAAACCATAACTTTTGACTCGGATATCAAAATGAGGAGATCTAAGACGCAAAATGGAACTCATTCAGAGATCTATATTTTTACTAATATTAGTCGATTGATTATGGGCATTAGTTGACTAATTTCAATTAGAACCGAATAGAAGTAAATTAATTTAATTGTTCGACTCAACTAATGGCATCAATCGACTGATCGTTGATATCAGTCGAATGATAGCTTCAAAAATTGAATAGAAGCAAGTTGATTCAACTACTCGACTCGAATGATGACATCAATAGATTGATGGTTGATATAAATCGACTGATGCAACAGAAGCAGGTCGATTCAATTGTAAGATTCAACTAATTACTATCAGTTAATTGACTGGATGAATCAGTCGACTGATGTTTAAATAATCAATAAAATCAAATAGATTTTAGAAGGTTTAGAGGCTATTTAACTACAAGAATAGCGCCAAAGACTATATCAATCGACTGATGGATAAGATAAGTCAACTGATAAGCGGAAATCAGCCCTGACCTATATACTTTAAAAGTGGGATTTCCAGATGTTTTTCATAATCGGTTCTTGAGAGGTTAGAGGCAAAGTGCTACATTTCCTACCATCAAGAGGCAATCCAAAGTGACAAACAGTGATTCGAAGCAAAGTTTACTTGTAAAGTTATAACTTTCATTTATGTTTGTGTATTTGTTTTGTATTTCATTTTCGTGTTGTTTTTGTAACAATAGGTTTTGTAAGAGGTTTCTCAGCATCCTAAAGGTATTTGAGAAGGGGAAGATTTAATGATGGTAGATCGCTAGGACTAAGCATTAGATTGATTGTCACCTTAAGAAGTGGATACCAAGTAAAACCAAGGTGTTTTGCATGTGGCGTCAAGTTTGATTCAAGTATTCCATTGCGCATTCGAATAATGAGCCCGCAATCGAGATGAAGTGATCGAAGTTATTCACCCCCTAGCTTGAACTGGTCCTAACAGTAACTACGATTTCGTAGCTACCACTGGCAGAGCCAACCTGGGTGATCTACTCGGGTTGTGGGCTACACCGATGTCGTTACCCAAACTGCTCCCTCTTTCTCTCATGTTTTCTTTCTTTCTTCCATGGTAAATCTAGGTTTTTTCCTTTTTGACGGCCATCGGGCTTCCGAGCGAGCTACAGTTCGGGTAGCCTTGAACGTGGCTCCACCATTGGTAGCTGCTACAGTAAAAACAGTTATAGCAGCTACACAACCGTAGTTACTACAACATGAAAACAAACTTTAATAAAGAGGATTAAAGTTTTTTCTAACCCTCGAAAAGGCTTTAAAAGATGTTTTTTAAATCTAAGAACGGGTCATTACGGATCAAGAAACTAATCTGATATGTGTATTTTTGAGTTCATTTATGATAAACTATTCCAAGTCTAGGTCCAGAAACTAATTTGATGTCTGCATCTTTGAGTTCATTTTTGATAAACTAATTTGAGTCTCGAGAAACTAATTAGATGTGTACATCTTTGAGTTCGTTTCTGATAAATTAATCCGAGTCTAGGTCGAGAAACTAATCAGACGTGTGCATCTTTGAGTTCATTTTCTGATAAATTAATTCAAGTCTAGGTCGAGAAACTAATCCTTTGTGTCCATTTTGACTTTGTTTCTGATAAACTAATTCAAATCTGGGTTGAAAAATTAATCCAATGTGTGCATCTTTCAATTCGTTTCTGATAAACTTATCCATTTGAAGGTTTAAAAACTAATCTAATATAAGCTTTTCAATTGTCAACGAGTCTTTTTAAATTCTCCCCAAAAGCTAAAAAGACATGATGAGAATATATTTGAAATTCTCCATCAACCCCTTAACTCACCACTCTCAGTTGTAATCGTAGTAGCTACACTTCTAAAACTGCTACAACTATTATAGTTGTAGCAGTTATGAAATCGTAGTTGCTACAACTATATTTCGTAAATACTACAACTATTATAGTTATAGCAACTACAAAACCGTAGTTGCTACAACTATGTACCAGTTACGTAACCATGTATGCTACAACTATGTGGCAGCTAAGTTATAGCAGCTACAAGTACGTAGCTACTACAACGCACCAATTTAAGCGAGAAAAAATATTAGAGAAATAACAATGGTCTATAGCTATTATAATTATGTGGCAGCTTAGTTGTAGTAACTATGGATTCATAGTTGCTACAATATATCGATTTAGGTGGGAAAAATAGAAGAGAGATAATAGTATGAATAAGCTGATATTATACCTAGGGTAGTTAGATAATTATATATAAAGGCACCCTTTTGATAAAAAAAAAAAAATTAAAATAGTTTTAAGAATAAAAAAAGCTAAATAAATTTAAAAATAACACTGAACCTGTTAGTATTAGCTCTAGTGCCAATTATGAGATGATTGTAAAAGGCTCATTTTTGTATCATATATTTTACTATTAATAAAAGGCAAAATTGGTTATTATATTTATTTCAGTTCAATGCTGATTGAATAAGTATAATAATGTCCTTGGATAGTAGGTTCTTATCTACAGCATATCAATTGGTTGAATTGATAGTGAAATATTGTAGATATACATAGAACACTACTCTTAACTATTTCTAGTTAAGCATTAATATACAAGGACAATATTAATGCATTGAGACTAGAATGTAGGTCAACGGATGACTTAATCTCACTAGTCATGGATATGAGATATCAGGTTAACATATGGGTATATATTAGAGAATATATACTGAATGACCCATCATGAGAATGTTTTATGAATCTTTATATAAGTGTCATAAATATTCTCATGTGACTATTGGTATAAATAGTCCTTAGACTTGAAGTCACTACGGTTCCCTACATAAGGCGTTGTGTACTTTGGTATCGGCAAACGTCACCTATAACAAGGTGGATAATAAAGTAGATCACTGGGTATGCAATGAATTATGTGGAAGGATGTGAGTGATGTAGATGAGATCTATCCCTTCCATATGACTGAAGTGATATCTATGGGTCCCTTGATTAGTAGGACACAATAAAGCATGGTCATACGCAAATGAGTCAATATGAGATATTGAGTTTATTTGATTGAGTGTGTCTACTTAGAGATCAAGAAACACAAAGGTTGATAAGAGGATGACATGGTCTATACCTCATTGATCAATCTAGATATCAAGGATAGAGGGACCAAGTCATACAAAATAATAGCCACGGAAAGGTTAAGTCAGATCTCGACATTCTCGTCACATGGGTAGTAATGATGTCTTGCTAGATGACACTCATTGCTTATGTATCTAAATATTGATTTGGGTACATTGCCAACATTACAAGAACCTATTGGGTCACACACAAAGAACAAGTTGATTTGGAGATTGGTTCATATGATGAATCATTAGTTTAAGTCTAATCCGAATTGGACTTATTGAGTTAGACTCAAATGGATCTAATTGTTGGATTGAGTCCAATTCAAACTAGACTTATTGAGTCAATTCGAATAAATGAAATGGTTATTCATTGAATTCGAAATTACATGAGAATCAATGAGTTAGACTCATTCGGTGAACTCGAGTTCACCAAGGATTTAAATGGTCAAAATTGAACCATTGGATTGAATGGTTAATTTTGAGCCATTGGATTGGAAGATGAAAAGGAAAAACCCTTTGGTATTCATGAGATGGATATATATATCATTTTGGATGATATTTTTCATTAGATGAGAAGGTGAAAAACCTTTCGTCTTCTTCTTCTTCCTCCTTCCCTCTTTTGGCCGAAATCACCATTGTGGTTGCTAGCACAACCTTAAGTGATTTCCATCTCCATCTTGTGAGTTTGTGAGACAAACGAAGGCAAGGCTTGTTCGTGTAGATACCGTAGATGCGCGAACGTATGATCGTACTGAGATCCAAGCCGTCGGGAGATCGTGTGCATGTATCAAGGGTATAATCATATCATATAACTTAGTATAGATTATTTTTAGCAATGTTTCTTCCCTTCGCATGGATCTGCTGGATAAAGGATCTAGTTAATTTCTGTTGTGCTTTTCGCGTGTTTAGCACGCTAGATCCCAATAGAACCCCTTTGACCTCAAGTATAAATGAAAAAAAATTGTAATGACCAAAATAACCTTGAAAGATAATAAAGAGAATAAAAAAGAGAATCCTCACAAAATCTAAAGGGTCATTTGACCTAAACCCTTACAAAATTCATACATGCACTTACCTAAATAACGGAAAAACAACAACTCTGAAAGGGATAACCATCCAAAAACTCATTCCACCACTCTCACTAAATAAAAAAAAGTCAAAATTTTAAATTGATGAACCAAAATCAAATGAAGATGGAACAAAATTCATTATTAAAAATCTCCTCCTTATCATCAAATATGGCATACCATGAAGTAGGAGTGAAGTATTGGTGTGGCAAAATTGCACTAATAAGCACATCAAAGACATTATAAAATCTAGGAAGGAAGTTTATAGGCTATTGTTGTAATACCCACTAAGCTTGTAAGATAAATATATAAATGTGGGATTTTACCTTAGAAAATAATAGGAAATGAGTTGAACCAAAAAGGAAATAAAAAGAAATAAAAAAAATAGGGAGAGGTCAAGGATTGAACCTTGAACCTCTTATATTATATTTCATAGAATTAATGAGTAATAACCAGTTGGGATAGGAATAATATGTTGATAACAAAGGAGGGAAACTTATGATAAAGATGAGAGTAAAAGCTAGCCAAAAGGAAACAAGAAAAGAGCAAGAGAAAGGCAACTTGCCTTCCTCCCTTCCTCTCCCTCTTCCTCTTTGATTTTGCCAAAATGTTTAAAGAAGAATTAAGGGGATTCATTCCCCCTTATTTCACCATGAATGATGAGGATAAATAAATAAATAAATTTAAAAAAAAAAAGGGCTAAGGGAGAAGGAAAGCAAAAACTAAGTTTGCTACCTCTTCCCCCTTAACATAAAAGAGAATATGTAAAGGGAAAATTTTATTTTCTCTCATTTTTCTCATTCTCTCCTCTCCCTCACCGAAACCTCAGTTCCCCTCTCCTCCATTTTCGGCCCCAAGCCAAGGTTTTCTCCTAAGAAAACCTAAGATACAAGGAGGACTTAGCAAGGGAATCAAGGGAAAGGAACTAGAAGAAGAGGCTACTTCTTCTTCACCATACCACAAGCGGAAAGGATGTAAGCTTTCCCCTCACCTGTGGTACAAGGCTTTTATGTGCTTTTCAGATTTTAAGAAGATTTTAAAACCTAGAAACAAGTTTGAGAAAATTCGGCCAAGAAGAGCTTTCAAAATCTAATGGTGTTTAAACTAGTCTTCACTACATGATAGATTTTTCTATGCTATGTAAAGGGGTTCTTCTTCATACTTTTATACCTATATGATGCTTGATCAGAGGAGTAATGAACCCTAGAATTTCGGCCAAAAAAATATTCTTAAGAGGCTAGGGAAAATCTATTGTTTTACCCAACTAGTACAAGGTTCTTCCTATGAAATATTAAGGATCATGTATTAGTTTTCCTTCCTTAGAAGATATTTGAAACTAAGAGAAAACCCACTCATATGATTCGGTCAAGAAAGGGTTTAGGGTTAGGAAGACCTTGAAATTTAAATAACCATGCTCATGTGATAGAATACAAAGATCTTAAAGGATTTGTATGCTTGAATATTGCTAGAATTTCATGAACTCCTTCTTAGGGTTTTTCGGCCATGATGAGATGGATGGCTTAGAAAAGCTTAAACAAAATTTTAATATGCTCAAGACCTCTGTGCTATTTAGATATGAAAGTTGGTTAATGCCCTCATGCTTAATTAGGGTGTAGAAAAATTAGTTGCATGACATATAACATGTATGACCACAAGGGGTCCTAGCTTATTCATGAACCAATTTGTATACATGTTTCTTAGTAACTTTTGCCATGAAACTTACTTAGGTTTTTCATGCTTTAGGCCGCTTAAAAACCTAGCTAAGGAATGGTAGGTTTCGGCCACGAGAAAAAAATAAGAGAAAAAGAGGAAAAGAAACCTAGAAAGCCTAAGACACAATTCATATGTATACTCATTATGCTTGTCCTTATACATGCTATGAAACTTGTATAAATTCTCATGCTTTTAGGCTATTTGAAGTAAGTTCATATTCTGTGAGTTTCGGCCAAGTAGGGTTTAAAAGACCTAGAGGCCTTAGAAATGAAACCAAATGAGTTAAAAGTACTTATTATGAAAATAGGATAATGTGTTGATTGTTTCACATGCTTGTATAATTTTTCCATGACCTAAATGAACCCTTGAATGCTTCGGTCATGATGGAATAGATGCCCTAGAAACCCTAGGACTTAAATTAAATATGCTTATGTCACTCTACATGAAATATGATAAGTAGAAAGCCAAGGTTCAATTGCTATATGTTGTTTTATGACCTAAAATGATGCTAGGGTATGTTTCGGCCATAACTATTGTATGATGCCTTGTATGAATTTATACATAATGTTAGTCCAAGTTCACATGCTTGTATGCTTGTTTGAAGCCCTAATGAGAACTTGTTAAATTTCGGCCATGACATAT
The DNA here is from genome assembly GCF_018446385.1 of Zingiber officinale. NCBI lineage: Eukaryota > Viridiplantae > Streptophyta > Magnoliopsida > Zingiberales > Zingiberaceae > Zingiber > Zingiber officinale. The sequence goes on along the minus strand of NC_055988.1, from coordinate 34,254,419 downwards.
GTTAAGGGCTTGAAGAACTTAGGAACTAATTCAAATGTGTCAAATGTGTTTACCTTGTTCCTTGGTAAAAAAATATTATAAATATGATTTAAAGTTGTCCATGCTTTTATGTCATATGGAACCTTGTTTTACACCTTAAGGTTTCGGCCATATGAAATTAGGGACTTGAGGAACTTAGAAACTAAGTTAATCATGTTTATAATGCTTCCTATGAAAATGTTATGATGATAATTTAGGTGCCACATGCTTGGATGTTGTGTTTAACCTAAATTGAGCCCTAAAGGGTTTCGGCCACAAGGGTTTAGGAAGCTTAAAACCAAGATAAATATGATATCATGTTTCCTATGATAGGATAATCACAAGATACACCCTTATGCTTAATATGTATGCTTGTGATTTATGACTTATGATATGATATGCATGCTTTTATGATATGATGTGCTTTGTGATAAAAATATGCATGCTTATGTTAAGATATGTGGTTAAATTATGCATGCTTTAATGCTATGTTGAGTGCTTAAAATATGCATGCTTTTATGATAAGCTATGTGGATAAAATATGCATGCTTTTATGATAAGCTATGTGGATAAAATATGCATGCTTGATGATATGCTTTATGCTTAAGATATGCATGTTTTTATGATCTATGCCTAAGTGATGCATATTGTTATGACATGATGTATGCCTAAGAGATGCATACCTTTATGATATGATGTATGCCTAAGTGATGCATACCTTTATGATATGATGTATGCCTAAGTGATGCATACCTTTATGACATGATGTATGCCTAAGTGATGCATACCTTTATGATATGATGTATGCGTAAGTGATGCATACTTTTATGACAGGATGTATGCCTAAGTGATGCATACTTTTATGATGTGTGCCTAAGTGATGCATGCTTTTATGATACATGATATGTATGACATGTACTTTACTTTATGTGTGAGTGGCTTGTACCAAGGGTGGGCTCCATAAGCGCCCCGGGGACTAAGGACCTCGTTAGGGATGGGCTCCTAAGTGCCCCTAGGACTAAGGGCCTAGTATGTTTGCCTCGTAGGGTTCAAGACTTGCTACCTTGGACCTACAAGGTTGCGCGCAATATGTAAGTGGTACATAGCCGGGATCCCCCTTATGTTGAGATTATTTTCAAGTATATATGTAAAAGAAAATGATTTTAAAGATCATGAGACATACACATGTTTTTCGGATACATGTTTTCCAAAATCATATTGCACACACCTTATGATTATGCTATGTTTCATGTTATGCTCTTGATTATGATATGCCATGATAAGGTATGATTATGTTATGTTCATGCTATACCTTATAGACATGTTCGGCCATGGAATTGTTGATGCTTGATATATAGATTTTGGCCATAGATATGATGATGCCTTGATGTACATGTTTCGGCCATGGAATGATGCTTTGATATACATGTTTCGGCCATGCTTGGATATACCATAATACTTGTTTGTTATGCCATGTCTAGCTATGTTTTATGCAATGCACTATGTATATGTTTCGGCCATGGTGATGCTTGATATGCTATGACTAGTTGTGATTATATTATGATGCATGATATGCTTGAATAGAATGCTATGTTATGCCATGATTAGTTGAGATTATGACTTGTTGATGCATTCTTGATTATGTGCTGATTGTTGGTTTTAGTGAGTAGGAAAGGAACTTACTGAGCCATGAGTGCTCATAGCTTACTTTCCTTGTACCACAGATAAAGGAAAAAGCTGGATGAGTTAGAGGAGCAGCAGGAGGGGCAACGAAGATGTGTGTGGCGGTGGCTAGGCAACTAATTAAGAACCTGCTTAAAGTTTCTTTAAAGAACTATGCATTGGTATTTTATGACTTGTGATACCTAAACATGTGTGGCTTGACATTATGATTCCACTAGATTTGATGTTATGATTTTGATGCCATGTGATAGTATAGTTCAAAAGAAATTTAAAAGAAAAGTTTTATTAAAACTATGAAAATTATTTTAAGTCTTCCGCTGTTTTAAAAAGAAAAATTTATACGTAGAGTATCGTAGCCCCGTCCCTTAGGGTAGCAGGGAGGGCGGGCGTTACAGGTTGGTATCAGAGCCAAAGTTTATTGCCAGCTCACTACACACACATCAAGCCTCTTACCTGCCGCTCCAAGTAAGAATGTTTATGCTTAATTTACTTATTATATGCTTATGTTTAATTTTCTTGTTACATGCGTATGTTTAGTTTCATGTTATATTGCCCGTGCTTTATTTTCTTTACTACATTGCTTATGCTTCATTTCCTTATGTCATATTGTCTGTCATTCTATTCCTTATTTTTCCTTATGTTGTTTATGCTTTAGTTCATGTTTTACTTACTTATGTTTGATGCTTTATTCTATGCTTTTAGTTATAAATTAGTTTAGGATTACATATTGGTAGGTTAGGGATAATACCATAACAAATAGATAGAAACAAACCAGTACGTTAGATTGGCTAAAATCGATAACCACTTACACTAGTCTATTTCTTTTAGATAAACATGGTTAGGACACGCAATGCCCGAACCGGAGGAACAGTGACTCCACCAGATCTGACGCAGGTAGTCGCAGACCTCCAGCATCAGATCGTAGAACAACAACAGCTGATCACTACCTTAATGGGTCAACAAGGCAACCCACTTACCCCACCGGTGAATCCACTACCTGTGGTACCTACAGCCGCACCAGTGCCCCCGGCAGCCCCTACTCCGATGGTCCGACAAGAGGCCTATCTACTTCAGTGGCAAAGGCTTAAGCCGGAAGCATTCTCGGGAAACTGTGAACCATGGGATGCGCAAGCCTGGCTCAAAACCGTGGAGAACATAATGGAACTACTGGATTGGCCTGAACACGAGAAGGTCAAATGCGCGTCGTTCTGTCTTACCGGAGATGCCCGGATGTGGTGGGACAGAGTAAAGGCGAAAAGACAAATAAACCAAATGCAGTGGACAGATTTTGAGACAGAGTTCTTAGAGGAATTTTTCCATATGCGAGTGACCAACAAGCACTATGACGAGTTCACTGAGTTCCGACAAGGTGATCTGTCAGTTAATGAAGC